>NC_085140.1:320693682-321058790 GCF_024139115.2 Armigeres subalbatus
CAAGTAGTCCTGGTTGTTGTCGTGGGCTCTAGGTTGTCTACGAACTTCATAGATTCAAGGTCGGTGGATCAACCTCCGTAATGGAGGCAGTTATTGAAGAATAAACATGTTTTGTGACCCCTTCTTGGCATATGTTTGTTTTTCATGTAGTTCTTGTTGTTGTCGTGAGTTCCAGGTAGTCTACGAACTGCATACAGTCAAGGTCTTCGGTACAATCTCCGTAATGGAGGCGTTTATCGAAGAATAAACAAGTTGCGTGACCCCTTCTTGGTATATGCTTGAATTTCATGTAGTTCTTGTTGTTGTCGTGGGCTCCAGGTAGTCTACGAACTTCATAGAGTCAAGGTCGGTGGATCAACCTCCGCAACGGATGCAGTTATTGAAGAATAACTGGGAGGGTCGGAAGGTAGCGGTTTTCCTCCAATACCTTTTCCGAACTTAATCTATCACATGTTGTGCATATGCATAATCGAGTTTGAGACATAGTAATTATGTTCCACTCCGGGTGGCTCAATACCCGGAACATAGGCAATTAACTTTAAATGTACTGAACTCGAAAGGCGACCTTTCTTCGCTTATGTAGTCGGGTTGGGATCTGACGACCAACTGGCACAATCTCACACAACCCTACTTCATCGAGCGCCGTTGGTGATGAAGCAAGTGTGTAGGAGCCAGATAATACTAAATACTCATCCTACGTGGTTGGCATTGTACCATAACATATGTGAGAGAGTTAGTTCTGAGAATGTATTGCGAGAGTTCGGCTACATGACCGGTGTTGTGAATTTGGTTTCATCAGTACCCGCTAAGCTGCGGAGGACGACGGAGGTCCTTCGTAGCTTAGTAGGGAAAACACCTATCTAGCGTACTGGTTTCGTGGGATCAAACCCTACCGAAGTTCTGTAGATCAATCTCCGTAATGGAGGCAGTTATCGAAGAATAAACAAGTTTTGTGACCCCATCTTGGTATATGTTTGTATTCCAAGTAGTTCTTGTTGTTGTCTTGAGCTCCAGGTAGTCTATGAAATAGAGTCAAGGTCGATGGATCAACCTCCTTAATGGAGGCAGTTATTTGAAAATAAACAAGTTGTGAGACCCCTTCTTGGTATATGTTTGTATTTTAAGTAGTTATTTTCATTGTCGTGGGCTCCGTAATGAAGGCAAGGCAAAATACGTGAGTAGAATCCGTATTTTTTGTCGAAGGGACTTACAAACTTATTAACAGGTACTCATAAATGATTCATAATAAGCTACAGGCAGTGAAAGTTATTTCATGAAAATCTTTATTGCTTGCTGCAAATTGGGTCGAAAACGTGATAAAATCGGGTTAGGCAAAATCATGGGTAGACAAAATCTGGGAGTGGCAAAATCGGGTCAATCTCATCTGAGTGAATGTACGCATTCCTAGTATGTAGTTTTTGTTTTTGCCATAGGAATGATCTGCAGATCAACCCACGAACGGAAGGCTATTGGTATATGTTTGCATTCCAAGTAGTTCAAGTTGTTGTCAATAGCTCTGGGCAGTTATTGAAGAATAAACAAGATGTGAAACCTCACCTTGATATATGAGCATTCCAAGTAGTTATTGTTGTCTTGTTGTTGTTGGATCCAGGTAGTATACAAACTTCATTCATATCAATAATGTGAAGTTGTCTATTCTTTGGAAATGCAAAATGTGAATAAATTGGAACGATACAACTTCACGCCGAGAACGTGAGGGAAAAAATGGGCTAATATCGCAAAGATCATGTAGCATATTAAAATTAGATTAAGGGCACTCCTCACGGAATCCAAGTTTCAAAGTGCTTGCGTTTTTGGGGGTACACTAATCGATACGGAGGTGGCGCACAACTGTCATTTTTGTTGATTTAGCTTTGCTGCGTCGCAGCATGCGTGAAACAATAAAAATGACAGTTGTGCGTTGCTTCCGTATCGAGTGGTGTGCCCCTGAAACGCTGGATTACGTAAGAAGTGACCTTAAAGACCCTCTAGATATTCGTGTAAGCCTAGAAGTCTTACTCCATTAATTTCTAAGATGACTATTAGCATATGCCATGAACGCATTTTATTCATGGACCCCAAAGGCATGTATCAAATTTAAAACAGGCTGATATATCTCTGGTGTAGATCCTAATGCCTTACTTCAGGGTTTTCTTGGATGACCATGAACATTTGAAATGGGTGCATTCTATTCTACGTACCATAAAAGGCATGTATAACTATTCAAATAGGCCGAAATAACTCTGGTTACGCGTGAAGTTCTTGAGGATTGTTCAAGTGTTCTCTTGGATACCCATGAACAATGAAAGCGGTATATTCTATGTACCACAAAGGGAATATGCCACTTTTGAAACAATCCGAAAGGTATCTGGTTACGTGTGAAGATACTGAGGCCTATTCTAGCATTTTCTTGGAAGACCATGAACATATGCAATGGACGTATTCTATTCTATGTACCACAAAGGGCATGTACCACTTTTGAAACAAGCCAAAAGATCTCTGGGTACCCATGCATATTTAAAGGCCTATTCCAGGGTTTTCTTGGATGACCATGAACCTATGCAATGGACGCAATCTATTCTATGTACCACAAAGGGCATGTAACACTTTTGAAAAAATCTGAAAGATCTTTGGTTACGCGTTTAGATCTTAAGGCCTTTTCCAGGGTTTTCTTGGATGACCATGAACATATGCAATAAAAGCGTTCTATTCTATGTACCACAAAGGGCATGTAGCAGTTTTGAAACAATCTAAAAGATCTCTGGTTACGCGTGTAGATCTTAAGGCCTTCTCCAGGATTTTCTTGGATGACTATCAACATATGCAATGGAAGCGCTCTTTTCCATGTACCACAAAGGGCATGCACCACTTTTGAAACAATCTAAAAGATCTCTGGTTACGCGTGTAGACTTGAAGGCCTTTTCCAGGGGTTTCTTGGATGACCATGAACATATGCAATGAAGGCGCCAGAGGACTTATCCGAGAGATTTCTTCGATAGCGCAGAACATATGTAGTGATCACATTTGATTTCAAGATGCGCAAAGAGCATGTACCACTTTTGAGACAAGTCCATAGACCTATGGTTACGAGTGTAGACCTTAAGGCCTTATTCCAGAGATTTCTTGGATGACTCGGATCATATACTGTGAACGCATTCTATGCTAAGTACCACAAAGAGCATGTCCCGTATTTGAATTTGCACAATAGGCATTTGGTTACGCGAATAGATCTTTAGGCTTTACTCCAGAGATTTCTCGGATGACTAAGACTTCATTTCAGGGATTTTTGCATTACCCGAAGCATATACTGTGAACACCTTCAATTCTAAGAAGCGCAAAGAGCTTGTAGCATATTTGAAACTGGTTGAATGGCCTTTGGTTACGCGTGTAGACTCTTAAGCCTTACTTCAAAGATTTCTTGTATAACCATGGGCATGGGCTGTAAACCTTGACAATGGGCAAAAAGTATATGAGTTTCTGTTTCCAAAACTGTCAAAATTATCCAAATCGGTTGAAAATTGTTGAAGTTATGAGAATATCAATTTATGGGAACACGGGTACCCTGTCGGCCATCCACGAGTGTTTTTTTTGTTGGCCGCATAAGGGTTAAGGAAGAACGTCGACGTGTGTTGTAGGAGCATACATATATTGAATAAATATAGTGTTTGGGCGTTTTCTCTTGCAGGGCGCCACCAGCAGCCGTTTGAGGTCGTTTATCCACATTTTTTTCTCTCGCGCTAGAGGTTCTTCGTTTGATTCGATTTTTTGTCAACGTACGTTCGATTTTTCCTTAGTACTGCAGCACAGGATTTGGCGGAAATAAGATAGTACGGATGACTGTTCTATTCAAATATGGAAACCTGCTGGCCCGGGAAAAAATTATGGGTTTGTTGGCTTTAAAAGACACTCAGACTGGGATTTGCGAAGAAATTACTCAGCATGGAATTCGAAATATGAAAGGAATTATGTTTTGATCAAGGACGGAAATCTTCGTTTTACTATCAGTTGCATCGACGCTCAGTAGGCAGCTTCGTCATTGATTCGTGTTTGTTTTGATCAGACGCTCGGCAATGCAGGCACGAACATCTCGCAGCATGCTGTCAAATTTCCATACCTTTTTCACCGCCCGATCCTCAATAGCCGATTGATAATCGAGCGTAAAAAATGAATATCTACTGGGGCTGAAATGAATATTTTGAATTGCGGTTGATTTGTACCGATAAATGATGATTATTTTACTGTATATACTAAACAGATGCATATATTTTAGGAATCTGTCTTCAAAATGTTGAATCCATGCACCGCAGTATGAAATGATATTCATATTTTGAGATTTCAAATTGAATATCAATGTGCCAAACTGAAGATTTATTTTGACACCGCACAAAACAACACTGACACCGAAAGTCGACGCTTGCTGCTGCTCGTGCACATGCCGTCCTATTCATTCGCATATTCAAATTCGGGAAGGACTAGCAACTTGATTGTGTGTTGGATGTCAGCTATTTGAGTGTAGTTGAAATGACTTTTTCTGTCCCTGGTTTTTTATGGTAGGAAGAAACCACAATGACCATGAAACCCATCCATGTATAAATTATAATAAAATTCAATACCGTTCAAATTTAAAAAAATTGAAATACCAATTAGGTAGGTCACACTTTAACAGATCAGACTGTGTAAACTTAGCTTTTCGCAATTTAATATTTTATACAGACTATCAGTAAAACAATATCTCCTGTCTGCCTGTGGACAAGTAAGTGATTTAAAAGATACATTTAATTAAAAATGAATTATAAAAATCTGCGAGAACAAAATAACAAGTTTTTACCATTAAAGGTATAAGAGTATGTGGTGCACATTCTAGCACGTGGCGTGATTTTGTTGCCGCTTCGGATGTATCCAGCACGCTAGTTTTTTACAACATCAATATTTTACAAGTATATAAGTACATGCTAAAGTAACACGGCAGCACATCTTTCCACAACAACCATCGCAGAAACGTGACGAGAAAGGATAATCATCCACCAGCTCCAGTTGCTATCTTTTCGTCACATCGAGTTACCTCTCCCAGGACACGGAGGAAAAGCAAAAAAGAGAAAATTACTTCCCATCGACGCGACGCTACATACCACCGTTGCTTGGGAGCGTCGACCTTTTCGTAGTCAGATGGCACCACAGCCAGCACCCGCCGCCAAGACAAATGAACACATTTTTCGCAAATGGAATTATGCACAACGAACCGTGTTCGAAGAGACACGTGGATTATCGCCGCCCACCGGAGAGTAAAATAGGAAACCTCTATCAAAGTGGCAATCAAAAGCGGGAGGAAATTGAGATAAGCAAGGAAATGGAATGTGCAAGTAGTTAGCGCCGGGACCAAAATCTACAAACATTTGCATAATAATGATTGCCCGCCGCGACATCGACCGAACAAGTGTAAATTAACGAGCCTCATTTGTCGAGCATAGCATAATAAAAGTGTCATTTATTACCGATGCAAAAATATGCAATTTCCGTCAACTGGCACCCTTCAGTGAGTGTGTATGTTTTATAGTGCAAGTAGCAGCAATAAAAACTACAAAATGATGTATGATACCAAAACCTCCATAAACTACAGGACGATTTTTTTCCTCAACTATGTGTATGCCTCAAGTAAGTGAAAAAAGTACAAACAAATAACCCATTGATTACCAGTCTTTTGAAACCTATATTATCCTTCTCAACAGGATCCCGCAACGTGTGCGGTGCCATAATACGAGCAAATTGCCATCACAATCGTGGCATGCAATCTGCACTTTAGACCAATTCAGAAAAAAATAAATATTTTTTGTATATAGAAGGGTAGACCGTTATTATAAAATAAAAATGTCCATCAAAACCAAGTACAGGGCTCGATTCTTGTGGTAATTCTGCACCTCTGGACCAATTTTTAAAAAAATCCCTAGGAGGAATCTCGAGAAATCTTGATTTGAAGTTTTTAATTAAGAAATTTCAAAAGAATCTATATTGTAATTCAATAATATCCCCAAAATACCTTCAAAGCCGTCCAAAAAGTGGTCCAAGTTGTTTACAATCAGTTTGCATTTGTTGTTGTTGCAATTATTACAACTGATTAAGCTCACCAAACTGACTTAGGTATGTTTTTTGTATGGCTTGAAGCCATCTATCTTCGAGAATGCTACCTCTCGTTCAGAACCATTCATAAATTCACGAGCAGGCTGCGGATCGTCGGACTTGTGATGACTCCAAAAATGGCGGTAAGGAAAAGCTACGATTTTCAAGAGTGAGCTCGGCATATAGAATGAGATCTTGAGAACCAAGGAAAAGAATTTTACAAGCTTTGTACATATTCTTTTGGGTTTTCGGTTACGACGAAGATAAAATATTCAATTTTTGAACTTTTAAAAACACTTTAATAAAGTAACAAAATGAACCTTTGCTTATCTCCGCCACTACACATCTAGTTCGGAATTGTTAATACGATTTTAAAGTTGCTCGAGAAGCGCCATGTTGAGTAAATTTATGGGTGAACTCAGTACAGATTAGGCATCAACAAATTGCATAGAGTTCACTGGAATCCCGATCTTTCGGATTACGTCACAATAAGTTGCTCTGCTTAAACATTAACAATTTTCTAATTATTATTTCAATCAACAGGTTCTGAATGATTTCAAAAAAAGTGTACGCAAGATACAGCTCTTTGAGATTCGAGCATGGTTTTGAGGAAGCACTTGATGGTTTTGCCAGCAGCTGGAAAAAGCCGCAGCTTCCATTCACGTCAAAGTACCTTATCTTGAATTATCATGTTTCAGAGTTCTGTAGAGGTACCGGAATAGGTCTTACATATCAAACATGCTTTTTTCTAGTCCGTTGAATAGAACTTTGACGAGATTTGGCAGCAAAGATCGGTTAATAAGTACTGTGATCGAGTATAACAGCTTCTAACTACTACACGAACTCTGGTCTTACTTCTCTCCATTATGAACATAAACACAAAATTGAAATTAATTTTCACATTTCATTCTATTAAACACTGAAAGCAACACTTATACTAAACTCGAGCAAGTTAGCCATACAAAAACATACTTATGTCAGTTTGATAAGATAAGTCAGTTGTAAATATTTATGGTTCTAATAATGGCAACGCGTGCTTAGGGCCATCTTTGGCGTTGTGCAAGAGAATGGTGTGTGGCGGCAAAGGATGAAACAAGAGGTCGCTCAGCTCTACGGCGAACCTAGTACCCAGAAGGTAGCTAAAGCTGGAAGAGTACGATGGGCAGGGCATATTTCAAGAATGATGGACAGCAACCCTGCAAAGCTGGTGGTTACTTCCGACCGGCAGGTAAAAGAAGGATTGAAGGACATCTATCTAGGTGGATTAATCAGGGTTTTGGGTGATATTTTTGGATTCTTATATGGATTCTTTTGAAATTTCTTAACTTAAAACTTCAAATCAAGATTTCTCGAGATTCCTCCTAGGGTTTTTTTTTTAAATTGGTCCAGAGGTGCAGAATCACCACAGGAATCGAGCCCTGTACTTGGTTTTGATGGACATTTTTATTTTATAATAACGGTCTACCGGGGCACCGTGGGGATGGCTAACTAATCTTTGCGCATTACATGAACACCATGGACTAGGACACGGTATACAGAAAACAAGGTAGGCTCGTTAGGAAAATGACACTTCAAATGTGACGCATGTTTTATCGCCACATATTGGAGTATAAAAGTAAGCATGCTGCGACCGTAGAGCATCGTCTCGGTCCAGCTTGTGCGAAGATAGCAGTGACGTCACATGTTTATATTCAAACTGAATGTTTACATACGTGATGAGCCTGCCTTGTTTTTTGTATGCCGTGGACTAGGATAAGGATGGAATCGTAGGAGGCTGGGATTTCGGGATCCTGTGTGGGAAAGCAAGACTAGATTACACATGACACAATAGTAGCAACATTAGCGTAAAACGTCCTATCGTTGTGATATGTCCTAATGTTGCGGTAGTGTTAAAACAGTTTGAATATTTTGTAGCTTGATCTTTATACGTTGTGTTTTGAATTCATGCGGTACCGCGTAAAAATAAACCTCAAAGTTATAAATATTGCCTAGCAATCTGATAATTTTCTCCGTAAATCTGAACTCAAAAGTTTACAAAAATTCAAAACTATGATAGCAAGATTTTGAGGACCCCTAATTCATGTCCGATGAAGCTCAAATTTTGCATAGGGGCATATTTTAGGACTTAAGAAATGTTTTCGTAACGTCCGGTTTCTAAATTCGATGAAAAATTGTTTTCGTAGTAAAAAACATTTGAATTTAAAAAAAATCTCAAATATTCATGCGTTTTGAGTCCTTTGGCATCAAAAAACAAAAAAAAAAATTCCTCCTTGTGAGAAAATTTTTTTTTTATTTATTTTGATCACCCATAAATCATGTGTGATTTAGCTCAAATTTTGCATAGGGGGATATTCTTGGCTACGCAAACGTTTGCGTATCGTCCGGTGTTAAAAATCGATGAAAAAAACGTCATCATCTTAACACATTTCCAAGTCCCAAAAATGTGCTAAAAAATTCTGAATACGTCACATCTCGATATTTCATGCATTTCTAAGTCATTTGGCATCAAAAACAACAAAAGATGAACAAAAATTCGAATTTCAACTTTTTCTATGGCCCCCCTTGGAAAAATTTTCATGGGTAAGAATTTCAAAATTTTGATGAATTTAAGCACCCCTAAATCATGTCCGATTGAGCTCAAATTTTGCATGGGGTCATATTTTGGGGTAATTAAACTTGTGAGCAATTTCGGTTTTTGAAATTCGATGACAATTTTTTTCCCATACATTCCATTGGCACCCTACCCTCCATAATAGGTCGTTTTACCCTAGTTATGTATCGTTGCAGTGGCGCCGGTAGTGGGTAGGATAAGTCAATACCAAATTTTTAAAACGACTTATCTGCTTTTGTAAACAAAGATTCAAACGTCGATTTGTCGAATCTGAGAGCACTCCCACGCAAACCAACACCATCAACACATAGGTGAAGACTTCGGCTACCTGTTGATAGTGTTGGTTTGCGTGGGAGTGCTCTCAGATTCGACAAATCGACGTTTGAATCTTTTTTTTTTTACAAAAGCAGATAAGTCGTTTTGAAAATTTGGCATTGAAGTAAGACATGTCCTTAATCATTAGGCCCTCCCGCGCGAGCGAACTTGTTTGCGAATATAATCACGCACTCATTTGTCAACTAAATCATTTCACTCCAGAAGCGTTTAAAATCAACGGGACCGATTTGCGATTTGGGCGTAACTTATTTTGTAAACAAACATTGTTTTGTGGATTCCGTAGAATGCAGTCGTTTTTCTCCAAAACTAATTCCTAAATAGGAAAGCCTATTCTATCGGATAGATATCGTGGTTCTCTCAGGAAATGCTTGCTGTAGCTGGAATTCATCTTCCAATGTTTGTTTACAAAATAAGTTACGCCCGAATCGCAAATCAGTCCCGAATTATCGGGCAATTTATTGTTTACAAATGCAAGAGTATCTATTGTTTTATGCGATTCACGTCAATTCACTGTTTTCAACGAAAGAAAACAAAAGAAAACCAACGATGATTCAAATAGATGATTCATCTCATCCATGAGTTTTTGGGTGCTGAGTTGGATGCGTCAAATATCAAAAACCGCGTACAAAACGACTTCATCGAACATTGATTTTGCGCGGTCTCCGCTTGTTTCCGGACCGCGTAAAAATAGTCCTAAAACACGATTCGGGGAAAAATCGCGTTAAAATCGGCTCCAATGTACGTGATGGAATGTAATATCGCTTTTCAGGCGAAACATATTCGAGCTTACATTCATTGAGATACCCCCATTTTTTCGCGGTAAATGAAAATAAGCATAACACATAAGGTCTGAAAAACGGACCGTAAAATTAACGGGATATATAGCATATAGACATGCAATCTGAACCTTTCGCTGTTCCTTGAAGCTTTCCAATTCAAATTAGGACTTTTGGAAGCTTCCGAGGCTTTTAAAAGGAGGCCTCCGAGCCTCTTGAAAGCAGGCTTCGACGGTTCTTGAAAGGATGCTTCCAAGTCTCTTGTAGGGAGGCGTCAGAGTCTTTTGAATAGATTTCCGAGGCTCTTAGAAAGAGGCTTCTGGGCATTTTGCAAGAACGCTTCCAAGTCTAGTGAGAGAAGGCTTGCGAGCCTTTTGAAAAGAGGCTTCCGAATCTCTTGAAAAAAGACTTCCGAACCTCTTGAAAGGTGGCTTCCAAATCTCTTGAAAAATGGCTTCCGAGCCTCTTGAAAGGAAGCTTCCGATCCTCTTGAAGAGAGGTTTCCGAGCCACTTGAAAGAGCCATTTGAAAGGAGGTTTCCGAGCCACTTGAAAGGAGGCTTCGGAACACCTTGAAAGAAGGCTTCCGAGTCTCTTGAAAGGAGACACCCAAACCTCTTGAAAGAAGACTTCTAAATCTCATGAAAGGAGGCTTCCAAGCCTTCCGAGCCTCTTGAAAGGAGGCTTCCGAGCCTCTTGGAAGGAGGCTTCCGAGCCTTTTGGAAGGAGGCTTTCGAGCCTCTTGGAAGGAGGCTTCCGAGCCTCTTGGAAGGAGGCTTCCGAGCCTCTTGGAAGGAGGCTTCCGAGCCTGTTGAAAGGAGGCTTCCGAGCCTCTTGAAAGGAGGCTTCCGAGCATATTAAAAGGAGGCTTCCGACCCTAGCAGCACAAGTCAGACGAAAATGGTTGCAGCAACTTGATTGTGACTAAATCTGATAACATATGAGTTGCTGTAACCTATGTGGCACACATGAGCTACTAGGGAGCCTTCGGAGTCTCTTGCAAGGAAGCTTCCAAGCCGCTAAAAAGAGGCTTTCGAGCCTCTTGAAAGGAGGCCTCTGAGCCATTTGAGAGGAGGCCTCCGAGTCTTTTAAAAGGAGGCTTCGAGCTGCTTAGAAGGAGGTTTCCAAACCTCTTGTAACAAGTGTTGGTAAAAACTCAAAATAGTTTCTCTTTGCTCGCGCGGGAGGGCTTGATAATTAAGATTTGTGAATGATTTCACCAACACTGCTTGAAACGAAGCTATTTAGCTTTTCGGAAAATGTCGCCATGTCTCAAAAAAAAAAAACCAGATTAATCCACCTACAGTGAGATTTTGACCCTTCCTTAATTAAAAGGAAATATTTTCAGACTCCAGTATTTAAAACGAGATAAAACTACTCAACCTCCCACGGCGATTGAAAGTGTAAATGACAAATTAATGGCCTACCAAAAGGCGGATTCCATGGGATGAGTGACAACAAAACGAATGATTCCGCACTGTACGTCAGGTTGCCTATCTATCAGGCGCTCGTCGGATTGAATAGCTATTGTAACATGTGGTAACATGGTTGGTTAGAAACTATCGTAACGCTGGCAGCGTGTATACTCGTAATTTCCAGAGACCTTGATATTAATTAATCCAGAACTAACTTAAACAGTCATTGATCTGAACGAAACTCAATAGCGTTCAATAATAACATATATTTTGCCTTATGGCTAACTAATTTTGTAAAACTAATGATGTTTAATACCTTAAAAATGAGCGAGATTTATATGGTAGTTAATTTTAGAATTTGCACACATACGCACACATACATGCATATAAGTGGTCTATTAGTATCTCAAAACATGCTCACATTTGTTATCTATCTTCCACTAAAGAAATTTTTGAAATCCCTTCAAATTTTTACGTTTTTGCTTTTCTGAGAAAGTTTTGTGGTACATGCTTCTATCTGTTCCTCAATTAAAATCAATTGTTTCTTTAAAACAAATCCGAAAAATAAGCATATTTTCGTATCATATCACTTGTTGTAATTATATTTTCAATATTAAAGTGAATTTGTTTCAATTGGCATACATTTTATTTCATAATTCAAGAGATTTATTGATAGACTAGCTTTATGTACCCGGCCTTGCTCGGAATTGCCAGTTTGGTTTGCATTTTTTGTTACAATCGGAAAATGATAAAACCAAATAGGTAACAGGGTAATTGTGTTTACTTATTCATACTTTATCATTTGATTAAAAGAAGGCTTTTGGAAACATTGACTGATTTTGAAGAAGGGATTGTGGGTTTGAAAGGTCTTATTCCGGGCAAACGTCTATTTATAATGAAGGAAAAACATTCATCGATGGCATTTTTCGGGCAACGCATATTTTTAAAGAAGGGATCACACCCACCATTGCCTTATTCCGGGCAAATGCCTACTTTTAAAGAAGCAATCACATCCACCATTCAGAAGGAAACTCATTAATCATTGCTTTTCACTGGGCATACCATTATTCCGATGAACAACAATACCCAATCCCAATTCCAAAAGTCCCTTCCAGCCTCTCTATAATAGTTTCCTTTGGGTAGGGATTACGTGTTTACGGGTTTGGTTTGAATTGACCTATGCGATAAAAAGGTATACTAAACTGTTCGTTTAATGAATATACCCTGTCTCTCATTTAGCTATGGCACTCCTACCCAGTCTGATATAGCCTTCCTTAGACAGATAATATGGGTTCCAAATTTGGTGGACATCGATAAATGGGTTCAGAAGTCATGCTGAATTGATCGATAACTAAGCAATACCCCTCTCACACACCCTCCCCCTTTTAAAATTACTTAACCACATCCACTAAAATCGCTTCCTTAGGACAGACGATACTTGATACAAATTTGGTTCAAATCGGTCATGAGGCTCAGGATTTACATTGCGTTGATCGATTGCTAAACAATACCCCTCCCCCCATACCCTCCCTCTTTTGTAAAGAGCGTCCCTAATTTCCTATCGTCGTCTCCTTATGACAAAGAATTTGTGTTCCGAATTTGTTTGAAATCGGTCAAGGGATTCAGAATTAACATTGAGTTGATCGATAATTAAGCAATACCCCTCCCCCCATACCATCCCCCTTTTCCAAAAAGCATGCTCAACCCCCCTATCGTCCCCTCCTTAAGATAAAGAATTTGTGTTCCAAATTTGTTTGAAATCGGCCAAGGGGTTCAGAATTAACACTGAGTTGATCGATAACTAAGCAATACCCCTCCCCCCATACCCTCCCCTTTTCCAAAGAGCATGCTTAACCCCCTATCGTTCCCTTTTTAATATAAGGAAGTTTCGTTCCAAATTTGGTCGAAATCGGCCAAGGGGTTCAGAATTTAAACTGCGTTGATCGATAATTAAGCAATACCCCTCCCTCCATACCCTCCCCCTTTTCCAAAGAGCATGCTCAACCCCCCTATCGTCTCCTCCTTAAGATAAAGAATTTGTGTTCCAAATTTGGTTGAAATCGGCCAAGGAGTTCAGAATTTACACTGAGTTGATCGATAACTAAGCAATACCCTTCCCCCCACACCCTCCCCCTTTTCCAAAGAGCATGCTCAACCCCCCTATCGTCCCCTCCTTAAGATAAAGAATTTGTGTTCCAAATTTGGTTGAAATCGGCCAAGGGGTTCAGAATTAACACTGAGTTGATCGATAACTAAGCAATACCCCTCCCCCCATACCCTCCCCTTTTCCAAAGAGCATGCTTAACCCCCTATCGTTCCCTTTTTAAGATAAGGAAGTTTCGTTCCAAATTTGGTCGAAATCGGCCAAGGGGTTCAGAATTTAAACTGCGTTGATCGATAATGAGGCAATACCCCTCCCTCCATACCCTCCCCCTTTTCCAAAGAGCATGCTCAACCCCCCTATCGTCTCCTCCTTAAGATAAAGAATTTGTGTTCCAAATTTGGTTGAAATCGGCCAAGGAGTTCAGAATTTACACTGAGTTGATCGATAACTAAGCAATACCCTTCCCCCCACACCCTCCCCCTTTTCCAAAGAGCATGCTTAACCCCCTATCGTCCCCTTCTTAAGATAAGGAATATGTGTTCCAAATTTGGTTGAAATCGGCCAAGGAGTTCAGAATTTACACTGAGTTGATCGATAACTAAGCAATACCCCCCCCCCCACACCCTCCCCCTTTTCCAAAAAGCATGCTCAACCCCCTATCGTCCTCTCCTTAAGATAAAGAATTTGTGTTCCAAATTTGGTTGAAATCGGCCAAGAGGTTCAGAATTTACACTGAGTTGACCGATAACTAAGCAATACCCCTCCCCCCACACCCTCCCCCTTTTCCAAAGAGCATACTCAACCCCCCTATCGTCGTCTCCTTAAGATAAAGAATGTGTGTTCCAAATTTGGTTAAAATCGGTAAATGGGTTCAGAAGTTATGCTGGAACATACATACAAACATACATACAAACATACAAACATTGAGTTTTATATATATGGATTAATACATAACACGCCTGCGTAACGCATACAAAGTGAAATTATAGACACTTCCGAAGGAAGGGTCAAAAAACAATGATCAACAGCGAAAATGGGGTCCTCCTAAGCCGTGCGGTAAGACGCGCGGCTACAAAGCAAGACCGTGTTGAGGGTGGCTGGGTTCGATTCACGGTGCCGATTTAGGCAATTTTCGGATTGGAAATTGTCTCGACTTCCCAGGGCATGAAAGTATAATCGTGTTAGCCTCATGATATACGATTGCAGAAATGGTAACCAGGCTTAGAAACCTCGCAGTTAATAACTGTGGAAGTGCTTAATGAACACTAAGCTGCGAGGCGGCTCTGTCTCAGTGTGGGTATGTAGTGCCAATAAGAAGAAGAAGAATCAACACCGAAAATAGGCCTCATGAATGATGGTTGTAGTAGTAGGATATAATAGGTTTTGATTTACCAATCGCCATGCACATCATGTACGATGCAAAGTTTTGGAATAAAAAAATACTCAATTATCAAAACTTGATCAATAAGTGTTTACTGGAATTGTAATACATCAGCCATTACACATTTTTGTCCGAGGTACCCCCCAGTCAACTTTTTATTACCTATAACTCTTGATATAGGTAATTATATAAGAGCCAACTTACTCGTATATAATGCAAAGATTGGCTATATACGTACCAAAGTGGAGGCGATATAGGTATATACGAGTTTTATTTTACGATTAAATATTAAAATATAAAAAATAAATCCCTACCAGCACCAAGTCACGAACATGCGATCTTTGGATCTGCAGGCGGATACTCTACCGCCGGACCATACTGCATATCTTGAAGTGCATCGGATTTTTGCCCAACATAAACGAAGCATTCAAAACAACATTTTTCGACAATAACATGACAAAGTTTGATATGCAGTGCGATTTAGATTTTTGATGGACGCAAATGCGACTTAATTTGCTGTTTGTTATACGATATGTGGTTTACTGGGCCCTGGGACCAGCGAAGGTACCCCCAGGGGTACATGTACCCCAGGTTGAGAACCGCTCTGTTCCAGTACATTACCAATCTTCTACAGACCCCATTCGATTTTGGCAAGATTCGGTTTTGGCAACACTCGATTTTGGCAACAACCATTCGATTTTGGCAACACATTTTATTTTTATTTTTGATATTGCCTTTAAACCACGTGAATATCGTAATCCTCGTTAAAAAAATTGTTAGACCCCTAAACCGAAGTAAAAAAATGTAAAAAAATCGGGTAAATATTTTCAAAAGAAAAACGCTTAAATATCGAAATTTTCGTAAAAGAAATTGGTTCGACCCCCAAACCGACGAAAAAATAAAAAAAAAACGCTTAAAAAATGTTTAGTGTAAACGTTTAAATTTCGCGTAAAAAAGGGTCACAGTGTGTCTAGCGTCACAAAAAGTAAAGAAATTTTAAAGTATCATGAGAAAACAAGAACCATTCGATTTTGGCAACATAAATGTTCCGAACGTGTTGCCAAAATTGAATGGGGTCTGTAGTAAAAAAAAGATTGTAGAATTAATTTTGCTCATCTTATCCTACATTGACTATCATTTTGATAAAAATAGCAACCAGTAACTACGGAATTTTCAATCATGCTAATGGAAAAAGCATTATATGTTCTGAAAATCGATGAAAATTTCACAATTTATGTGAGGATTCTGTGTGGAAGTCCACACTGTTTTGATATTCAGAATTAATTAGAGTAGAGTGGGGCAAGAGTGCGCGTGGGGTAAGAGTACGTTTTCGATTTTTTGAAGTAATAAAAAAAGATAAACTAGCATCACTGCATCAGTTTGACAGGTATTCTGGCCAACTATTATCATGTTTAATTGTAAACGATTTGAATAAACAACAAGGGAGATATGGAGTTAGATAACTTTTTGGTCATTTTGCTAAAAATAATCGTGTTTCCGCAACTAGTATTTCATTACCATATATACGTTCAATCAGGTGAACATTATACCATTTCGATAACCTATTGTATAGAGTACTTTATGGTACAGAACACCAATCCGGTTGGTTTTCCAAGAAGTCAAAACCATTACTTGAATAATTTTTGGGACTGTGGGGTAAAAGTACGCAGGAACCGGTGGGGCAAGAGTACGCATATGAATCTTCAAGTTATGATGTCAAACCCGTATCTCCGGCCGAAATAAGACTTCTTCCAAAGCGTGAAGATCCACAACTAAGAAAAAAGGGACAGAATTCGAAATTATCACAAGTTTTTAGGATAAGTTGAAGTAATTCGGTGTTAGAAAGGACTTAGCGAACAAAGCACTGAAGCGAAATAATGAAATTGTATTAGGACTTGCTGTACACCTAAACATAGGACGAAAATACAATTTCATCTAAATGATAATTTTATTCAATCAAAAGAAACATTCATAAATTACGCAACGCTTAGCAGGGAGGGGCTGCGAGATGTATGACGATCCATATAATTTTTAGAGGATTCATACAAAAAGTGTAAGGTAGGGGGGAGGAGTTGAGAAATAGCCAAATTTCACGGTACGTGATTGGCGGCCGTTCTTTAAGGAAAATGCCTTTGTATACGCCACGCGACACCTGATATATATTTTTACCTCTGTAGTTTTTTGGATAATGGTTTTTCGTATGAAAGTGCACATTTTTAGGACCCCCCCCCCTTTAAGAGTTCCGTAATCTTTAAACATTCCCTAATATATGCTTATTAAACATCAATTAAATGTTATTAGCTCTTATTTGTGTTAATATATACTTAAAGCACATGATTGGATAAATGCGTACTCTTACCCCACCCGATGCGCACTTTTACCCCACCGGTGGGGTAAGAGTGCGTTTTTCACTTGTCTTGCAATAAGGGTTCTACTAAAACGAATCTCAATAATTTCAATATTTTTTCCACTGGGTAACATAAAGGAAGAGTATATGAATCATCGACACTGATTTGATATGCAGAAGCTTGCTTCATAAGGGCCACATGATCGATTGAAAACTAAGTGCGTACTCTTGCCCCACTCTACTCTATATATTAAATATCAACAGAACTGTTGCCCAAATCGGCTTTTCTTCTATTTATCCTACCTACTTGGAATGTAGATGCGCCTCTGAAGTGTTTTATTGGAGAAAAAAAATCAGCTATGAAGTAACGATTGTCCAGTAAAAAAGGCATGACTATCGATTATTCAGTAAAAATAAATTAGCGACGGAACAGAAAAAAATCGTAGTACCTATTGTAGTGTTTTATGCGGTCGGAAAGTAAATCAATCAGTGCGCGATTGATCATGTTTCGTATCCGACGTGGAACTTTCGTGAAATTCGGATGATTAGTGTTGTTTCATGCGGCCAAAAAGTAAATCAATCAGTGTGCAATTATTCATGTTTTGTATTGGATGCAGAACTTTCACGAGATTCTGGTGTTTAGTTCTGTTTTATGCGGTCGGAAACTAAATCAATCAGTGCTCGATTCATCATATTTTGCATCGGATGAAGAACTCTCACGAGACCTGGCTGACTAGTTCTGTTTTCTTCGGTCGACAAATGAATCAATCAATCAGTCAGTCGCGATCGATCGTGTTTCAAATCGGACGTACAACTTTCGCAAGATCCGGTTTATTAATTCTGTTTTGTGCAGTCAGAAAGTAAATCAATCAATGCACGTTTAATCGTATTTTGTATCGGTTGCAGAACTTTCGCAAGATCTGGATGATTAGTTTTGTTTTGTGCGGTTGAAAAGTAAATCAATCAATGCGCGTTCGATCGTTTTTGTATCAGGCGCAGAACTTTTACAAGGTCCTGATGTTTAGCTCTATCATGTGCATGGATAATACAGATGGCTGTATGGCCGCGTGGTACGCGGAGGAGGCGAATTAATCACGAGATGCACCAGCTGTTGTACCAGCAAATTGTACAAAAAACCATTTCATTGAAAAGATTGATTTTTGATTATAAAAGCATTCCAATTTCACCATAACATGTTTTTTCATAAAACCCAGATTAATCCACCTAGCGGTGATGGCGCCTAAATGCGTGCAACACGAGCATCTTTATAGTACGATGAAACTCTTAATGGGAGCAAGCCACGGATAAACTTTAAAAAGATTCATAGATGCAAGGCATTTTTCATAACACATTATTGTTCTATGTGACTATGTCTCATCACTATTTTAATATTATCTATTTTTCGCAATTTGCGATTATTATGAAATTCAATAGTGATCAACAGTGTTTTAGTCTCTGTCGGATGCAACTTGTTGCAAGAAAATCGGTTAAGAGTTTCTATGTGAAAATTTGGCTAATGTTTTTTATGGCATTTTGTGCACACACACACGCACACACATACACACACACACACGCACACACGGACAGACAGACATTTGTTCAGCTCATCGAGCTGAGTCGAATGGTATATAACACTATGGGTCTCCGGGACTTCTATCAAAAGTTCGAATTTGGAGTGAAATGATAGCCTTTCGGTACAACTTAGTTGTACGAGAAAGGCAAAAATGGCCTGATTACGTTTAGTAAAGAGATTTATTAATCATATTATTAATCATGAAACGTTAGAGAAACGTTATTACGATCATGCCCTCAGTGGAGACAATGGGTTCTTAATAATATTGTTCATAATTGCATTACTTAACGTTGGCTTTACTTGAAGCGACACGTTGTAATTATGCCATTATGAATACTAATTGAAAACAATAATTTCCCAAACAAACTGGCTTTCCTACCTATATATTGCCGCCGCAGGCGTAACTGTTCCATATTTTCTTCCATGCAAAATCAATATTGGACGATTATGCTTGCGACGGCAGTATAGTGGAGCTCATTTTACCTCCAAGAAAATTAGATTGATTATCAAGACGAAATGAATCCAATTTCATTTCTAGCAAATTCAAAGTTTGTCTATTAGTTAATGCATTAAAACTATAAATTTCGAATTATCAAATATATATTATCTTTCATTGATTCAATAATACTTCCAATATAGGTACCGTTACCCTAGCAGAGTGAACTCTGTGGCTTTGAAAAGAAATGAACATATACCAATTTGATGAATACTGTACGATTTATATTTACTCTTAGCATGTGTGTTCCGATGGTTTTGTGGTATAGCAAGCGCTTCCCACCCCAGAGGTCAGCGGTTCGAATCTAGGTGGATTCAGCATAGAACATTTTGCTATTTTTTTATACGCAAAAACTCCAGATTGCGATGAGCTATTGATCTAATTTTCAATAGCAAACAATGGGACTGAATTCCGCGTCGACTGCAACTTGTTGCGAGCAATTCGGACAATCGGAAGTTCAAAAAAACGTGTCTACAAAATTTGTACACATACACACATACACACACACACACACACATACATACATACACACATACAGACATCACCTCAATTCGTCGAGCTGAGTCGATCGGTATATAAAAATCGGCCCTCCGGGCCTCCTATCAAAATTTTGTTTTTGGAGCAATATTATAGCCTTTACGTACACTTAGTGTACGAGAAAGGCAAAAAAGAAGAAAACGAATTAAAATTAGCAAAAATTGAGCTGCCTATTCTTGAATGTTGCGCGGTTGTACAAATGCCAACTTTGTTTTTTATATATAAGAATTCCATGCAATTGTACGAAAAATTATTTGCATCGAATAGGGTAAAGTGCCCTATAGTGGACCCCCAACCAATAGTGGACCCTCCAGCCATTTTTGCATTATTACTGCACAATGCCAACATTTTGCTATGAAATTCTATCGGGAGAACCTACCTTACAGTCCTATGATTTGATTACATGCATTAGAAATGCTATGGAAAGTAAAATTAGATGATTTTTTACAATTCTATAAAAATAAACACGAGAGTGTCCATTATAGGAATATTTTGGGGTCCATAATAGGAAGAAGAACGTCCCGAAACGGGACATGAAAATCAAATGAAGTGTCGACTAAAGGGAAGCAATTTCCTATTATGGACTTCAGGGTCTACTATAGGGCAAATTCAGTTAGACTTTAAAATGTTAATTTTAACTAATAACGTCGTGTATTTGGGTGTTTTATGTATGTATCGTGAAGAGGGGATGCAGAGCTTGTTGTTAGATATCAAGCAGAGTTAATATGTTGAAATTTTTTGAGCCTTATGATAGGAAGAGCAAAATTCCGCTACTAGGGGGTCCACTATTGGGCATTTTACCCTAGATTGAGTTTTGATTTTCAAAGTATTCCAATGTTACCATAACATTTTTCCTCGAAGAAAACAAATATAAATTAGCAAAAATTGGGCTGCCTATTCTTGAGTGATGCGCGGTCGTACAAATGCCAACTTTGTTTTACATATATAGAAGATTAATCATCTAAGGACAAGACAACTAAACCATTAGAAACCTTTTGAACGATTTAGTCACCCGATCAACAAACTGTTCAAGATAGTGATGGCGCAACCTCACTCTCAGACCCATTGTCACCTCCGTTGAAGGTATTTAATTTGATCTCTAAAATTGCTAAGCAAGTGCAACACCATCTGCTTACCAAAAATTTCTAAAGCACGAATATAAAGAAGGAAAAGCAAGAATAATGAAGAAATAAATAATTTGAAAAATTAAATTCTTGCGGTTCAGTCTAATGTATTCTACTTGAGTACCTGCATGCAAAGGAGCATGGACCTTTATAAAGGCTTGCATTGCATGCATAACATTCCCGCCATCAGTTTGACCGTTTAACACTGAATATTTTAAAAAGCCACATTCGTAGGCACCTGTCTTATGATCTACGAATATTATGCTACATGATGTGTAAAAAGTAATGCGAAATTAACGACAACTTATTAACTTTATTTGTATGGATAGATAGATTAAATATCAAAGCATTTATCTGGAGCGGCCAACAAAGTGTTAAAACGAATACAATAACATATTAGCATTTGGATTTGAAAAATAAATCGGTCTCATTCTATTTATTTTTGTAGTGAATAACCAACTAAATCACACCAACCAAAAATACACCATCCAATTTTCCTGGTGCATCAACATCTTCTCCGTCAGACTTTTTGACTGCAATGACGTCCCAACTAAATACGACCAACGATATATGAATACGAATGACGAGAACATGTGAACGCTCCTAGACCCAAATTAACAAATCAGAGAATACAAACAGTATTCAAATGGGAACCCGTTCGAGCATGTTGCACGGAGAGTTCGAAAACCCGAAAGGACATCGACTAGACTTGACAGACAGACCGGCAGAGAATGCACATTTCCTCGAGATGAAGTTGGGAGACCGGTGGGAAAGCGGCGGATGGAAAAGCGATTCTGCGCTGCTGGCGAGACACTTTCTATCATCCATTTGTTAGTCGGTTGGTTGTTACACGTATGGAACGTTTTCGTAAGGCCACACCGTACAAAAGCATCGGTTCTGGAGCGGTTGACCGGGTTCTGAAGAAGGACGCCACCAACACCATGCTGTTTTATGTGTTGCGGACTTTGGAATATTTTGTTTCGATTACAATGCGAAAATGTTTTGTTTTGACGGGAGTCCCCACCTTCCGCATTCGCACCATCATCCGGTCTTTTGCCAGTCTGGTGGCTACCGTACCGTAGAACGGCTTCAAAGGTTCATGCACCGAACTTAGTAGAACGTTATTTCCTTTTAGGCGACGCCAGTTTCACGGGAAGTAAAGAATATTGTTCTTGCTCAGTTTTTTGGACATAAGTTGAAGGTAATCAATACTATTATTACAGGTCGACGACCACTTAAATAACAAACCGCTGCCGACTTTTCAAATCAAACTTCTGAGCGATCTGGAAGCTTTTTTCGAATTGGATGAATTTTGATTGCCAAAATACCGAGGAATTTTAGGAGAAGAAGATAACTTTAGTTTCGTTCTTTATTATGGTAACAAGGATAAAAACAAATAGAGATAATAAGATTGGTCAAGAAACAGACTCTGAAATAGGATAAATACCTATATAGACGAAATTACACGCCTGAGCCCACCAAACAAACGAACCTAAAAAAATAGACGAAATGGCAACGAACGCGCCCCCAACAGAACGAGAAAAAAATACGCAAATCGTATACAATCCTAAAATTCGGTTCAAAGTCCTTCCTTACACCGACTAGTCGAATCTGCGTATCTCCGTTGTTGTGAATGAGCTCCGTTGGTGACGTCGGTTGTAGTCGGTCGTCATCACCGCCGTCCGGATCTCGACAGCACCCCGCGGCCACATCCACCGTGAGGATGGGGATGCCATGCCGTTGACTTTTGCAAATGAGAACAAAAATCGAAGCCGAAAACATGATTTGTGTGGCGACTATGGTTACACTCGTCTGGGTCTGGCATTTTTGTGTACATCGATCGTTTTCTTTGCACACATGGTTATTCATTAAAACAAAACCACCGTGAGGTCTCAGTTTGGGGACCTCAGACCGATTCTAGCTTCTGACTCACCACTAAAGTACGTGCATTAGGTGCAGCTGCATCCAGTGAAATCGTCTGTTGAAACCCACTGTCGACTGCTTCGAACCATTGCCATTGACGGACAGATACACAGTTTTATTAAAGAGTTGGCTATGCCGCCAAGAGTCGTTTTTTTTTCTTTGGATAAAAAATGCCGCCAACGGTGCAGGTATAGCGTCGGAAAGTGCAACACGTTGAGGTATTTCCACCGATGCAGTCTACCGACTACAACTGACAGAAAACACACTCATGTGCCAGCTAACAATCTATTCGGGTATCGATGTGTCTTTCGTTGAAACGTTTAGATGAGCGTTTCTCAAACTACGGATCCCAAATTACTGCTTGAGGTTATTGAATTATTGATGTCCTATCTATCGCAATAAAGGGTTCATAAGTAAGTTAATTAAAATGTTCATTACACTTTTCTGTATATTCAAATTTATTTATTGTAGTGATCCCGTTAAAACAAAAAGAAAAAATACTACTTACAAGCCACTGATCTAGAGTTTTTTTTTTCAGACGTCCAACGCAGCAGTATACAACCTTCAAACACGCTTATACTGCAGCAGCAACGCCAAACGTTTTGCGACTATGCAACTTTGAACCACCCGATAGAGCTAATAAAATGTGTTTATATTTTGTACTGGAAAACTGCATAATCGAATAAAATCGTCTGGCGCGTGCTGATACTTACTTGGCACGCGATCATATGGGTTGAAGCATTGCTTTTTTGTGACCGTTCTAAAATGGGTATATAGCATTGCATGACTTAATGGGTCGTTTAGTTCGTAGTTTGTAAATATATAACAATGTTGTGTACATGCTATTTGCAGTATATAGGGAGCATAACGTGGTCATCGTTTAGCCTAGTTTTTTTTCGAAAAGGATTGTGTAGCATTTGACACATTGGCATTAAACATATGTGACAATGCAACAACAGAACATACTTCAACTCGATTAGTCGAATAGAATAGTTTGGTACATAACTACATCGGTACAAGTGGAGTTCGACTAATAAAGTGCAGACAGATTTTGTAAGAAAGAAAGAAATGTCGTCTGGAAGAATTGGAATGCGAGGAGATTGAGCAATTGTGTCATTCTGAAGAAATATGCTAAAAATATAACGCATCTTGTGAAGACTTCAGGACTGACAGTGATGTTGGAGAATGCATAGGCAATGTATACGTCAGTTCAGTGACGTTAGCAAGCAATCAAGGGAAGTTAGAGATGCTCAGAGGAGTCGCGTCCGCAGGTGCGATCTGTGCACTGCGCAGGTGGCAATTACGATACGTAGCATACCGTTAGAAACTTTTTTCGCAAGCTGCAATGATAAAGCACTGATTCGGTGGCCTATTACCCCATGATAAATTTCTTTTAAAAAGCTCCAAACGCGGGGAGCACTAGTTCTGACTTATTCTACACAGCTGTGCGGCTCCCAACACAAAATGAGCGAAAACAAAGCGAAAGTGTACTATTCTATTTAATTCCACTACTTTGTTGTACCTTTTCTTTGACAGATACGTATTTCAACCTCAACAGTAAGGCCGTCCTAAGTCAACAAGATCCGACAAGTTTGATAAATTTGTTATCATAGCTTCCGGATTGGGAGTTGGGGCCAAAATACATTTTTACACGAAAAATGCATAAAAAGTTCTCACTCATTTTTTGGGCTCTTATTAGAGTCATGGTCATTTTTTCATATCAACGGTTTTTCGAAACCATTCTGGGTCCCAAACAACGGTGCAGAATTTGGGCCCGATTGGTTGCTTCCTCGCTTTCTGCATCGCGTTTTAAGTTTGTATGGAAATTAGTATGGGAAAACATGTATTTTTGCATTTTTACTTCTAGAGGTTTCACTTCATCGTATACCAGGTGGTACATTACCTTAAAGTATAACTCAAAGGATTGGCACGGCAAATGCTGGGTAAAGCGTACCATTGGTACTTCGCGTACCTGAAGGAATAAAATAGACCCCATATCGCGGTCCTTAGCCTCTTACCCAGCAACTCCTATCCTTACCTCCACGTGGTGCTGGCCGGGATACGAGCAACCTTAGGGAAGATCGGGTAACCAACCCCGGTGGGAACTATGGTCGTATGCTGACAGGGAAGGGGGGTTTGCTCCTTTTCGGAGGTGAAAATCTTATTGAGCGTCTGTTCTCCATGTCAGGATCGGCTCACAACAGCGTCTGTTCTCCATGTTAGGGGCGGCTGATCATCGTCCGAGTGCCAGCGAGGGACTCTAAGTGACTCTAAGGACTCTAAGTCTAACTGTGCACCATGGTACGCCGGAAATAAGGAGGAATGGTCCTCCGGAAATTTAGGGGGTTTGGTGTCAGGCCCTGCAAGCCAGCCTTTAAAAAATAATAAGCAACGAACAATCAACAAGAGAGTACGGACCGGAACCATCGGCGAAGACCACTGCGACGAAAAGGGACTAGCGATTGGAAACTCGGTTCGTGGAACTGCAAATCTCTCAACTTCATCGGGAGCACACGCATACTCGCCGATGTGCTCAAGGACCGTGGATTCGGCATCGTAGCGCTGCAGGAGGTATGTTGGAAGGGATCAATGGTGCGAACGTTTAGAGGTAATCATACCATCTACCAGAGCTGCGGCAACACACACGAGCTGGGAACAGCTTTCATAGTGATGGGCGATATGCAAAGGCGCGTGATCGGGTGGTGGCCGATCAATGAAAGAATGTGCAGGTTGAGGATCAAAGGCCGGTTCTTCAACTTCAGCATAATCAACGTCCATAGCCCACACTCCGGAAGCACTGATGATGATAAGGACGCATTCTACGCGCAGCTGGAACGTGAGTACGACAGCTGCCCAAGCCACGACGTCAAAATCATCATAGGAGATTTGAACGCTCAGGTTGGCCAAGAGGAGGAGTTTATACCGACTATTGGGAAGTTTAGCGCTCACCGGCTGACGAACGAAAACGGCCTACGACTAATTGATTTCGCTGCCTCCAAGAATATGGCCATTCGCAGCACCTACTTCCAACACAGCCTTCCGTATCGGTACACCTGGAGATCACCACTGCATACAGAATCACAAATCGACCACTTCTTCAACATCATCGACGTCAGAAGATATCGTGGCGCTAACATCGACTCTGACCACTATCTGGTGATGGTTAAACTGCGCCCAAAACTATCCGTCATCAACAATGTTCGGTACCGACTACCGCCGCGGTACGACCTTGAGCCGGAAGAGGTGAGCTCGATGGGGCCCCTCTTGAGGACTTCTGGAATAAAGTTAAAGCAGCCATTAACGACGCAGCGGCGAACAACGTCGGGTATGTGGGACAAAGTCGACGGAACGATTGGTTCGACGAAGAGTGCATACTGATTATGGAGGAAAAGGACGCAGCGCGGGCGGTCGCGCTGTAGCAAGGTACCCGGCAGAACATGAAACGTTATAGACGGAAGCGGAGACAGCAGCTCCGCCTTTTTCAGGAGAAGAAACGCCGCCTGGAAGAAGCAGAGTGCGAGGAGATAGAACAGCTGTGCCGTTCTCAAGAAACACGCAAGTTCTACCAGAAGCTCAACGCATCCCTCAAAGGCTTTGTGCCGCGAGCCGAAATGTGCCGGGATAAGGATGGGAGCATCTTGACGGACGAACGTGTGGTGATCGAAAGGTGGAAGCAGCACTATGAGGAACATTTGAATGGCGTTGAGAGTACAGGCAGTGAAAGTCAAGGCAGCGGAGGAGATGACTACGTCAGTTCAGCGGTCGATGTAATGCAACAGCTAAAGACCAATAATGCAACTGGTAAAAATGGAATCGGAGCTGAGCTCATGGTCCGGAAAAGCTGGCCACTTGCCTGCACAAACTGATAGTCAGAATCTGGAAACTGAACAGCTACCGGAGGAATGGAAGGAAGGGGTTATATGCCCCATCTACAAGAAATGCGACAAGCTGGAGTATGAGAACTATCGAGCGATCACCATTCTTAATGCCGCCTACAAAGTGATATCCCAGATCATCTTCCGTCGTCTGTCACCATTAGTGAACGAGTTCGTGGGAAGTTATCAAGCCGGCTTCGTTGACGGCCGCTCGACAACGGACCAGATTTTTACTGTACGGCAAAAACCTTCAAAAATGCCGTGAATATCAGGTCCCAACGCACCATCTGTTCGTTGATTTCAAGGCGGCATACGACAGTATAGACCGGTGTGCAAGAAGACGGTGTGTGGCGGCGAAGAATGAACCACGAGCTCGCCCAATTCTACGGCGAACCCAGTATCCAGAAGGTAGCTAAAGCCGGAAGGGTACGATGGGCAGGACATGTTGCAAGAATGCCGGACAGCAACCCTGCAAAGATGGTGTTCGCTTCCGATCCGGCAGGTACGAGACGGCGTGGAGGGCAGCGAGCGAGATAGGCAGACCAGGTGCAAAGCGACTTGGCGAGCGTGGGGCGTATTCGAGGATGGAGAGATGCGGCCTCGAACCGTGTATTGTGGCGGCAAATTGTTGATTCAGTGTTATCTGTTTAGATGTAGATTAAATAAATGAAATTAATAACTCAAAGAATGCCGATAAACTTCGCTGAAGAAGGTACGTTGCTGGAAAATCGGAGACGCATCATGGCAGGAAATCGTACGTACTTTGGACTCCCCAAAACCGTACGTGCTTTGGACTCCGATCGAATAGAATTTGCCTCCGTACCAAACTGACTATCTATTAAACGCTCATAAGACCGGTAGTCCTCTACGGTTACGAGACCTGGACAATGTTCGTGGAGGATCAACGCGCACTTGGAGTTTCCGAAAGGACGGGGTGCAGATGGAAGACGGTAGATGGAGAAGGCGAATGAACCACGAGTTGTTGCATGAAAATCGGAAGACTGCGGTGGGCCGGGCACCAAGACACGTAGCCAGAATGTCGAACAATAACCCAGTGAAAATGTTTCTCGACAATGATCCGACATAAAGAAGAAGGAGAGGTGCACAGCGAGCAAGGAGGAACGATCAGGTGGAAGATGATTTGCGGACCCTCCACAGACTGCGTGGCTGACGACGTGCAGCCATGGATCGCGTTGCTGCACAAACTACTCCAGGCGTAGTCTAACGACTTTTAGAAACAATTTATAAAGAATAATGCACCGACCTTCGACTGAAAATGCATCCACCACCAGAGCTAAGATTAGGAAAACTTGCCGGACATAAAGTCCATTTTGCTCGAGAATTTTGACGGCTTAAACAAGAGATTATGTACAGGAATTGCAAAAATCGCTCTCAATAGTTGACGAACAACGATAAAAGAGAGGCAAAATCTTTTCGAATCATAACAAGCCATGAAAACAAAACTATCGCACTTGTATACAAGTTGAAAAAAAAAACTGATTCAGATAGGCGGCCCCCACCGATGGGGTTTGATATAAAACGCGTTGTTCTCGCTCATTTCATGTTGGGGAGCATATTTTTTTCGCACAGCTGTGTAAAACAAGTTGAAATGCATCATCAGAACCGGTGCCCCCCGCAATTGGGGCTTATTAAAAGAAATGTATCATGGGTTGTAGCCCCCCGAATCAGTTCGTTATCGAAACAGCTACCGAAAAACGTCTCTCACGGTATGCTACCTATCGAGAGTGTATACAGACATGATAAGTGAGAGATTTTCTCATTCTCCTTTGAATTCAAACCCTGACAGTTATTGTTGTTTTTAACTACTTGGAATAATAACCAAAACTAAGCAAGCCGTATGGTGGCATAAGTTTGGTTAAAGCCTCAATGGAAACTTACAACGACGAATGTGCTCAATTACAGCATATTAGGCTATTAGGTTTGAGCCATAGACCCTAGTTATAGTTTTTTAGAAATAAAACAGGGGATTTTGACCAGTTTGAGCGGATTATAACGTCTTGTCCTACCGCAAGCAGCACAACTTGTTTCACTACTGAACATTTAACTGTGTTGCAACTATTCGGAAAGAAACAATTTTTGCGTATGTTGCATCAAATATAACTCTCTGGCAATCTAAAAAGCGCAAGAGGTGTAGCCTACGGAAACGTCCTTCGATAGCAGTAAAATTGCAATAATGTTGCAAAATACTACAGTGGAAAAAACATAAAACTGGATTCGATTTATGGATCTTGTGACTGATAGTCCTTCACTCTGCCACAGCACCATTCAACACTTCGAGGGGACTGCATATTGACTCACCATAAAAACCATACGATTATGAAGTTTTGTACTCGGGTTTTCTGTTACTTGATTGCACCATCACCGGAAAAAATGTGTTTCGGAATCACCGGAAATTTTGTTTCGTGTTTGCAACATAAAGTGCAGTATTCTTTGGTTGTTTGTTTCCAAATATCAAACACGTACTGCATTGCAATGTTAATGAAACATTGATCACAACTCGAACGGTTTTGACATCTTGATGCAACTTTTTCGTGCTTTGATGTTTTTCCAATGCCTTTAATGAAACTGAATAGAAACAAGGTCCTTTTTTGGAAATGTTGAGTGTGCTACTTGGGACTTAACTAGGAATGGGCGATACCGATACGATATATCGGGGATCGATATTTTCGCTCCGATTAATCGATATTTTGTATCAATTTTTTTATGTTCCGATTGTTTTATGTTTATTTTATGTGTTGTGTATTTTTTAAATTCCGAGACACTATCCGTAATATAACAAAAGTAAAAATAAAGCATATTAGGCACAATCTGTTAAAAACAGCGAAACTTTGATGTGTGATTCGATAACCTGAAACAGGAAATCTAATGTACCCTCATTTTTTTTGCTCGTGCTTTTAATTTTTCAGACTATCGATATATCGAAATATCGATGTTCCAACGCCGATATTTTTCGGCATCGATACTTCGACGATAAAAACATCGATTTGGCAGTATCGATATTTTCCCGAAAAACGCCCATTCCTAGACTTAACTTAGGCCATAGGTACGCAGAATATCATACAATATGAAGTTGAAAATAAACCCATGTTCTTTTTTAGCTTCAGAGTGGGAAGCCGGTACAATGCCAACTTTTCCCGGATGATAGAGATAAGAATAAAACATGATGCACAGTTAGAATATTCGGATTCAGTACTCCCCCAAACAGCTTCCAACTATTCAATACTCGAAATGATTGAGACGGTAAAAAAAATCATCGACCCGAAAACATCCGAGACGGTGGCTACGTGCAAAGTTCTAACTCCGGAATGGCCGATGTTTGCTGTCGCATGCTCCAACCAACCATCAGCAGAACCCGTGTCGGGTGGTCCCCAGTCAGTCAGCCAGCCAGCCAGCCACGCTCCCCGATGTTTACCGCGCGGGTAAGGTGAACGGCCGTACGCCAGCGACAAACAGACACGGAGGGCCGTTCGTTTACTACACGGCTATACCTGTAGAACTGCCGAACTGGTGACGAGTAAACGGGAGACGGATGGAAATAATTTCATTGACGCCGGCGATAAAGGAGAAAGTGACAAAACTTGCAAGGATACTTCCGCTGCATTTAGTTCTTTCTATCTATAAAAAAAACCAAAAGTGTATTGTTCCATATCAACTGTTCATGGCTGTAACACAAATACTTAATAAGCTAAATTTATAAATTGAGATTATTTTCGCTCCGTACGACTAAATCTGAAATAATCTGTCTAGAACTAGGCTTAGAGGCCTACTTTCATATACCAATCAACTCATCTCGACGAATTGAAGTGATGTCTGTTTGTTTGTATGTATGTGCAAAAAATCATTTTGTTTTAAATATGCACTAAGATTATCCTTAACCGTTTTGCTCTCAACAAGTTTCATTCCACGGGGAACCCTGTCGCATTGTTTGCTATTGAAAGCTGACTCAAAAGTTATGGACCAGTGAATGGAGTTGTGCAAATTGATTTTTATTATCTGTCGAGGACACAATCGGCAAGACAAAACGTTCCTAATTCATTATTCATTGATAATTTTAGAAAAACGCACTTTACTAAGATTCTGTATCCTACTTCCCGCTGAAATACCAAACCGTGCATGCAGTCACCGACAACGTGAATCTTTTGTTCCCAACTTGTTTCGATAACAGGAGAGGTCGATGACTTCAGTCTACCATCGAACGCAACAGAATCCATAAGCAACAAAAAAAGCAGCTAATGTAACCCGCCGTCTCTCGCCTCCACCAACCAGATTCGCCGGTTTCGATTCGTTCGAGATAGGACCGGCTTGCGGGTGTTTGTCTTACGGTGCCCTCCCCACCTCCATGCGGCAGCGGCGGCGGCGGTGCATTATGACTCACCTTGTTCCTGGAGACGTTTTATTTTCTTCATTTTCCAATTCCGCTCTGTTTCTCCTCGGTTGACGATTCCGGACAATAATAGTATCTCGCTTGACTTATCTAGGCTATACACATCTTTCTATTTTGTTGGTTTGGTTACGCGTCCGATGTCAACAAATGGCTAGCAGCACCACCTCTGCAGCGTCCTCGGATTGTTTATCTCTGACATGGGTTGCCGCTCCACAGGTGCCTTCCCGGTATCCATTGATTGGTTTTCTTTATCACTGACCTTTCTGTGGCAGAATCTATTTTGGTAGACATTAAGTTTATTTTTGAAACATGGACGGATTTAGAAGGTAACGTAAAGTCTGTCGTAAAGTACTTGTATTTAAGGACCATTCATCTATGATCCTTTCTATGTTTGATTGCATGAATACTTGCATCACATATTTATGTTCTGTATTTTGCTGTATTTTAAGCATTCTGAAAACCTAATGATCAAAATTAACATTCTCAAAGCAATCGCAAGATGCACTGTCTTTAAACCGCTGCATTATAAATATAGCACTTTTTTAAGCATTTAGCGTTCATATGTTGAACATGTTAGGGTAAGGGATGTATTTTGGACCATCCGTTTCAGGGCTCATATTTTGGAGCACCGAGTTCCATTATTTCTTTTTTTATCATTTACAACTAATTAAATTAAGGTATATTTTGCTTTCACCCTTTAAAAGCTTTCCAGAAGAAAACCAAAGTATTCATGTATACTTTAATTTTATTAGTTTCATGTGATAAAAAAAACAAAAAAAACCGGTCGGTGGTCCAAAATATGAGCCATGGTACGGGTGGTCCAAAATACATCCCTTACCCTATATTATGGAACAAAATAAAATTTGAAAAATTACTGTGAACGTTATGCGGTGGAGGTGTAAATGTTACGAAAACGTACCATAAAGACACTTATAAAAATCCAAATGCTCTGTAAATAGGATAGCTGGACGTCAATGTGATGAATAACTCGAGCAGCGATCATTCACTCACCCAATTTTATGTTGGTCCATATACAATGTGTCATCAACTGATCTTGTTACAACAAACGCATTTCGCAACAAGCGTTTATCAAACACGAACACAATATAAATCATTTGCTTTGCATGCTCAGAGGTTTCCGAAAATATGAAGCTAATTTTGTAATCAAGGTTAGATTATCGAATATTTTCAAAAAGGAGAAACGACCGTTGCATAGAATTTGAATTTGCTCACAAAATAATGCAAAATAAAGAGATTCAAAATTCCCAACAAATATTTATTCGTTTTTTCTGCTGATAATTTTTTTTTTTTAATCTATGTCATTATTATCCACGACAAAAACAGGGCTTTGTCTTAGGTCGCTTATTTTGCATTTTTCATTTCTCCAAGCATTTCTCAGAATCTTTAAAAATGGGAAATAAATTTTCCGTTGAATTTGTGTGCGATATGAGGACAATCTGATTACACTGGACGACACCAGACCGCATCGTGCTTTCGTGCTGTGCGGTTCTTTCTCTCTTTGCGGAAGGAAGTTTTTAATACTACCCGAAGCTATTTTAATTTCAACGAAGCTTCTTAGCGATATTTGTACCTACTGATCCCGTTACAATCTTTGCTTAGACCCGTGCATTCGTTTTACGTTGGACCCGATTGCGGAAGTAAAATTCCGAAAAGCGGTGGTAATCCAGCAAGGACACCGTTCTGAAAAAAAAAACCTTTTAGAAGGTCTCCACGCTCAGCCATGAGCATTAACAATAACAAGAGGAAGGGGGAGTCTCTGAATTCTCACCTTCCTTCAAAGAAAGAAGGTTTTAAGATCGTTCGGCCAAAGCGCGGAAAAATAGAAGGAAGCTGGTGACTTCAGATATTCCTTTTTACTCTAACATTGAAAATAGTTCATCTCCTATCGAACTGAGCAATCAGTTCGAATTGATTCATGACGAAATTGAGCAAAGCAAATCTACCTCTAGCCCAGGTGATTCGATTCATGCGAAAAAGCAAAGGATTCCGCCAATTGTGGTATCTGTTGCCGCGTTTTCTGGCTTCCGGAATGAGATTTTGAGTAACCTTCAGGGGATCAAGGTTTCATTTCAGATTGCTAGGAAGGGTGACTGCCGCGTTTTGCCGAGATCCTTTGACGATCGCAAACGTCTTCTTCAGTATTTAACTGAGAAGCGCCATAAATTCTTCACATACGACGACAAAACTGAGCGATTGTTCAAAGTCGTCTTGAAATGTCTCCCCAGTGATAATAAATCACTGGATGAGATTAAAATTGAAATTTCTCAATTACTTGGATTTTCACCAGTCCAAGTAATTAAGATGAAAAAGAAATCCCACTCTGGTACTTCCCAGAGGGGCATTTCTCAAGAATTTTATTTAGTTCATTTTAACAAAAGTGAACTAAATAATATGAAAAGTTTGGAAAAGGCCTGTATTATGTCCCATGTCCGTGTTACATGGGAACATTTCCGCAGGCCTGGGGGAAATTTACAAAACCCTACCCAGTGCCGTAATCTAATCTAATCTAATCGGACACAAACGCAGCCAGTACAAAGAAAGCATCCTGGAAAATCATTGAGTTAGATGACGCCCAATAATTTTTCTTGTCAATATTGAGGCTCACAGCATACCAGTGGTATGACATAAACTTCAAAGCGGCCAGGCCCACTGCGTTGTGTTTGCCGCAGAGATGATTCTTCGAGATGTATCGTGTTCAAGTAGTCACTTCAACGTGATACATATCACGAATCTACAGGGGTTGAAGGATGCGTGGACATACTGTACCATACGCACCACGTTCTTTTTAAGTTCTTATTTTGGTAGTTGTATGTATATAAATATGTAATGAAATGAATAACATTATAATAAGAAATTATATTAAATTTTATATATATTTGTAGAATTTAACATCAACTGGGAGCCGAAGTTAACTCGGGATGTACATCTCTTGAAGAAGAAGCTGGAAATTGTAAAGAATTTAATTATTATTTAGAATGTTATGAGTATCAGATAGCAGGTCAAGTGCCAGGAAGTCGTCTGCATAAAGGTTACATGGTAGGTTGTGAAGCTTTCCTTCCTGGGATGTTTTGTAGTGGGCTATGAAAATGTTTAATCATGAAAATATGAAAATTTTATAATATAAAAGAATAAAATTGCTATATGAAAATAAATAAATATGAAAACATGAAATTATAAATGAAGATACAAAAATATTAGTACAAAAAAGCATAAAAACATGAAAATATGAAAATATTGAAAATTTGAAAATATAAAAAATGATATTAAAGAATAAAATTTTGAAAATATGACAATGTGAAGAGCTGAAAATAAGATAATATAAAAATATTGATGGAAATATAAATGTTTTGAAAAATTAAATAATAAAAATATAAAAATACCGGAAACATGAAAATATAGAAATATGTGAATATGCAAATTAAATGATAACAACATTAAAATATAATGATATAAGAAAGACAAAAAATGTAAATTAAATATTAGAAATCATAACAATATGAAAATATGATAACATGAAAATAGAAAATACACCTATATGGATATACAAAAGATTAAAATATGGAATTTTAAATTTAAAAATACATAAGTATAAAAATATGAACATATACAAGTATAACAAATGTGAAAGTATGAGAATATAAAAATATAAATGCATCATAATGTGAGCATATAAAAGTATAAAAATAGGAAAAATATAAGAATATGGAAAATATGATAATATACAAATATTATAATATGAAAGTGTAATAACATGAAATTATATAAATCTGAAAATACAAAAATATTAAATATAATAGTTTAAAAATATTAAAACATAAAATATCAAATAAGAAAGTGTAATGTAAAATTTAAAGAAATATGAAAATATGAAAATATAAAAACAAAATAATATGAAAATTTTAAGACACAAAAATAATAAAACATGAAAGTGTAAGATTAGGAAAGTGTAAAATACGTAACTAAAAAAATAATAAAAATGTAAAAATATAAAATTATAAAAATATGGAAACTTAAAAAATTAAAATGTAAAAATATGAAAAATAAATATAATGAAATATGAAAAATTAGTTATAATGAAATATGGAAAATAAATAAATTACTATAAATCATTTCGTGGACTGGAAACTAGTGATACTCATGTTTCCTTTGAAATCTCTGTCTAGATTGCTATCAGAAATCAAGGTGGGTGTAGTCCTCAATTTCAATCTATGACAAAAATGACAAAATCATTAGAATAACTATTCCTGGCCACGCTTATCTGTACCGTTACTAGGGAGAGAAGGAAAAAGTACCACGGAGTTGGATATTGGGAAGGTATTTGTTGGGTCAGGATGTGCCTGTAGCTGGCAATGTGACCATGGTAGAACTTACCCCGTAACACACCACGTAAAGGTGTCTACCCAGCGTTACGGGTAACAAAACCCTACCCAGTGCCGTAAGTGCCAAAAGTGGGGTCATGGAACCAAACATTGTCACATGGATGCTAAATGCATGATTTGTGGTGGAACCTCTCACGCCAAGGACGCATGTCCTGTGAGAGAAGATTCCAATAAATTTAAGTGCGCAAATTGTGGGGGCAATCATAAATCCAATTTCTGGGAATGCCCTTCACGCAAAAAAGTTTTGAATTCCCGTGCAAAATTGATGACGGGAAATTCCAACCGGATCCCAGATTCGACGGGTAGAAATTTTTCAAACGCTCAAATTTCGAAACCAGTTACCGGTCGAGCAATTCATACCCACCACAATTCACAAACAAATTTTGCCGCTCGTCAACGGGTAGCAAGCACTTCAGTAAATTCCAATTTTTCCAATGTACCTACGTATGCAAACATCGCTGCTGGTAGACAAAATTTCTCTTCTCAAAATGAGGTTTATACCCATGCCCCAACGGAAAATAACGTTCATGTTGACAATTCAGGTAGCATGACTGCTCCCGATTTTGATTTTTTAACTGAACAATTGCATCACATGATTGATGCAATGTTCAAAGCAAATACCATTCCTGAAGCTGTTCAGGTTGGTATAAAGTACACACAAAGAATTGTTATCGGACTCCGTTTCAATGGATCCAAATAATTGTGTGAAAGTTCTAAATTGGAATGCCCGCTCTCTTAAGGGTAAGGAAGATGAATTATTCAACTTCCTAATAGTTCATAATGTGCATATCGCCATTATAACAGAAACTTATTTAAAACCAGGACTCTCCATTAAAAGAGATCCAAATTATTTTATCTACAGAAATGATCGTCTTGACAGCGCCTGTGGTGGGGTCGCCATTGTCATTAATAGACGTATAAAACATAAATTATTTTCTTCGTTTGAAACCAAAGTTTTTGAAACCTTGGGAGTTTCTGTTGAAACAAATTTTGGTCAATTTTCCTTCATTGCAGCCTATTTGCCTCTTCAATGCAATGGGCAGCAAAAGAATTTGTTGAAAGCTGATCTTCAAATTCTGACTCGCAACAAATCAAAATTCTTCTTAATTGGTGACTTCAATGCCAAACACCGTTCATGGAATAATGCTCAAAGCAATTCCAACGGCAACATTTTATTTGAAGATTGTTCTGCGGGATATTATACTATTCAATATCCCAATGGCCCTACTTGTTTTTCTTCCAGTCGAAATCCTTCTACAATTGATTTAGTTTTAACGGATTCAAGTCAGCTGTGTGGCCAATTGGTAACTCATGCTGACTTTGACTCTGATCACCTTCCTGTGACATTTGAAATCTCACAAGAAGCCATTTATAATCCAATCAGTTCTACTTTTAATTATCATAGAGCTGATTGGGATTTATATAAAACATATATCGATAGGAATTTTGATGTTTATATTCCTTTGGATACCAAAAGTGATATTGACAATGCGATCGTATCTTTGACAAATTTAATTGTCGAAGCCAGAGGCATTGCAATTCCTAAATGTGAAATTAAATTCAACTCCATTATTATTGACGACGATCTTCAGCTACTGGTCCGTCTTAAAAATGTGAGGCGAAGGCAATACCAAAGAACTCGCGATCCCGCGTTGAAAGTTATTTGGCGAGATTTGCAAAATGAAATTAAAAACCCAGATTAATCCACCTAGCGATGATGGCGCCTTTCTCGCGCAAAAAGATAATAAATGTAGCCTTTACGCTTACACCTCGATGATGTACAAGAAAGGCAAAACAGTTACACCGTTTAATGTTATGATAGAAAATTTACACTAGTAGACGACAGATGGCGCTGCCAAAAGTTTCTCGAATTTCCTATGTTCGAATTTTGACTTTCGGACAATTTCATAGTACTATGAAACTGAACGAAGAGCATACTTACGCCTAAATGCGTGCAACACGAGTATCTTTATAGTACGATGAAACTCTTAATGGGAGCAAGCCACGGATAAACTTTAAAAATATTCATAGATGCAAGGCATTTTTCATAACACATTATTGTTCTATGTGACTATGTCTCATCACTATTTTAATATTATCTATTTTTTGCAATTTGCAATTATTATGAAATGCAATAGTGATCAACAGCGTTTTAGTCTCTGTCGGATGCAACTTGTTGCAAGAAAATCGGTTAAGAGTTTCTATGTGAAAATTTGGCTAATGTTTTTTATGGCATTTTGTGCACACACACACGCACACACACATACACACACACACACGCACACACGGACAGACAGACATTTGTTCAGCTCATCGAGCTGAGTCGAATGGTATATAGCACTATGGGTCTCCGGGACTTCTATCAAAAGTTCGAATTTGGAGTGAAATGATAGCCTTTCGGTACAACTTAGTTGTACGAGAAAGGCAAAACGTTTCGCTATTCTGAGAAATACCAACTTTGAGAATAATGTCTCGAAGTTGGATCCCAGTTCGAAACCCTTTTGGAAATTAACGAAAATTCTTAAAAAACCTCAAAAGCCAATTCCAGCGCTTAAAGAGGGAAATAAAATTTTATTAACAAATGGCGAAAAGGCTCAAAAACTTGCTCAGCAGTTCGAGAGTGCCCATAATTTTAGTCTAGGTCTCACTAGTCCAATTGAGGATCAGGTTACACGAAGCTTCGAAGACATTCTCAACCAAGATAATGTTTTGACCCTTCGTTGGAAACTAATTTGGATGAAGTGAGATCTATTACTAGAAAATTTAAAAATATGAAAGCCCCGGGTGATTATGGTATTTTCTACACACTTATCAAAAAACTTCCTGAGAGCTCTTTATCTTTTTTGGTTAATTTATTTAACAAATGTTTTCAATTGGCATACTTCTCAGATAAATGGAAAAACGCCAAAGTTGTTCCAATGCTGAGGCTTCTAGTTATCGCCCAATCAGTTTGCTTTCTTCAATAAGCAAACTGTTTGAAAAGATTATTTTAAATAGAATGATGGTTCAGATTAATGACAATTCTATTTTTGCTGATGTGCAATTTGGTTTTCGCCATGGGCATTTAACCACTCATCAGTTATTAAGAGTTAAGAACTTAATTCGGCTCAACAAATCTGAAGGATATTCTACTGGAGTTGCTCTTCTTGATATAGAGAAAGCATTTGACAGTGTTTGGCATGAAGGTTTGATTGTAAAATTGATGAATTTTAAATTTCCTCTGTACATTATTAAACTGATCCAAAATTATTTATCAGATCGCTCACTACAAGTAAACTATCAGAATTCTAAATCTGATAGATTACCTGTAAGAGCTGGTGTTCCCCAAGGCAGCATACTGGGGCCCATTTTGTGTAACATTTTTACTTCTGACTTACCTGATTTACCACCAGGGAGTCAAAAATCTTTGTTTGCAAATGACACAGGTCTCTCAGCCAAAGGGCGAAGCCTTCGTGTTATTTGTAGTAGATTGCAAAAAAGTTTGGATATTTTCTCCACTTACTTGCAAAAATGGAAAGTTTCCCCGAATGCTTCCAAAACTCAGCTTATAATTTTCCTACATAAGCCGAGAGCTTCTTATTTGAAACCTTCTAGCAGACATATTGTCACTATGAATGGGGTTCCAATTAATTGGTCTAGCGAAGCCAAATATTTAGGACTTCTGCTAGACCAAAACTTAACTTTTAAAAATCACATTGAAGGCCTTCAAACCAAATGTAACAAATATATTAAGTGTCTATATCCACTTATAAACAGAAAATCAAAACTTTGTCTTGAGAACAAACTTTTGATTTAGACCTGCCATGTTGTATGCTGTGCCAATATGGACTAGTTGCTGCAATACCAGAAAGAAGGCACTTCAGAGGATTCAAAATAAAATTTTGAAAATGATTCTGAAGTTGCCTCCGTGGTATAGTACCAATGAACTTCATAGATTTTCTAATATTGAGACATTGCAACAAATGTCCAACAAAATAATTTCCAATTTTAGACAAAAATCGTTGCAATCTTCTATTGCAACGATTAACTCCTTGTACCCTTAGTTTAGTTTAAGTTGAAAACATTGTAATTCCTACATGGTTCAATTCAACCAGAGGAAAAATTCTAACTGCCAGAGGCAATTGAAATGTATTAATAATAACTAAAACTGTAACATAGCAAATAAGGATGATAGTGTTAAGAAAACACGGAACACCTAGTCTAAGAGATGAATGCATGTATTAGATAATTAGCAAATAAAATTAGTTAAAAAACCCAGATTAATCCACCTAGCGGTGATGGCGCCTTTCTCGCGCAAAAAGGTAATATATGTAGCCTTTACGCTTACACCTCGATGATGTACAAGAAAGGCAAAACAGTTACACCGTCTAATGTTATGATAGAAAATTTACACTAGTAGACGACAGATGGCGCTGCCAAAAGTTTCTCGAATTTCTTATGTTCGAATTTTGACTTTCGGACTATTTCATAGTACTATGAAACTGAACGAAGAGCATACTTACGCCTAAATGCGTGCAACACGAGCATCTTTATAGTACGATGAAACTCTTAATGGGAAGCCACGGATAAAATATTCATAAATGCAAGGCATTTTTCATAACACATTATTGTTCTATGTGACTATGTCTCATCACTATTTTAATATTATCTATTTTTTGCAATTTGCAATTATTATGAAATTCAATAGTGATCAACAGCGTTTTAGTCTCTGTCGGATGCAACTTGTTGCAAGAAAATCGGTTAAGAGTTTCTATGAGAAAATTTGGCTAATGTTTTTTATGGCATTTTGTGCACACACACGCACACACATACACACACACACACGCACACACGGACAGACAGACATTTGTTCAGCTCATCGAGCTGAGTCGAATGGTATATAACACTATGGGTCTCCGGGACTTCTATCAAAAGTTCGATTTTGGAGTGAAATGATAGCCTTTCGGTACAACTTAGTTGTACGAGAAAGGCAAAAAGGATTCATCGTATTTAGTCCCCGCTACCAATAGAAATAAAACATAATTAATGTTACCTTGCAGACAGTTGAAAGACTCGAATTCCTCTAGTTTGAAGCTAAACTGTATGTAGCGGAAACTACTTTTCAAGCAATTAGTTAAAAAAAATCTTGGTACCCGGTCCTATGCTGAACTGACTGCTGGAAAAATCGAGTTAGGGGTTTAAATACGTACTAACTCTTCTTGAACTGGTGAACAATGGTACTGAGAGGAACACACGGAAGTTCTTATTACTGAACAAATTCTCTTGCTTGAAATGGTCTTGTAGACAGAGCTAAATCCCGGGTTTTAAGAGTTTTACTTGTGATTTTCTAGAAGCAAGACAAGGATGTGGCTAGGGCCCCGATGCATGGCCAAAAACAGTATTACTGTTCTGTTTTCTCTAGAAAGGATTGATTTTCTATTGATCAGGGGCGCACCTTCAATGGGATTGCTCTCTATGAAGGGTCTAAATAGCGGGACCTTGTCATGGTGGTCTTGACAAAACAAAACAACAACTTTATCGAAACCGATACTGCATTGCTTCTCAATAGCACTGGTGTAATTCGACATGCACTTAAACACTAAGGATACGGGAACGCTACAATAGATCTAATAATTGGTCGCAGTGGCACACCCGAACAGGAAAAAAAATGTTCGGGAGCTTCCTTTTGCGTCTTTAATTATATTTATATCGTCCTAATTCAATCAATTAAAATTCATCATAAAATTTAAATAATTCAAAGTCTTGCTACCTGCATCATTGTTAACCTTCTTTAAGCAGCAAATCATTTGAGAACTGACAACTTACATTCAGATACTTAACAAACATACGACCGAATATAAATACCGGGATATTTAATAAGATGTATTTGAAATCGATGATTTTTCAATTTTTTACGGTTCAAATAGTAATTAATTTCGTCCAGAAAAGTTAATGGCAGGTTTGATACCTAATATACTGCCGTCATAAGCATATTTGTCCCATGTTTGCTGGAATTCCCTATATACATGGCACAATTATGCGTATAACGGCAGTATAGTAGCCATTGAAATAAGCCTTTCCAGTATTCTGGGAAGACTGCTAAACAAAATCAGTCTTGGTCTTTGCTGAATGTTAATGCGCCATCCGCCCTTTGCACAATTCCATTCCCTAGACTTAACTCACGCACCAAGGGTAGTAAATGGTTTGTTAGCGAAGATCTAACAGCTAAATATGAACATCTCATCTCATCACTCGCTTCTCAGACTGGCAATTGACATCAAGTTTTAATATAACAGAGATCACTTCAAATACACGGAACGATACCACACCTATTTGTAAGGACGTGGCCGTGGTATTTGTTGATTAAAAATACACAAATGCAATGGAATTTGCAACGGAAAATTGGTAAATCAATCTAGTCAGCCGATCCTGTGATCTGTCTTAATCCATAGTGTGCGGTTTTATCATATATAACTTCGAAAGCATCCCTTTCTGACTTTTTTGTCCCAATGTACCTTAATAAATATGGAATTAATGTAAAATATGACGAAGAATATTCAAAAGATTTTTAAAACCACTAGAAAAGAAAAAAAATTGAGCGGAAAAAAAGTCCATATAATCGAGGTAAAAAGTCCATATAATCGAGGGTCCATATAATCGAGGTATACCTGTATTTTTTTATACCAGGATGGTAGAACAGGTGTACCAAAAGTCCACGAGACGCGCCTGAGATAAATCACACTTATTATGTTTAACTTGCTCGAAATGCACCACATTTCGAAAGATTAGATGTGTGTGATCCATTTTGCACCTTGATTGACTAGTCATTCTTTTTATAGGCTTAACGATGGCTGTTCCAAAATGCTCAAAATCATTGATGGTAACAAGGCGTTTACTGCCGTCATACGCATATTTGTCCCATGTTTGCTGGTATTTCCTATGTACATGGGACAGTTATGCATATAACGGCAGTTTAGTAAATAACTAAATGAAAACTAATAAACACTTGCTGATAATTTGATAATACTACATGGTCCGAATATCAATACTCATTGTGTAAATTAGAAGAAAAATGCTTTATTACATAGGGTAAAATGCCCAATAGTGGACCCCCTAGTAGCGGAATTTCGCTTTTCTGTCATAAGGAGTAGACATTTTCAACATAATAATTCTGCTTGGTATCTAATAACAAGTTCTGCATCTCCTCTTCACGTTACTTACTTACTTATGGATCCTGTACACCTCCGGTGGTGCAAAGGGTCGACTTGAAAGATCTCCATCCTGAGCGTTGCCCGGCTATCGCTTTAACCTGTTGCCAGGTTAGATTTCGGTCGACTTCTTTTATTTCTTTATTGAGGCTTCGCCGCCATGAGCCTCTGGGTCTGCCTCTGCTGCGATGTCTCGCTGGGTTCCAGTCTAATGCTTGTTTACAGATTTCGTTTCCGCCCCTACGTAGAGTGTGGCCGACCCAGCCCCACTTCCGATCCCGAATTTCTGTTGCTATCGGCCTCTGGTGACAACGACGATGGAGCTCGTTGTTTGAGATCCAGTTGTGAGGCCACCATGTCCGAGTTATATACCGCAGGCATCTGTTAATGAACACCTGCAGCCGTTGAGTGTTCTCCACTGATACACACCATGTTTCGCTAGCGTATAACAGCACAGATTTTACGTTAGAGTTGAATATTCGTATTTTGGTGCGTTCACTTATCTGCCTGTTTTTCCAGATATTTCTTAAACTCGCAAAGGCAGCCCTTGCTTTCTTGATCCGTGCGCCTATGTTGATCTTGGTACCGCCGTCTGACGCTATTTGGCTACCAAGATATTGGATTGGAAGCTTTCAACATTCTCCACTGGTTGCCCGGCGAAGGAGTCACCGTGTTTACATCCAACGATTTTGTTTTGTTGACGTTGATGACTAAACCTGCCGAAGAGGAGCGCTCGGCAAGGTCGTTGAGCTTACTCTGCATATCAGAGCGCCGTTGCGCGAGGAGGGCAACGTCATCAGCCAATTCGAAATCGTTTAGGGATTCCTCTTCACGATACATACACAAAACACTCAAATACAAAACATTTTTCTTTGAAATTAACATTTTGAAGTCTGACTTAATTCGCCCTATAGTAGACCCCATAAGGAAATCCATAATAAGAAATCGCTTCCCTATAGTCGACACTTCATTCACACACGTTCTTCTTCCCTATTGTGACCCCCCAGATGAAATCTCGCTTAACTTTTCAAAAAACCTATGTAACATTTTTTTCATGAATTAATTTGACTACTGCGATCAAAAGCTTTCATGTTGTTCTGTTGATTGCGCTATTCAAATTAATTCATGGAAAAAATGTTACTTAGGTCCTTTTGAAAAGTTAAGCGAGAAATGATAGGACTGTAAGGTAGGTTCTCCCGATGGAATTTCAGTGCAAAATATTCACATTGTGCTGTAATAATGCAAAAACGGCTGGAGGGTCCACTATTGGTTGGGAGTCCACTATTGGGCACTTTACCCTAAATAGTTTTATTCTGCTTTCAGTGTTATCAAATATTTTGTTAATCTTTATATTACATTTAGTTATTATTTTTGATGTGATTATTATGAACTCGACCACAGGGTCACCAAAACTTGAAAATGAAAGTATCAAAATAAGTTTCCAGTTTGTTTTCATTCTCTGCTCGGGTATTACCGCGTAGTTTTGAAGATCGCACATTTTTTGAAGAATTAATGCCATATGCTGATCAAAACGGGTTTGTTTACATTTTGTGATTTTAAAAACTTAATTTTTGTTACCGGGATCTCAGCATATTGTTAAACTTTTACCGAGATTCGCACAGCCGAGCCCCAGCAAACATGTTTTGCTGAGATTTCTCAAAGTTGCTGAAAATCTGCAAAAAAAAATAGCCGTAAATCAGCTAACAAAAGTTATTTTTGACGGGATACCTATATCAGTTTTTATTATGCTAAGCACACGGCTGTGCTGATTTTTGCCGAGCAGCAGAAATAAAAACTGATTGTGTACGCCCTTTTGCAATAGTACCCAAGAATTCAGCTATTTTCAAACAAATTATTAAGGACTGTATATTGATGCCAATAGAAAGTAAACGCCTAGTAAACATATCCCATATGGTCTAGTGGCTAGGATATCTGGCTTTCACCCAGAAGGCCCGGGTTCGATTCCCGGTATGGGAAATTTTTTTTTTTTACTTTATTTAAATATACAAAACTTGTACATTTAATGTGAAACGAAAAACGGTTAGAACAAGATCGCTCAAAGCCTCGGTCTTACACTTAATGGATGGAATGGATTCTCCCTTATTCAAACTTATCATAAGTTTATATATTTTCCCTGCTCTTCATTTTAATATCATTAGCAAAACATCTAATATCTGATAAATTGAGTTTTAAATGGACTGAATCGTTACCTTGCCGTCATTGCTCCATTTTACTGGTAGGCAATTATTGCAAATGAGTATGACATACAAAATACTCAGTCTAATAAAAATTGGTATGTAAATTTGAAACCCATTCCAATCCGATCTACTCTAAATTTACTGTCTATAACCGCATATTTGTCCCATCTTTGCTGGGTTTCCTATCCATATGGGACAGGCAGTATATGAAACATTTTATGCACCATATCTAAATCTACACTGTGGGATCTTTAAAAAAACTAGGAGTTGCTTAGATTTGGTTATCCCAACAACATAACAAAAAAATAGAACTTACCATCGGAATGCATTGTAGTGGAAGTACACCAGCCCCATCCCGTACAGAAACGAAGGGTCCTTCCAATGGTCACTTTTTAGCGAGAAGAACTTTTGATAAGCCGACAGAGCTAAAATCGAAAATTATTTTTAGCATCAACCTTGAACCTCATTTCATTTTACAACGCATCCTCAATACGTACCTTTTTCATAGTCCTCCAGCAACAGGTGGAAATGACCCAACTTGCAGTACGTTTTCGGATCGATATTGATATCCTTAACCGCCGACAGTTCACTGTCCACCGAATTATCCCCGGCGGCATCCGAACCGCCCCCATTCCCACCACCTTTCACCAACACTTTGGAATCTTCTTCTCCCGATTCGGTCTTCACTACACTCTTCTCGGACAGATCTTTCATTTCCACGTCGGACATGATGTCCGCCGGGAGAGTTTCGTCCACTGCCATCGCTTCGACGGCGGTTCCAGAGGACGCAGTGGATTCGGTTTTGATTTTAACGGCCGCATCGGACGAACCTTTGGCATCAGCCGTGTCTGACGACGTTATGCATTTTTGTTGCTCCTCCTGATTCTGAGCTTGGATCAGCATCCGCTCCAGGTACTTGACAGCCTATGGCACAAAAACAAGTAATGGGAGTTAGAAACCGGAAGTTGATTTTGGAGGGCTGGTAGCGATTGATTGATGATCAATTAATTAAGTTGGAAATCAAGAGAATTTCAGAAAATTTCAATACACTTAAATATTTTTTTACGCGGGAGATACGTACCACAGAAAAACTATAGATATTACGATAATTTAAAAAAAATGTAGGTTAATTATCCAAATGTTGAACGGCCTATCGTTGAACGCACGTGCATTTCTTATGGGTGTTCAACAATAGGCAATAATTTTAGCCGTTCAACATTTGGCGATTTTCCCTAAACTGTTCACCTTAAAAAATGAGAATAGTCACGTGAAGTATTAGTATCAACATTTGGACCAAACGCCCTACTGCGTAAAGCAATTTTTCAAAAAAGAAATAGAATTTCCCGTAGGATAAGGCCAAGTAAACACATACAAATACACCACGCGGAATCTATCGTAATTTGTCGAACTGCGTTGATTGGATTACACCCAGTTCTTCTTTTACACGGGTGGGTTTTAGTCTATTAAGACCTTTAGTGTTAATGAAACTATGAGTTAACCCCATGAAAAAATCACAAAAAAACTAAGAAAATTCAGGTGGTATTTAAAAAGCTGTGACAAATCAGGTTAACCAGGAAATTAAAGAATACCAACCGCGTAAAACAATATTGGGTGTGTACCAATCAACTTTTCGTGCATACCACTATCGAAATTTGTATGCTTAATTTAGTTTAGCAAAAATAAGACGGTAAACGCGTGAAGGGCAGGAAAAAGTCAAGTTTTCAAAAACATTGGTCGCTACCAGCCCTGAATTTGATGCCGCGATGATGACGATTACCTTCAAGACTAGAACCTTTTTCTTTTCATTTTCCGGTGCTGACAGCTTGAGAAATCCATACTGGCGGCTGGAAATTTAAAATAAGATTAAATGTAATTAGCATTAGTATCAAATCTCAGAACTTTTCATCTGGTGGAAATCGTCGTCGGACTGCAAGTGAATAACAAACCTGTCGAGCAAAGCCAACGCTTGAAGCTCCTGTGTGGAGATGTTTATCTCGTCCAAAATCATCGCACTTCCTCACGAGACGCTAGATTGTTATTCGAAAACCGACGCGCCCGGCGAAAGTTAACACATTATCGGAACACCGACGACGACGACTGAACCGGATAACGAAAACGTTTTGGCCACAGTTTCGCAGGAAATTGCTGAAAAACTCGCGACAAAATCCCGATACGCGTATGAAGAAAAACACTGCGGAAAACTGAAAAACTGCTTCGCCAACACAAACATGCACGATCGCACGTACACACGTTTGTCGTAACATGACAGCCGAAAGAACCCGAATAAAGAAAGTGTTATACATCGAGAGATGTGAGCAGTGGACTCTGGCTGCGTTCTGAGTACTTTAACTCAAGACTAAATTTTCAAAACGTCGTATGTAACATATGTGTTAATGCGAGAGAATCCTACCGAAAGTTCTAATCAGTATTTTTAAATCCTATTTAATAACAGAATCATGATATTTCTTGGAAATGTGATAATAAGTTGGATCATACAAGCACCTAACTCCATGCTATTAAAGATTTTAAAAAGTTTTACTTCACAACGAATTTTGGTGCAAAATAAATTATTCGACTATCCTATACGCTACAAATAAAAATAAGACCTTCTCTTAATACTAATGACACACTGGTGGTACAAATACCATGGTACAAGAATCTTGAAATGAGTTCCGTACTGATTATTGTCTTTATCAAAGATAGTCTTGGAATAATTTTCTTGTCCTCTTGTACCATGGTACAAGTACCACAGGTGTGTCCTTAGTATAAATCAGTCTTTACGCTTCCTTGTTACCAGGCTTCGGAATTCTCACTCATATGAATAAAAACCTACGATTAATCCATTTAGCGGAGTGTGATTTTTCATGGTCCCCCTGTGAGGAAGTATTCTCACACAACATTTTTATCCGGATAGAATGGCGGGTGATAAATTCGTGAGCGCCGGATCGCCGGATAATTTAATTTTAATCCACAAATTTTCCTTCTCGTCGCCTCATCAGATAAATTTTACAAGCATATTTACAAAAATTTAGGATCGCAACGGGATTCGAACCCAAAACAATTTTAAAATTTTTAGAGCGCCCACTAAAACCACGCCACCACATGAATTGATTGAAAGCGAAGGGAAAAACTGCTATATTGAACCTTTTGCTTATCGTGGCACATCGTCAGATTCAATCTGCTTGGAGAGGCAAAGTAAGCAACATTTGATTTTCGCGAAACATGGGAAGAAGGATAACAATTTTTCGCACCATCGCTTGTGCCGGAGTTTATCGCACAGTAATTTATCAGGATAAAATGCATGGTGGAGTGATCAGTTATCGCGTGAGTGAGTGAGAAATCCGAACCCTGCTTGTTACTTTCGTCCAGGCTATAGACATCCCTATCTAACTCCCTTAGCCTAAACATAGCCACCATGTCCCGGGCACACTGTGCAGATAGACCGCTGTCAGTTGCATGAGATGTCAACAATCGTCAACAACACCAATGATTGTAGCTTGTTAATTAAAAATATCCACAACAATAAAAGAGCAGGATTTTTTTTTATTTCTACTCAAGCTTTTCACCGTGAAATAAAAGACAAATAATTTATGTGGAAACACACATAACCCTTATTATCTAATAACCTTTATATGGTTCTTTCTAAAATTACGTAACGCTAAATTTGGTGATTTTGGACCCCCACCCTCCCCCACGTAACATTTTTTGTATGGAAGGTTCAATTTTTTTGTACACCGAAAAAAATCTTTATATTGAATATATTTGTCGCACACATAATTTTTTGCAATTTGGCGACCCAAATATATGCAATTTGTACCCACACTTAAATTCAATAACTGCATATTAGAGACCACACATACATTTTATTTGATTATAGATTATATTTGTACTTCGCGTGGAGAATGGTTATGTGTACACTAATTAGAATCATGAATTAAATTAATGGATTTTTGCCAATAAAAATGTGTGGAATTTTTGTAGTGTATGAATCGTAACGCTCGGCTTAACCCCCTCCGTCCCCCTACAGCGTTACGTAATTTGTGAAAGAACCCATATGTGGATTCTCCTATAGCGGGTGGTTCTTAACGCACACATGAAATTTATTTGTAAATTTCTTTAGATTTTTGCCAATAGAAATGTGTGGATTTTTATTACTGCAGTGAGACCATCGCTACAATAACACTTATTCTCTTCAATTATAACAGATGCGGTCTTTGTATGGTCCATTATCATGCGGGGCGTCATTAGCGAATGTCTTATAAAATGCCTTATTGTGACATATGGAGGTCTTACTGTAGTATAACAGATATAACGCTTTCCTCGCCTACAAATACACATGCATTTGGCCTCATCGATCACCTGCTTCATTGACAGATAATCAACACAAAGAAGCCATCACGAAAACGAAGCAACCCTTTCGTGGAGCAAAAAGAAACGAAAAATCGAAAGTGGTCGGACGGAAACTCTTTCCAAGCAGGAAAAAACTCTTCTTTCGGTCCGTAAATTTCAGTGAAACATTGTGGAAAAGCTAAAATTCTGGAAGTGTAAACGCTGTTCCGCCATCAAGAAGCGTTCCAAACATCCGTTTTCCGTGAAAGGTAAGTTGCTTTTCTATTGCGTTTCGTTTTGCTCGGTTGGGCGATTGGGGGGAGATGGATTCCGAGAGCAAAGTTTAGCACCGTCATCGATCACGCATAGTTTTTGATTTCGATTCTCGTGATAGTGAGATAAAATTGAATAGGTTTTCGCAAAAAAATAATACCCGCATTGTAGATTGAGGCTGTTCTGGCTGGCAGATAGCGAGTTTTGGCACGAAAGTAGATAAAATAGGATTATGTAATCTTGTTATCCAGAGAAAATGGGGAATAAATTCAAGACACTGATAAAATTTGGCATCATTGAAGCGAATTTAAAATAGAATTTCGAAATAGGGATCCTGTGGGATGAGTCATGTTGTATTTTAGGAAGGAATTATAAAATCAAAATCAGAATTGATGTAGCCTGAACGAGGATGACATCAGCTGATGATTTTTTTTTCAATGATATCAAAATTCTAGACAGATCGCATATCCTACTTCCTGATCAGGTTGCGAATGTTATCTATAAAAGAACTATATTTTTTAATTGTAATTGTCTTTATTAAACTCACTTCTTTTGAAAACAAGAGCAAAATATATCTTGATAATTATTTTTATGTCATAAAAATGAAGTATAGAAGTATGATGTCTAATGTGATCCCAACTTATCCTGATTGACATTTCTGGACTGAAAATTTGGGGTGTATAAACCTCAGGGTAAAGACTTCCTTAGGGTGGCTGCCCACTACTTGGTGTTCTTGAGCTATCTCACAGCGTGTTCGTGGCCTTTCATCGGTTGGATATTGTTTTCGTTATTCTTTCTTTATTCCGACATTCGCACTAAATGACTAGCCCACTGAAGTCAGCCGTATTTTATACGATTCACAATAATTTCTTCTTTGTACACTTGATAAAACAGCTCGTGATGTGTGCTTCTGCGTCACAAATACAGAGCAAATTTCGCTTTCGTCTGCATGTTGCGGGAACTAAGCTGATTGCGTTATCCGAAGAAGGGCATATCGGCAGTAGCAATAATACGTCTTTTATTTTTACGAGAAACTTAAGTAAGACAAAAGCCTCCACTCAGTGGCGTCGCGTAACCTCACTTTTTACCTGTGCACTGACCCGAAAAATGAAAATTTTGATATTTTGACAGCCCAAAGGAAAAATAAAATTATCAGAGTCGTTTAAACTAATCAAAATCTAGTTATTCTATGCATTTCCGCACACTAATTCCTTAAATTTAAGTCCACAGTGCACAGGTAGATTGAGGTTAGGGAAACGGCTCCACTACTGCCCTGCGATCGATTTCAATAAGGTCGATGTCGTCCGCAAAGTCCAGGAGCATATGCGACCGTATGATGATAGTGCTGTTCCTCTACAAGTTTGAAAGTCCATCACCATGCAGTTTCGATTTTTTGGTAGTTAGAACCTTAAAAATATGTTTTTGCTATAATTCTCGTACACAAATGCTACAATTGCATGAATGTTGACAAGTACATACTAGAAAACCTCATGCCCAATGAAGCTAAAAAAATTCCACTTAGGGGCCATCCACAAAGTACGTCACGCGCCTAGGGGGGAGGGGGGTTCGGAGCAGCGTGACGACTCATACAAAAAATTTAGAGGTTTAATACAAAAAGTGTGACGAAGGGGAGAGGGGGGTTGAAAATTGACAAATTTTGCGTGACGTACTTTATGGATCTTCCCATTTACAAGATTCTAAAGCTGACCAAGAATTGAACTCACTTGTCATAAGACGAGTTTGTACCGTTCCATTTAATTCCACTACTTGATTGTACCTTGACAGATACTTATTTCGACCGACTCGACTTAGTCGAGTCAAGTACGAGTCACTGAAGACGACCTTACGGTTGAGGTACAATTAAGTGGTGGAATTAAATGGGATGGTACAAACTCGTCTTATGACAAGTGAAGATATTCAGCTAAAAAGCTCAAAATAATTTTCTTAACAAGAATTGAACACAAAATGTTGAGGCAATCGAACACGTTTATTCACCATGCTTATCTAATTAGAGACCTGGTGTCAAATCATTTATTATCGCTTAGAAATTTACAGAACGAAACACTGGAGTAATGTTCCGTTGTCCAGATTTGATGAATTAGATCCGACGCTGGTTTATCAGAGTTCCTACTATCTCTTCCACGAATCTGGATCATAGGTGCGTAACTAAACAAAGAGAATTGTCGATAACTTCTCTCTTTGCTTCCTGCAGGTTGAAACCATTGTAACAAGTTTTTGCAATGCCCGGTATTAAACAATCATAATAGCTCAAAACATTTACGTAAACATAAGAAATTGTTAATAAAATATGCAAACTACTATCAAATCGAATATCGATTGAAGGCGATTTCCCTTTAATTTAATCCAGATTTAATTGATTTTCTGGATTTTGGATTGACGGTTTTCTGAAAAAAAGCACTCAAAACTGGAGAATATGAAATTAATTTAACAATTTAACTCTCTTTTTTTCGTCCTAGGTATGAGCGATAGAAAAATCAAGAAAGACGAAACAAACAAGGAAATCATCAACATGAGTGAAGCAGCTGGAATATTGGATCGCTTTGTTGGCGATGTCAGCAAGAAATCGGCGACCAAACAAATCCTCATCGGTGCCGGAAGTGGATGGTAATTGTTACAATGTTTTGCTAAAACAGATTTGATTAACAGCAATATATCCTAAACATGTTTTTAGGGCCACCGGCTACATTACAATGAAGGTTGGAAAATTGGCAGCAATTGCCGTTGGTGGTGGAATAATCCTGCTGCAGATTGCCAACCAACAAGGCTACATTCAGATCGATTGGAATAAGATCCACAAAAAGGTCGACAAGGTGACTGACAAAGTTGAGGAAGCCGTTACCGGACAGGGACCAAGTTGGGCTGATAAGGTAAGCATTGTTAGTTCATTTTTTTATCAATCCCATTGTTCCCATTTCGTCATCACAAGCTTCTTATTAAAATCAAACTCAGACAAATGTATCTTCAGAGAAGCGTTTTCACGCGATTCAAACACCGTGCTCATCCTATTTCCAGGTGCTGAAGGTCGCCAAAGACAATACTTATCTGGCCACTGGTTTCCTTGGTGGATTCCTGATTGGTATGGCTTCTTCATAGAATTTTCCCAGGCACCTCGGCTGTCACTCCAAAAGAACCTACAAGACAAGTCAGCCAAATTCCGAGTTAATTACTCTTGGACAACAACCGTCAAGATATCCTCGAATGTCAATGCAAAGATAATCAGATCTTCATTTGTCGAATTGGTCCTTGGGCTTCTTTCGAATGCAAAATTGAGTACGTGAAATATAAAATAATTTAATACCCAGAGGGTAGCAATAGATCTATTTGTTATAAGGTCTTTCAATGTATTATTAATGCCCATACGCCAGTCGCTATGATTAGTCCTTGATGGTACAATAAACAACATTATTTTAACATATCTTTTTACAGAATTTCGCCTATTTATTCGCATATCCGCCACCATCTCATACAATAATGCATACAAAACTATGAATAATTTGTTTTGAAAAATACATGGGTTCATGTCTCACAAAGTGGACTTACCAAATGGCAATGAATATTTTAATTTTTAATATACAGTTACATTCCTGTTTAATGACAAAACTTAACGCCGAGTACATTACTTCTAGTTTAAATTAAATTTTTACTAGAAGAAATCTTGTTAACCTGTGTTATTGCATTCGCTCTGACTAGTCGTCATATATTCTCGCATATCTTATCAACAGCTATTTCACAAATTACAAATGTCTATTGCAGGCCGAACGCTTCGTAGATCGCAAGCTGAACCAAGCCGAAGACACACTAAAAAAGAAGACCAAGAAAGCCCAGAAATGGTACACCAACCTGATCGGGGACGACACCGGTTGCAAGATCAACGATCTGCATATATTCGTATGTGCCTTTGCAGCCGGTGTAGCTCTCGGTGTGGGCACTGCCTAAAAGCGTCAATAGGGCTGGCATCGGCATTCGCCGAACCAAGCGGTCTTCACAATCCAGCAAAACATCATCCCAAAACGAACAACACACCAACGTAACGTTTCGCTGTGCGCATCACGGAGAACGATGGTCATCACAAGCGGAAGGCAGACATGTGCTAACCAAAGTCATCTCTAATCATTATAATCGGTTATAGCGAAAAGACCTTGAATTTTGGAACGAGACTTTATTTGCTTAACGGTCACATTTGAATTGAACTAAGCTGTGATTTTGAACACTGGATGGAGAATCTTTTCCTTTGGTTTCATCTCATTTACTCTATAGATAAGCGTTTTCAACTCGAGTCATTATGTTACCTCTTTCGTTCAAGTAAGCGCTAATAAGTTCAATTTTAGGAATTATTTGAAAAATGGAAAGTACGCACATGTTACACTAATATAGAGATTAGCATCGATTTTGTTTTTTAAACACACAGCTGTAATTTCTGACATCATAAATCGCAATCACAAGTACTTATGCATATTAGGCACAGCATAAAAGCATTAAAGTTATAGATCAGTTTCCAGTGCCGTGTAGCCGAAGTCAGTCACATTGTTTTCATGCATCTAGGTATTCGCAAAATACAAAGTGCTCGAGTTGAGATTCAACATCTCTGTATGAACTAGTTTAAGCCAAAACTGTATGTATTTGTTTCGAATTTAAGCATCCTATTTGTAATAAAGTTTAAACAATGAAACATATTTTATGAGAGAACTGTATTTATTTTACCCAATCCTTTTCTTAATCGTTGACTATTTTCGAAGTATATGTATACCAAATTCAAATTACTTGAATAAGAATGATGGGTATCAGTTTCCCACCAAATAACCACCCTCTAATGGCATACAATGTCCATTAATATACGCCGATTTTTCGCTCAACAGGAAAACGATCGGCTCCACAACTTCGCTAACTTCACCGAACCGCCCGGCAGGGATTTTCGCCAGCAGTGGACCGGCCTTAGCTGGATCGCTCCAGTTGTCGCGTCCCATCCGAGTTAAAATAACCGTCGGGTTGACACTGTTTACGCGAATTTTCCGCGGACCCAATTCCAAGGCTAAGCTTTTCGTCATGGAGTCCATCGCCGCTTTGGTCATTGAATACACGCAATGCCCCTGGAACGATTTCAATCCAGCCAAGGAAGACACGTTGACGATACTCGATCCGGGACCCATCTTGGGAATCACAATTTGGCACACGTTGAACGCAGCTTTGATGTTGATATTAAATGTACTGCAAATGAGAAAGTTGTCTTGATATACAAAAATTATAAAACTCTTATTAAGGCATACTCATCAAAGTCCTTCTCGGTTAGTTCGTCATATGAGTTTATGACGGCGATTCCCGCGTTATTAACCAGCCCATCAACCTGATCGATTTTCCCTAATGCTGATCTGGTGGCATTCCAATCGCTCAGATCCACCTGAATGATCTCCACAGAAGGGCATTCCTTTTGAAGGGCTTCCAACGGACCCAGTGATCGAGAAACCGCAATCACCCTTGCGCCAATTCCAACAAGCGTTTTGCACAACTCATTCCCAATACCTGTAGGTCAAATGAGTACCTACTAATTATGATATTTTAAATTCCATCTTATAAATTTTACCTTGTCCCGCTCCAGTAACAACTATTTTCTTATTCCTAACAGACAGTTCCATTTTTACAACTTTTAAGGTGTTTTAGATAACGCTAGACAACGTTTATTTCCTCTCGCGTAAATGAATGCAACTTTAGCTAGGTATGCAAAGATGGGATATGATCATTCACTACTCGACTTGAGATAATTTGAATAATCTTATCAAGCCGGCTGGTTCTATAAACATATAACACCTATAACACACATGCATATAGCAATTAGACTGGCGCATAAAAATGATGAATGTTCTCCACATATGAATGTGTACGAGCTTTTTCCAGAAATAGGAGACGGTGTATTTTAAATTCACATGTGACATTATAAGCGAAATGAGGTTGAAAATTACCATTTTTTGTATTAAGACGTAATATTAATGGATCTTCTTTGAAAAGATGTTTTTTAGTTCAGCTGATTTTTGTTTACATCATTATTCAAAGATACTAACACGAATAAAGAGCGCGATCATCCGGACCTTTTTTGAGAAGTATGTAATAGGGATCCTATATTAAGAGATGTGCGAATACTTTTCCAGACGATTTAGCAACGCTGTTACATTCGTAAACAAACGCTGCCAGCACTTGCCGTGGCGCAAAATGTTGGAGCTCGAACATGACTTTGCGCATAATGGCATTTTCAGATTTCGTTTTCTAACGTCCAACAGTGCAGTATCACTATAATAAAAGTGCAATACAAATGAACAAAGTACCATGCATAAACTAGACTACTTCAAATTGCCAATGTAAAACAAATTGTTTATTCGACAAAACTTTTTTCATTACAATCGCAATACCTTTCAATCCGCAACAATAACAATGTTCATTTGGCTCAGATTCTGACAGCTCTCAATGCTCGATTGGCTCAAGATGGCCGCTTTCGCATATCTCTGAATGTAGGATCCCTAGTATGTAAAGATGTAAATGACGATTGACTGTCACATAATAGGTCATTGCGCGCGGCAAATTTAACCTCACTCTTTTGACAGGTACTGGTCCTGTTGTTTACGTTTCGGACTTAGAATTTTTTTGATCCAAATTAAATCTGCATATTTCACGATGTTGAAGACATTCCGTACATTCCGCATTCAAATATTGATAACTATCGATAAGCTTAGGTAATTAACGATCAGAAAATCCAAAGAATGATAGAAGTATCTCAAAATTAAAATAAAATCGTCTGTAAACAACAGGACCAGCACCTGTCAAAAGTCGTGTGTGACGTCACTGTGCAATGGAGTATAAATAAGTGCCATCCCATCAGGAAAAAGGAAAACAACAACGCATTAAAAAAGTAAACAAGACCTTTTATAATAATTTTTGGTGTCGCTGTGGTGGATCGCTATTAAAATTTATGTTGCTGTTAAGTTACTTAAAACAAACAGAAGAGCAAAATGCAGATGAATAACTTGGCGCGACTGTTCAACTGTGTACAGCTGAAAATCAACTCAAGGTAAACCCGAGTAGTTAGGAACGACTCAGAGATTACCGGGTCATATGTGCTAACATCATTTTTTGGTTCTAGAACGGCACTACCGTCATACCAACTAGCAAATACACTCAATACGACGTCTTTCTTATCTGATCAAGCTGCATCGGATCCGACATTAACCGAAAAGCCGAAACGACCGATTAATGCGTTTTTAAGGTACTACCAAAGCGTGCGCCCAATCTTACAGGCCAAAAACCCCACCGTTTCCCTAATGGACATTTCCAAACTAGTATCTGCACAATGGAAGGATCTAAATGCTACCAAAAAGACCAAATTACAGCGTGAGTTCAACGCGGACCATGCCATCTGGCTCCAGAAGAATGCCAAGTACCTGGAACAATTAACCGATCAGCGGAAGCAAGACATCCGGCAAGCCCGAGCCGACAAAGCTGCAAAGCGAGCGAAACGGGAACACAGGAAGAAGTTGAAAGAGCTCGGAAGACCGAAAAGACCATTGACCGCATTTCTGCTGTATCATTTCGACAAAAGGCCAAATAAATTGACCAAGGATCAAATTAAGTCGCTAGTGAAACAACACGCCCTGGAATGGAGCCATATGAGCAACGAAGAAAAGGATCAATATAATAAACGCTCGGCGGAGGCGTTGGCAAAATATCGTGAAGATGTGGCACAGTGGGAGAAAGAGATGATCGCTCGGGATCACGTTGATGTGGTACGTCGTAAACATGCCGCCAATATACCCACCGTGGCGAGAAAGGATAGATAGAGTATTGCTATCGCCGAAACAATCGTTCCTCAATTAACAACGAAGCCGGAAGTAATATTGTTAAGGCGTTTATTACAAAACTTAAACGTATTCAGATAAAAGTAAACGTCACAGAATATAAATTCACTTAGGAAGCATTAGTAATCTTTCAGGACATACATAGCTGAGCCGAGGGTGGATCTTTAGTTGGAAAAAATAAATCTTATGTTATAGACGTATATTAGTTGCATTTTTATTACGAAAACTAATTCTAGTTTGGCGACCTTGTAATACCGAAGTTTATTAGTTTAGTTAGGTAGCTTAGTTTAGTTCATTCCATCTAGTAACCAATAACCATCATTAAAAAATAAATTATTTTTTTAATTTATTTCTATTGAGGGATGGAGTCTTCAAGTGAGAGAGTGTTGACTTTAGTTATTAATATACTGTTATCTTGTAGGAAACAAATTTTCTTAGATAACAGATATTTAGGCTGGTATACCATACGTGTGTAAATAACCGCAATCGTCGATTCAAATGCATCGAACATTTGAAACGCGATTGGCAATCGTTTGGAGAAAAAGATATTTTAGTTACTTAGTTTTCTTGTTCTTGTTATTCTTGTTATACTCAACGTATCCCCGGGCCGTGGCCAATCTACGTTGTATGACATTAGGCAATACGTTTACACTGCTGGCTTAAATTTTCAACGTGACGATTAATTTATAGAACTCATGAAATCAATGTGAACTCGACTCGTGGAAAACTTATTCCAGGTTATCCGAGGCTTGTGATAGACCCTTTATCACAACGGACCTTTCCATCCACTGACTGGTAGGCTCGAGTGTCCCGTCCTCTGCTTCAAACCCATAAGGGGTCCGAAACAGTTCAGTTTCAGGGTAGTAAAATTGTGAGATAATAGAAGATAGAGGAGGAGAGTATGGAGCGGCATGTTGACCGCTTCCGGCTCTAGCGACTGCTATGGAACCTTTTATTAGAGAAATGTTTGTAGAGATAGAAACGGTTGTGTTTATGTTCATAATAGACAGTGTTAAGATGCTTAGACAGTTCGGGATCGCTACGATAGAGTTTATTATAGCTTAGATGATTTATACTTATGGTAAAAGGGAAATGATTGAAATCCGTTTTCTGGTGATTGTCGCTTCTTGTATGTAGATTCGTATGTAGATTGATATGATAGAGGTACGTGCAGTTTGGGATTAGTGTGATCACGTTGGTTTAAGTTTGGAAACATAAAATAGAAAAGGAGAGAGCAGAAGGGGTGGGGGAACAAATACCTAACCATTTGACGCAGAAAGATTAAAATAATTAAACTGAATTAAAATAAATCAATTAAATTTAACAATTTTGGTCGAACTTGAGTTAAAAATGTGTTCCAAGCGTGCCCACCGAATTAAGTATATTACGAGTACTGATAACCTATGCTACTAAATAAAACTCGTGATTAAAAAATGGAGGTTGGCTCATCAAAATATAATATTATTCTAGATATTCTCTTAAGTATGAAAACTGAATCCTAACTATCCCGAAACTGCTTTCACCATGCTGCCGCCCAGAGCACAGCCGTCTCTGCCACTCATAGGCAATGTCCCTCCCACCGCCTTGACAGCCTCCAGAAGTATCTACCAAAATATTTGAGAACTAGAATGAATTATTAACATGTCCCGCCATTACATAAAATGATTTGTTCAAGCAAAGGCGTCATAGATGCGGGAACGACATCGCCATAAACGACACGGGACAACCATGCCCCACACGACAGTGCAACAATGCACCGAATCGGGGACCTCCTAAACTTTTCTATGCAACGCAGAGTTTTACCCTCTCTTGCGTTATGTGATGTTGAAAATAAGCTCCTAATCATTTGATGGCCAAAATAAAAATAAAATAAAAATAATCAAACAAAATTAAAATATTCTAGCTAAATTTTACTATTTTGGTCGAGCATGGGTCAGCCGCCTGACACCCGCGTTGAAAAATATGTTCCATGCGTGCCCCACATAAAATAATAACGCGTGATAATCACTAATGATACTAAAAGATTTAAATGGAATTAGGTATTGTTCCGCTTATCATTTTAGCACCGCCAGGGGAACTTGGCCGATACCCACTGCACTTTTCTTTCCCTTAGCACAAACAATTAACCATCATTTGTGATATTTAAACGGAATATTATTGGGAATTCTGAAAAGGCAGACAATCAATGCAGTTAGATTGCCAGGTAATACGTGCACATCGTAGCACTGGTGATGCATCACAATCGTATATATACAGGAGTATATGCACTATATGATGACATTGACCGGAAGATTAGATAAGCATTTCCCCCCTCATTTTAGTTACTTAGTTTTAGTAACTAAAATAGGTATCTTTTTTGGAGAGGTTTGGAGATGGTGCGATAATCATTATACCAAGGGCCCCATACGCTTGTCGCTGGCGAACAAAGCTCGTGTACCTACTCTGCATCGAAGCTTAGAAGCAGTATTAGGGCGCAATCGTTAATGCGAAAATTTTTATATTCGGTTAGTTACTGCAAATAAATTCTTTTTCGAGTCCCTTTTATCAAGCAGGTATCTCAAGCAGCGGGCCCTCCTTAGCCGTGCGGCTACAAAGCAAGACCATGCTGAGATTGGCTGGGTTCGATTCCCGGTGCCGGTCAAGGCAATTTTCGGATTGGAAATTGTCTCGACTTCCCTGGGCATAAAAGTATCATCGTGCTAGCCTCATGATATACGAATGCAAAAATGGTAACCTGGCTTAGAAACCTCGCAGTTAATAACTGTGGAAGTGCTTAGCGAACACTAAGTTGCGAGGCGGCTCTGTCCCAGTGTGGGGATGTAATGCCAATAAGAAGAAGAAGAAGAAGATCTCAAGCATACCACATCGTTATATTGCTGCATGATTTTATTTTATTTATCAGACTAAGGCCGGAGTGGCCTTAGTGGAGTGTGCAGACATAAGTCTTCTCCATTCAGCTCGGTCCATGGCTGCACTTCGCCAACCACGTAGTCTGCGGAGGGTCCGCAAATCGTCCTCCACCTGATCGATCCACCTTGCCCGCTGTGCACCTCGCCTTCTTGTTCCCGTCGGATCGTTGTCGAGAACCATTTTCACCGGATTACTGTCCGACATTCTGGCTACGTGCCCGGCCCACCGCAGTCTTCCGATTTTCGCGGTGTGAACGATGGATGGTTCTCCCAACAGCTGATGCAACTCGTGGTTCATTCGCCTCCTCCACGTACCGTCCGCCATCTGCACCCCACCATAGATGGTACGCAACACTTTCCTTTCAAAAACTCCCAGTGCGCGTTGGTCCTCCACGAGCATCGTCCAGGTCTCGTGTCCTTAGGGAACTACCGGTCTTATAAGCGTTTTGTAGATAGTCAGTTTGGTACGGCGGCGAACTCCATTCGATCGGAGCGTCTTACGGAGTCCAAAGTACGTACGATTTCCAGCCATTATGCGCCTCCGAATTTCTCTGCTGGTATCGTTATCGGCGGTCACCAGTGAGCCCAAGTACACGAATTCTTCAACCACCTCGATTTCGTCACCACCGATAGAAACTCGTGGTGGGTGGCTTACATTGACCTCTCTTGAGCCTCTTCCTATCACGTACTTCGTCTTCGACGTGTTGATGACTAGTCCAATCCGTTTAGCTTCGCTTTTCAGTCTGATGTAGGCTTCCTCCATCCTCTCAAAGTTACGTGCCATGATATCAATGTCGTCAGCGAAGCCAAATAACTGGACGGACTTCGTGAAAATCGTACCACTCGTGTCAATCCCTGCCCTTTGTATTACTCCCTCCAAAGCGATGTTGAATAGCAGACACGAAAGACCATCACCTTGCCGTAACCCTCTACGCGTTTCGAAGGGACTCGAGAATGCCCCTGAAACTCGAACTACGCACATCACCCGATCCATCGTCGCCTTGATCAACCGTATCAGTTTATCTGGAAATCCGTTTTCGTGCATTAGCTGCCATAGCTGGTCCCGATAGATTGTATCATATGCGGCTTTGAAGTCGATAAATAGATGATGTGTGGGCACGTTGTATTCGCGGCATTTCTGCAATACCTGAAGTATGGCGAACACTTGGTCTGTGGTAGAGCGTTCACCCATAAATCTCGCCTGGTACTGCCCCACGAACTCTCTTGCAATTGGTGTTAGTCGGCGGCATAAAATTTGTGAGAGTACCTTGTAGGCGGCGTTCAGCAATGTGATTGCGCGGTAGTTGCTACAATCCAGCTTATCGCCCTTTTTGTAGATGGGACATACGACACCTTCCATCCACTCCTGCGGCAGAACCTCATCCTCCCAAACTTTGGTAATCACCCAGTGCAGCGCTCTAGCCAGTGCCTCACCACTGTGTTTAAACAGCTTTCCTGGTAGTTGGTCAACTCCAGGGGCTTTGTTGTTCCTCAGCCGGCCGATCTCCTCCTGGATTTCCTGGAGATTCGGAGCCGGAAGTCGCATGTCCTGCGCGCGTGCTCCTAGGTTCATTACCATACCGCCACCGTTGTCTGCCACATCGCCATTCAGGTGTTCTTCGTAGTGCTGCCGCCACCTTTGGATCACGTCACGCTCGTTTGTAAGAAGGTTCCCGTTTATGTCCTTACAGATATCAGGCTGTGGCACGTGGCCCTTACGTGAACGGTTTAACTTCTCATAGAACTTTCGTGTGTTATTAGCGCGGTACAGTTGCTCCGTCTCTTCACAGTCTCGATCTTCCTGCTGGCGCTTTTTCCTCCGGAAAATCGAGTTTTGTCTGTTCCGCGCCTGTTTATATCGTGCCTCGTTCGCCCTCGTGCGGTGTTGCAGCAATCTCGCCCACGCTGCATTCTTCTCTTCCACTAACTGCTCACATTCGCCGTCATACCAGTCGTTTCTCTGATCCGGGGGCACCGTGCCAAGTGCAGCGGTTGCGGTGCTACCAATGGCGGATCGAATATCTCTCCAGCCATCTTCAAGAGATGCTGCGCCTAGCTGCTCTTCCGTTGGGAGTGCCACTTCCAGCTGCTGCGCGTATTCTTGGGCTAGTCTAGCGTCTTGTAGCCGCCCAATGTTTAGCCTCGGCGTCCGACTTCGACGCGTGCTGTACGCCGTCGAGAGTTTTGAGCGCAAAATCCCTACCCCGTCCGTCCTGTATTAAGTTTTTCTAACCTTGAGTCGCCACGAGTATTATGGTCTATGTTCCCTCCCAACTAACTGTTGAGATAAGATGATATACCATGTAAAAATATCATACTTGAGAATTGCGGCTCCGCAAAGTGTCACACACGACTGAGCCTACCAAATAAATGAACTGGTTAAAAAAAAAAAAAATTGCCTCGCCATCACAAAAAGGTGGTAGAGAACTAACACTGCTGTTCACTTTTTAGAACCAGCACATGTCGGGTAGGGTGTCCCAAAATTGGACAAAGTCTGGGATTTTGGGGGCTCAACCTTCAAATAAAAGCTTAGGGTATAACAAAAGAAAAATTGTTCTACGACAACTCTGGGAAATGACGTTTAGGGGTAGCCCCGACGCATTCTATGAAAAAAGTGCTTTTTTTAGAGGTACCATCGAAAAAAAAGGTATATCGGAAAAAAATTCGATGAAGCCCATCAATTTTATATTTTTTACATTTAACCTAATATCTAAACTTTATGTTGAAACTTTGATACGGCATGTTTTACATCAATATTTTTTGTACTGAAGTTTTAAATTCGCTGAAATGATGATTTTTTAAATATATTTTTCTATTAATGCACCCAAATCGGGTATCCATGGTAACGCCGTTTAAACTAGGCATACATAGAAAGATGGGGAATTTTATAACGAACAACTTTGCTGAAGAAGGCATCTTCCTATCTCCAGCCGTTTAAAAGTTATTCACGATTTACTGAGTCTCAGTAGTACGATAGTTGGGAACAAACAATGACCTATCTACAAATCAGCACATACTAACTGAGTTTCACCCAAGCAGTAGCTCTGACAACGCTTTTGTATTTTTTGTTTGTTTCGTTTCGAAGTTTCTAGAATTCACCCAGGGCCTATATAAGAGGAATGGTATCGAGAGTTGGTTTCAGTTTCCTTCCAATTCTATAACAATTCATACGAAATCAGTACTGAAAAAGAAAATGTCATCAAAAAACAAATTAAGGTGGGACATCATAACTTGCATTGCAAGGAGAAACCTTCCAAAAAATCATTTGCCGTCGGAGTTGGATATTGTCAGCTTTTATCGGTTTAGTGTGAAAACCGAACATTTTCTGCCACACGCTTTGGTTGTTCACTTTGATTCCAAGAAACTGAAGTTCAATCGGAAACAAACTGAAAAAATTGCAGTTGTTACCGGAATGGATGGATTCGATCAAATTATCAACAGTGTTTTCCTTCAATGTGGAACAGGAAAAGCCGTTGCTGAAGCAGTTTTTGAGACTTTGCAATGCTGGAATCTAGATGGTGTTATCATCGGAAAATGCTATGATACTACAAATGTGAATTCTGGAGAGAAAAATGGAGCTGCTGTTATCCTTGAACGAATGTTAGGAAGAAAGTTATTAGATTTACCTTGTAGACATCATATTTATGAGTTGGTACTTGGCACAGCTTATAAAACTTGTTTCGGTCGAGTTACGACTTCACCAGACGACATGCTGTTCAAGTCGTTCCGTGACGAATGGGACAGATTGGACAAAAGCGTATATTCTGGCTTCCCTGCAGGTAAATATAGTTACATTTTTTTGCAAGCTAAGAATGTTATAAATTGCCTTCACGAAACAGGTAAAATTGCTGAAACTGAAAAGGTAAACATCGTTTCCTTCTGCAATCGGATGCCGTTGCAAACCCACATTCGTGAAGACTATGCTGAGTTTCTCGAGCTAACCCTAGTGTGCTTAGACGATAGCAAAGCAGTTACGTTTCGTCGTCCTGGTGCACTGCACCATGCTAGATTTATGGCTAAAGCCATTTACAGCCTTAAAATGTATCTTTTTCGAGATCAGTTTATGCCAGATTGTGAAAAACTTGAAAGATTCGTTCTTTTCGTTGTACTAATTTACATCAGGGGATGGTACAAAGCTCCGATTGCAACAGATGCACCGTTGAATGATTTGAAGTTCATGCGAGCTTTGAAGAACTATGATGACAAAGAGTTAGGCCAAAAAACATACCAGAAATTCAAAAAGCATCTATGGTATCTGTCGGAGCTAAACATCAGCCTTTCGTCGCCACGCAGCCATCAGCCTTTCGTCGCAGACGCCAAGTAATAAACAGCACATGCTAAGAGTAAAAAAATGTGCTATTGAAGGAGGTTTAGAAGTTTATGTCACAGAAAACTCATTGAGGTTTTTTGAAATTCTGAAACTTGATTGCAGTTTCCTGCACGAAGATCCAACCACCTGGAACAACAGAAATGATTTTATCGCAGCGAAAACCAAAAGCCGTTGTTTGTGTGTTACAAACGATCCAGCAGAACGAGCTCTTGGAGTAGCAAGTGAATACAATGAATTTGGTCCACAGACAGACCAAGAAAAGTTTCATCTGCTAATGGTCGTAGCAGAAAATCGTAAGCATCAAAATATTTCTTCAAAACGTTCCGTTTTCAATAATATTAAGGAATAGTTTGTAATTAGTGAAGATTGTTCTTGTTTCCATAAATATCATAGATGTTAGATGATAAATATATCAATATGATAAAATAAAAATGATCTATCTGCAGTAAATCGTGAATAACTTTTAAACGGCTGGAGATAGAAAGATGCCTTTTTCAGCAAAGTTGTTCGTTATAAAATTCCCCATCTTTCTATTAATGCCTAGTTTTAACGGCGTTACCATGGATACCCGATTTGGGTGCATTAATAGAAAAATATTTTTAAAAAATCATCGTTCTAGCGAATTTAAAACTTCAGTACAAAAAATATTGATGTAAAACATGCCATATCAAAGTTTTTACATAAAGTTTAGATATTAGGTTAAATGTAAAAAATATAAAATTGATGGGTTTCATCGATTTTTTTTCCGATATACCTTTTTTTTCGATGGTACCTCTAAAAAAAGCACTTTTTTCATAAAATGCGTCGGGGCTACCCCTAAACTTCATTTCCCAGAGTTGTAGAACAATTTTTCTTTTGTTATATACCCTAAGCTTTCATTTGAAGGTTGAGCCCCCAAAATCCCAGACTTTGTCCAATTTTGGGACACCCTAATGTCGGGGTAGGGATTCATTGCTCCGCCTACTTCCCCTGCATTATGTATACAACGCAGCCTAAATACAACTGTCAAATATATTGGCTGCGTTCGACGGTTACTTATCCGTTGCGTTTGTATGTACTTCCGCAATCAGTTTAGTAGATGGCAGTAGTGAGCCAACGTATATCATCTCAAAAGTTTACACATGATTTTAAATATGGTTTCACAGTGTGACGTCACACGTATGTAGCCAAGGCTGCGTCCTGGTGAATTTCTTCCATATTTGACAGGTATCGGTGGTTTGTATATAAACAAAGGTTCATCCGCTTGCTGCGGGAGATAGGATGAACCTCATGAACCTACCACCGATAAATGTCAAATTGAGTTCATTCGATTGAGTTTTTGAGGTTATGTTTATTTGATGTAAAACCTTATACAATTTGTTCTAGTTTAAATATTTATCTGTTATCTAAGAGAAGAAGACCGCCAGCTGTCATCGAGAGAAAAAGTAGAATTATTGAAATTTTACACGGTTGGTATAGCAAATGAAGCATATTTTTGTTATAAATGAAACAAAATTAAAGATGTTTTCCAAAAAAATCTTAGATTTTCTTAGATTTTAAACCATGGTTTAAGAGGTTAGAACAAAATAGACATTACATCTCGATTTTTTTTTTCGAATAAGCATCAGTTAAAGCTTTAAGATTGTTGAATTTCTAGCCCCACAAACTAAAAATTGTTTGACTAAAATGTTTTATAACGCGCGTTCTAGAGGCATTTTATTCGTCATTTTCTACTGGGTGCTGCGGATAGAACCGCTTTTCTGCGCTCAAGCGAGTAGAGGGATATTTTGAAATCACTCCCATAAACAAAATTATTTTGCAGTTACTCGGCTGTCAAACATTTCCCGCTCTTCGAATTTCTCTTTCCACGCTGCATGAGGGCGCACAAATGCGCTAGACTCTACATGACTTAACGATTGTTTACATACATTCATGCCACAATCAGCTGCTGAATCTCAAGAAATTTCGTAACGAGTGCTTTTTAGTTGCATTCCTACTAATTTTCCAGTCGAAATATAATGTGAGAATATTTGTTACAAATAATACAAAACTCAAAAAAAGTTTATTTTTATTTTTTCACCAAATAATAACAATACTTCTCAATATTAGATCAGAAACGAACATAACCACAATCTTCAATGTTTGGCTCCGGCACAATAGCAAATTTTGGCTTCAGTTTGACAACCAAATCGATTCTATCCGCACCACCCAGATTTTCTATATCATCTTCTTCTTCTTATTGGCATTACATCCCCTCACTGGGACAGAGCCGCCTCGCAGCTTAGTGTTCATTAAGCATTTCCACAGTTATTAACTGCGAGGTTTCTAAGCCAGGTTACCATTTTTGCGTTCGTATATCATGAGGCTAGCACGATGATATTTTTATGCCCAGGGAAGTCGAGACAATTAGGCTATCCATGAGGACATTCAGCGATGGGACTGACAATCGAAATCAAAACAAAGTGTGTATGCAGTTGAACGGAACTCACTTCTGGTGTAAACCGCGCTTAACAATTTCCTTTGAATTGTTCTGTCAGTCCGGTCAGAATCTGTCACAAAATCAAGGTAAACAAAAATAGTCAGCTGTTCGCAGCTGTCTTATGGATTGCCTTATTTCCAATCCGAAAATTACCTAGACCGATACCGGGAATCGAACCCAGCCACCCTCAGCATGGTCTTGCTTTGTAGCCGCGCGTCTTACCGCACGGCTAAGGAGGGCCCCATTTTCTGTATCATGTCATGTCAAATTTCCATGATTCTACATTTTCTCGAAACTTTTCCAGGTGGCAGCACTGATGAAGGTACCGCCCCTATCCAGTTTTCCGCGAGCGGTAATGGCCGCCAGCTTGCCTGCGGGTTAGTCTCTGATTTGACATTTCTGGAGGTCAACTGCACCCACCGCTCCGAGCATTCTGACCAATGTGGCATAAAAGAAGGTGCTGATTAAGTGAATTCAAGCCTTTTTATATACCACATTGATCAAAATGCTCAAACGGTGGGTGCAGTTGACCTCCAGAAAAGTCAAATCAGAGACTAACCCGCAGACAAGCTGGCGGCCATTACCGCTCGCGGAAAACTGGATAGAGGTTGCTAAAGGTAGCCTCACACCTCGGGAATTTGGTCGGCGGATTTTTTCCCCATGTGTTTTTGCATATGCGATGTTTTCGGGATTTGGGCACGGAAAATCAAAATCCCGGCCCCATTTAAATAACACGGGGACCAAAATCCGGCGGAAAATTTTCCCGAGGTGTAAGGTAGCCTTAAGCCCGGTGTGAAAATTACGGAAAAACAGGTAACCATTTTATTATCATTGGGGTTCTTCCGCAGAACTCGATGAAAACAACAACAAACAAACTTCAACTCAGTCATCCCACCTGGTGAAATTCATCAAATTTGAAGCCCTGTGACTGGAAATGCAGGTTCGTGAGCAATTGCACCATCTGGGTTAACTGTTCTGACGGCTATTTGTTATTATTTTCATCGAGTTTGGAATCAGCTGGGCCAGCCGATGTGAGCTGTCAGCAATCTCAATTGCTCGTGCACGGTTGTTTGTGAAAACCCATTAATGGGTGAAAAAACACCCATTTTCTGTAGAAGTGTCTCTCCCCATTTAATGGGTAAACCCCATTTACCCATTAATGGGTAGAATCAGTTTATGTCACAAAATGGGTATTTATTCACCCATTGAAGTAAAGCAAAAATCTCACAAAATGGGTGAAAAAATACCCATTTTTGCGCTTAGATAATTTAGCATTTTTGATAAATAATAAATTTATGGTACTCATAATCATTAATCATAAGTTGGAAAAAATAAAAATAAAACGCTTGTTTTTATTCATTTCTGATATGGATAAGGAAACAACAAATCTATTAAAATATCAATTGAGGTTCTTGCACCTCATCCTCCAAACGAGCTTCCTCATAGAGGATGAAAAGCAAGCACAAGATCATCCTTCCGGCTTGTATTGAGGTTGAGTTTGCTGTTACAAATCGCCAGAAGTGTAACGCACATTAGCCATCAACTGGAAAAGTATTATCTTTTATATTATTTATATTAGAGAAACCAATTGAGGATAAAAATGCTTACCGTTCAGCTATACGTATGACCACAGATAACAGATATTTAAGCTAGAACAAATTTTATTGAAAATCCTGTGTAAACTTTTGAATTGATATACGTTGGCCCACTACTGCCATCTACTCAACTGATTGCGGCAGTACATACTTACGCAGCTGATTCACAACCGTCGAACGCAGCCAATGGATTTGACAGCCGCATTCGGGCTGCGTTTTCAATAACAATGATCCTTGCGCCATCTCCAAACGATTGCTAAACGCGGTCCCAATTTAAAATACATTTGAATTAACGGTTGCCGATGTTTACACACGTTTCGGATGCCAGCCTCAATATCTGTTATCTGTGGTATGACTCTGCGTCTTTTTTAGTTCCTCCATTTTCCGATCTGGAATATTTAGGTAATTTAGACGGTTTAGAATACTTATCTACAAGAAATATCATTGGCCTTACTTGTGTTGTTCCGAGAGCATCCCAATGCAGATCTTATCTCAGTTTTTATTAAACTTTAAAGCAGAAACAAGCTGCTTTTTACACCAACTGGTGTACTGGGTACGCTTCGTTGTCAAACTATTTTTTCACCCATTAATGTGTAAAAATATAACCTTTTTATTAATATAAGGGGTTTCCTCTCATGGGTATTTTTTTACCCATCGCATGATTGTGAAATTCCCCCATTTTATGACAGACAGGTATGCTATTTGAAAATGGTTGATTTTTTAAGAGCTGAGCAGAATGGATACGTTTGCGTGCGTTTTGACAGTTTTGCCATGGGAAAACTGTCAAAACGCACGCAAACGTATCCATTCTGCTCCGCTCTTTACACATCAATGGGTTTTCACAAACAACCGTGTGCACGGAAGAAATAAACTACCCAATAGTGAGTTTAATTCACCCAACCTCGAACATCCGTACGGGAAGCCAAAATTGAGTAAGTAGGGTCGAAGTAGTTTGCCTTTACTCCCATGTTAAAAAAGTACCCAACGTAAAATTTATTGACCCAAATTTAAGTTTTATTCACTCAATTTCGACCTCAGGTAATAAAACTCAAAATTGGCTTCCCGTATTGAACTAGCGTCGTTGGATTGTTTGGCTCTTTTGTTTTTGACAACAAAAGAAAGAGTGGATGAAAGCGAAGAGAAAAAATAACTCAAAAGTAAGTTTAAAAGTACTCAATTTTGAGTACTTTTTTTCTTCCGTGTGGGGACAACAACAAAAGAAAACGCGCATTACAAAAGTAAACAAAGTAATGTCACTGCCGTAAACAAAAGTAATGGTCGATGCCTGAATTTTCGACAATTATTATCTATTTTTATCTGTTTTATCAGAATCGATTGAGTAAGGTGCATCGTTATAATAAATAATTATACAAAACATAGCAGCAGCAAAAATGCAGGTGAACAATTTGGTGCGACTTTTAAATTCGTCAAGATTGCGAATCAGTTCCAGGTAAACAATCCGTCTGAAACGAACCGGAGGTTATGTACCTTTAGTAACACTTTCATTTCTACCTTCAGAACCTCGCTACCGTCGTACCAATTGGTCAATGGACTAAAAACTACGTCGTTCCTGTCCAATTCCACACTCCCGGAAAAGCCAAAACGCCCGATCAATGCGTACTTGAGATACGTACAAACCATACGCTCCAGCCTGTATGCTAACAATCCCACAGCATCACCGGGAGACATTTCCAAACTAGCAGCTGCCCAATGGCAAGTGCTGGATGCTGCCACCAAGTCAAAACTGGAAAATGATTTCAAGAAGGACCAAGCCATTTGGATTCAGGAGAATGCTAAGTACTTAAGTCAGCTGACAGATGAGCAGAAGCAAGATATTCGCCAGGCGCGAGTTGATAAAGTTGAAGAACGAGCTAAACGGGAGTATAAGAAGAAGCTGAAAGAACTGGGCAGACCGAAGCGACCATTGAATGGATTTTTGCTGTACTCTGCCGACAAAAAGGCAAAGAATTTGAACAAGGATCAGAATAGGGCGCAAATAAAACAAATCGCACAGGACTGGGCCAGGTTGAGCGACAGCGAGAAAGCTCCTTATAACGATCGTGCGGCGGCAGGTTTGGTGAAATATCGCGAAGATGTTAAAAAGTGGGAGGAGAAAATGATCGCGCAAGACCACGCGGATATGGTTCGAAAAACGACGGCAACGACACCGACCAAGTCGAATAAGACGCCGTCACCGAAATAGGAACTCGGGTGTCCCTATCCAGAAGTACCAACAGTAGCACCTACAGTTAAGGCGGAATTAGTTTGTAAGGAAAACACGGCACGGTCGGTAACGACCGAGCGGGTTTACGGAGAGGTGAAATCGTTGGATAGGGATACGGGAGAAACAATTAAAAAAGCTGCCGCAGTAGTGAAGGGGAGCGATTCGGATAGCAGCGACCACGCAGTTAAGACCGATGCACATTCGATTGGAGCAGAACAACACCAGAAAAGTGGTATTGTTAACAAGTTGAAATCGATGTTCAAGTTCTGATGTTGGGCCCGAAAAAAGGACAACGCTTTGCTTTTAATAGTTTTATGGCTGTATTTTTCAAAGTAAAATTAAGTCGCTAATAAGTATCGCATTTTTTAATGTTGTCCTTTTGGTGGGTCATGATTAAACAGTGGAACTAACGTTAAGAATTGCCATTTTCTTTGTAGTGCATATTAACATGAGTTATGCCGATTTTTCAATCCCCAAATAAAACTTGTTTTGTAGTGTAACACTGTGGGAGTTTAATTTTACTAACATTTATGGAATCAATCGAAATTGAAATGACTGTCTTGCATTGCAAACAATGAACTTATACTAATATTTGTGGGACGCAAAACTAGAGAACAGATTGGATGTATTCAATTGGTAAAACCCGTAAAAACCTTTTCTCCAAATATCGCCAAATCATCAAAAATCTAAGGAATTATTTCAAGATTCTTCAAGGAAACTACCAGAATTCCTCCAGAAACAATTCAAGAATTCCTCCAGGATTCTGCTTGAATATTTTTTTCTCAAAAAATCCTGGGGCAGTTGTTCCAAGACGCATTCTAGGAGCAGTTCCAAGAAGTATATGTGCCTGATAGAATTCTAGAAAGAAATCATGGAAGAATTCCAGATATAACTCCTATTGTAGGAATTCCAAACGATCTCCTGACGGATTTTAGGATGGACTCTTTGAGAATTTGAAGGTGGCATTCCTAGAAAAAGTTCCTGTAGGAATTCTGCCATGAGTTAGTGCTGAAGCTTCTGTTGGAATTCCTTTAGGACTTTCTTCTGGAGTTTCCAGTTCATGCTGAAACTCTCCAGCAGTTTATACTGGGATTCCTTCACGATTTACTTCTAGGATTACTCCTGGAATTCATTCGGGAGTTTCTTGTTAAGTTCCTTATGGAATTCTTTCTCCAGTAGTTCCTCCTGGATCTTCTCTTGGTGTTTTCCGGAAATTTCACCTGGAGGTTGGAGTGTTTATCCTGAAGATTCATTAGAATTTTCACTTGGAGTTTTTTCCTTGAGTTGCTCTTGCAGTTTTTACGGTTTTTTTTTCTTATGGAGTTGGTCCTCAGTTTCTTTTAGAGTTTCTCCTGGAGCTTCAACAGAAATTCCAGCTCCATAAATTCTTCCTGGAATTCCTCAAGGAGTTTCTCCTGATAATTCCTCTTGGAATTTCTTCAGGAGTTTGTCCAGGAATTTCTTTAACAGGCTCCTGCTGTCTTTCCGGGAGTTACTCTTGAGGGTTCTCCAGGAATTTCTTCGGAAGTTTCTTCATGGTTTTTTTTCTGGATTTTTATAAAGAGTTCCTCGTGGAGTTTTTCTGGAGTTTCTTGATGAGTTTATCCAGAAGTTTCTTCAGGAGTTCATTCTGGAATGGCTCTTGATTTTCCTCCTAGAATTGTTCAAAAAAAGTTTCCAGGAGTGCATTAAGATATTTCTACAAAAAGTCCTCTAGAATTTTCTCCTATAACACTTTCTGTAGCTTTTTGGGAATACTTCTTGGAACTCGTTCATGAGTGATTTCTGGAATTCCTCCAGGAATGACTCCTGGAATACCTTCTAAAAATGCTACTTCAAAAATGTTTTCTTGAACTACTTTGGGAATGTCTCTCGAAACTTCTCCCGATACTTCCCAAGGAAGAAGACATTTCAGCCGAGGAATTCCAGCAGAAACATCTGGAGAAGCTCCAGCAAAAACTCCTGAAAAGTTTCCAGGAGGAACGCCTAGAGGATTTGCAGGTAGAATTTTTGGAGGACTTCTGGAAAAAGCCTCCAGAAATTCATGGCTAAAACACTGAAGAAATTTGCGGAGGAATTCCAAGATCAATACCCTCTGAAGGACTCATACTCGCCGATGTGTTCAAGAACCGTGGATTCGGCATCGTAGCGCTGCAGGAGGTTTGTAGGAAGGGATCAATGGTGCGAACGTTTAGAGGTAATCAAACTATCTACCAGTACCAGAGCTGCGGCAACACACACGAGCTGGGAACAGCTTTCATAGTGATGGGCGATATGCAAAGGCGCGTGATCGGGTGGTGGTCGATCAATGAAAGAATGTGCAGGTTGAGGATCAAAGGCCGGTTCTTCAACTTCAGCATAATCAACGTCCATAGCCCACACTCCGGAAGCACTGATGATGATAAGGACGCATTCTACGCGCAGCTGGAACGTGAGTACGACAGCTGCCCAAGCCACGACGTCAAAATCATCATAGGAGATTTGAACGCTCAGGTTGGCCAAGAGGAGGAGTTTAGACCGACTATTGGGAAGTTCAGCGCTCACCGGCTGACGAACAAAAACGGCCTACGACTAATTGATTTCGCCGCCTCCAAGAATATGGCCATTCGCAGCACTTACTTCCAACACAGTCTCCCGTATCGGTACACCTGGAGATCACCACTGCAGACAGAATCACAAATCGACCACGTTCTGATTGATGGACGGCACTTCTCCGACATCATCGACGTCAGGACATATTGTGGTGCTAACATCGACTCTGACCATTATCTGGTGATGGTTAAACTGCGCCCAAAACTATCCGTCATAAACAATGTTCGGTACCGACAACCGCCGTGGTACGACCTAGAGCGATTGAAGCAACCTGATGTCGCCACTTCTTACGCGCAGCATCTCGAGGCAGCGTTGCCGCAAGAGGGTGAGCTCGATGGGGCCCCTCTTGAGGACTGCTGGAATACAGTTAAAGCAGCCATTAACGACGCAGCGGAGAACAACGTCGGGTATATGGGACGAAGTCGACGGAACGATTGGTTCGACGAAGAGTGCAGACAGATTCTGGAGGAAAAAGACACAGTGCGGGGGGTCGCGCTGCAACAAGGTACCTGGCAGAACGTGGAACATTATAGACGGAAGCGGAGACAGCAGACCCGCCTATTTCAGGAGAAGAAACGCCGCCTTGAAGGAGCGGAGTGAGAGGAGATGGAACAGCTGTACCGTTCTTAAGAAACACGCAAGTTCTACCAGAAGCTCAACGAATCCCGCAAAGGCTTCGTGCCGCGAGCCGAAATGTGCAGGGATATGGGAGCATCTTGACGGACGAACGTGTGGTGATGAAAGCACAACGAGGAACATTTGAATGGCGCTGAGAGTACAGGCAGTGAAAGTCAAGGCAGCGGAGGAGATGACTACGTCAATTCAGCGGACGATGGAAGCCAACCAGCCCCCACCTTGAGGGAAGTTAAGGATGCCATCCAACAGCTAAAGACCAATAAAGCAGCTGGTAAGGATGGTATCGGAGCTGAGCATATCAAGATGGGCCCAGATGGGCTAGTCACCTGCCTGTTTAAACTGATAGTCAGAATCTGGGAAACTGAACAGCTACCGGAGGAGTGAAAGGAAAGGTTTATTTGCCCCATCTACAAGAAAGGCGATAAGCTGGAGTGTGAGAACTTTCGAGCGATCACCATCCTTAATGCCACCTACAAAGTGATATCCCAGATCACCTTCCGACGTCTGTCACCATTAGTGAATGAGTTCGTGGGAAGTTATCAAGCCGGCTTCGTTGACGGCCGCTCGACAACGGACTGTACGGCAAATCCTTCAAAAATGGTATTTACGGCATCATCTGTTCATTGTCCCAACGCACCATCTGTTCATTGACTTCAAGGCGGCATTCGACAGTATAGACCACGTAGAGCTATGGAAAATTATGGACGAGAACAGCTTCCCTGGGAAGCTTACTAGACTGATCAAAGCAACGGTGGAAAACTGTGTGAAGATTTCGGGCGAACACTCTAGTTCGTTCGATTCGCGCCGGGGACTAAGACAAGGTGATGGACTTTCGTGCCTGTTGTTTAACATTGCGCTAGAAGGTGTCATGCGGAGAGCAGCCGGGGTACGATTTTCAACAGATCCAGTCAATTTATATAAATATTTGTTTCGCGGATGACATGGACATTGTCGGCCGAACATTTGCAAAGGTGGCAGAACTGTACACCCGCCTGAAATGTGAAGCAACAAAAGTTGGACTGGTGGTGAATGCGTCAAAGACAAAGTACATGCTTGTGGCGGAACCGAGCGCGATAGGGCTTGCCTGGGAAGCAGTGTTACGATAGACGGGGATACCTTCGAGATGGTCGAGGAATTATTCTACCTTGGATCCTTGCCAACGGCTGATAACAATGTTAGTCGTGAAATACGAAGGCGCATCATCTGTGGAAATCGGGCCTACTATGGGCTCCAAAAGAAACTGGCGCATTCGAGGATGGAGAGCTGCGGCCTCGAACCGTGTATTGTAGCGTTAAATTGTTGATTCAGTGTTATCTTTTTAGATGTAAACTAAATAAATAAAAATGAACCTGGTCGAATTCCTGACAGAACTCCTTGTGGAATTCTCCAAGAAATTCGTGATTGAACACCTGGTGGAATTCCTGGAAGAATTCTTGGTGGAATTTTTGAAGGAAATCCTAGCGAAATAACAAGCGGAACTCCTGGTCAAATTCCTGGATGAGCTCATGGTGTAATTCTTTGATAAACTCTTGGCGTAATTCTCAGAAGAACTCTGGTGATTATTTAGGTGATTATTCAGACTCTCCCCAACACCCCTTCTATTCGGACTGTATGTCATGGATCGTTCGGATGAATGACGAGACTTAGTATGACTATGGCAAAATCTAAAAAAGGTCAATTATTGGATTTAATTCGCGCAACTAACGTCATAAGCATCGTGGCCCTAAAGTAAGGCTTATCTCATTTACGCAGGTTATTTGTGTGCTAGCTAATATTTTGATTGAGTTAACTTATATGCTGTCCAGACTATACGGCATGCTATTCAAATTACCAACAAATGAGATGTCATCAAGATAGCCGAATAACATGTTACAAACGTATAGTCTGGGTGTCTCATCAGGTTGGTGTTCCAAGTGAGTTTGACTTTTTTTTCCATTCCTTGCATTTTACAGCATACCGGCAGTTTCTGGCGGGCCTCATCCTACCGGATTGGAAACAGTTCTTTGATGAATTTACATGATGTTAAAAAGAAAATAATTCTTTGCCATTGAAATCGTTTCAATTAGAATAATTTATCAATAAAACAAAACAATAACAAAATAATCCCCTTGCCTACGATAAGCTCCCCAGTGAAAAAGAATTATTTTAATGGTCAAGGCTTAAACTTACCCCGAAGCTGACGGCTGTCTGCCATTCCAAACCTAGGAAGCAACTTCACCACCGCCAGACTGGTCCTCCAGCTGGTCGTACCCCAAGACATAGCTTAGCTCGATCCCCAGCACAAATCGACTCCACAGTAGATGCGAAACCACGAAGAAAAACACAAAAAAGGTCACATCCTTTAGGACCTTGTTGATGGTTTGCACAATTTTCAGTACAATCTGCGAATATTTTTGGGAAATTCCTCCCAACAGAAACACCAATTCCATGAAGGGCAATCGCGTTTCGTAGGTTTTCAGCAAGAACACTTCGACCATCTCCCAACCGAGCAGCACGATAAACACATTGCCGCCGATTAGGTACTGAAGATCATTCGCAAATAATAAGTATACCACAATGGCCATCAAGGCCAGGTGCATGCGGCTACGCAGGAATTTTACTAACAGTGTATCGGGAATTGGTTCCTGTGCTGCTGGAAATGAATCGCTCTGATCCGAACCAAGCGGCTGATTGAGGAGGGAAAATATGTCACCGTTCGCCAGGTTGGGCAATCCTTCGGGAAGATTTGAGCCGAAACGGGGTGGCTCCTGGTAGGTGTACTCGTCGCGTTCGACTTCCGGATCCGGGTAGATAACGTCCGGAGGTTTAATAGTAAAATCCTCTGAAAATCGAGTATGTGCGGTAATTGTCGAATGGAGGAAAACAAACAGAATAACTCACCTGCCGGCGGATCATTGTGCTCTCGGCCCGTGATTTTCGTCAGCCTGTTATTGGAATTTTCGAGGATACGTTTTCGTCGAGCTTCACGGCGGGCTGCCAATGAATCGGATTGAGTGGAACTTTTCACTTCCGGAACAGGTTCTGACTGGTCTTCCATTTAGTATATGATGAAAATAAGCTTCAAATATCAAGTAAAACAATGATTTTTATGATTTTTCAAATCGGTCGGCAGCTCGCGATTTTTTGCCTTTCTCGTACAACAAAGTTGTACCGAAAGGCTATCATTTCACTCCGAAAACAAACTTTTGTTAAGAGTTCCAGAGACCTATAGTATTATATACCAATCGATTCAGCTCGACGAGCTGAACAAATGTCTGTCTGTCCGTGTGTGTGTGTATGTGTGTGTGTATGTGTGTGTGTGTATGTGTGTGCACAAAATGCTATAAAAAACATTAGCCAATTTTCCACATAGTAACTCTTAACCGATTTTCTTGCAACAAGTTGCATCCGACAGAGACTAAAACGCTGTTGATCACTATTGAATTTCATAACAATTGCGAATCGCATAAAAAAGATAATATTAAAATAGTGATGAGACATAGTCACATAGAACAATAATGTGTTATGAAAAATGCCTTGAATATTTTTGAAGTTTATCCGTGGCTTGCTCCCATTAAGAGTTTCATCGTACTATAAAGATGCTCGTGTTGCACGCATTTAGGCGTAAGTTTGCTCTTCGTTCAGTTTCATAGTACTATGAAATTGTCCGAGAGTCAAAATTCGAACATAGGAAATTCGAGAAACTTTTGGCAGCGCCATCTGTCGTCTACTAGTGTAAATTTTCTATCATAACATTAGACGGTGTAACTGTTTTGCCTTTCTTGTACATCATCGAGGTGTAAGCGTAAAGGCTACATTTATTATCTTTTTGCGCGAGAAAGGCGCCATCACCGCTAGGTGGATTAATCTGGGTTTTTTGTTTTCATGCGGTTACAGAATCTTTCTTCGATATAATTGACAAAATGACAAGTGCTTTCGTCGATATAAACATCGATAAGCTTCGTTCACGGTGTTCACCAAGATGAATCTTGGTGTTCACGGTGTTCACGGTAACTAAAATCAACTCAGTGACTTTCTATTCCTAATATTGTCAAAATCGTCAAAATCTTGAAAGAAACGAAAAAAATGTCTGTGTCATGACATGCCGATTCTTGTCCGTTTCTCTTGAGTTCTTTTTCGTCTTTTTATCTCGGAAAATCTTAAAAAATAACACATTTTTGAGCACTCTTTTTCATCAAACCGATTCCTTGTGGCTAATTTTCATATAAAGCCAAACTAATGAACTTCGGAAGGTTTTTTACGTGAGTGTGGACCAAGATGAATACAATATTGTCTATCCGGAATAAATTTATACCGCTTTTTATACCGAAGTTGGATTTTTCTCCAGATGCAGGCAACTTTCCCAACTTCGGAAGTAGTGCGCTGGATTCGCCCAAAGATGCGCTAAACAACGCATCAATTTGTTTGACAAATAAAACTTCGGAAGAAAGTTCGGTTCGGAAGTCCCGACTTCCGAATTCTAACTTGGTGCTACGCCGACAATATTTAATAGACTAACGCAAAATGAACTCCCCCAAGAAATTATGACGTTTGAGCGGGTCGCATAATGAACGCAAAATGAACTTTTGTTCGAGAAGACGACCCGCTCAAATGTCAAAATCCATCGGGTGAGTGAATTTAATGAACCGCTGCACAGGTCTATGGTCCAATGCACCGAGTTCATCATTGACGTTTGAGCGGTGCGCTGTTTACTAAGAATGAATAGTTTTTCATTCATCGAGTTCATGCAAGTGTTCATTTTTAGTAAACAGCGCCCGTGTTAAACGTCATTGTGTTCATTCGGTGCATTGGACCATGGTCCAATGCACCGAATGAACACAATGACGTTTGAGACGGGCGCTGTTTACTAAAAATGAACACTTGCATGAACTCGATGAATGAAAAAGTATTCATTCTTAGTAAACAGCGCCCGTCTCAAACGTCAATGATGAACTCGGTGCATTGGACCATACGCTAGGAGAAGAATGAATTCTGTCATCAAAAGAAAAAGTAGAATCATGAAAAAAAATTCACAGCGGGGTATGGAATGCAGCTTTCAAAATAATTTTCTAAATTTCAAAATAAAATTTATTTATAAATAATTTATAGCATGAGGTTAGAATTTTGATTATCTGCATCATACATATATTAATTTGATTGTTAGTGACAATAAAGTTTTTTCTTGAATTGATTCCGGAGATGGTACTACTTTTAATCTTAATTGAATTTCTAATCCTGCCTAATAAATCATTTTCATAAAAATCTCTGTTTGTAATTTTCAAAATTATTTTCAATTCCATTGGCTATACCTTGCCTTGTTAAATTTCAGTGATTCTACTTTTCCTCTGATGACAGCGTTCATCCACTTCTCCTCGCGTATAGATAATAGACCTGTGCAGGAGTTCATCAAATTCACTCACCCGATGGATTTTGACATTAAATGTCAAATTTTGAGCGGGTCGTCTTCTCGAACAAAAGTTCATTTTGCGTTCACACTCAAATCCTAAATTTCACCTCGGTAATGTTTTTTACCGATTTTATCCTGTAAAACTAAATTAAAACCGAAATCTCAGTAAAAAATCAGAATTAACCGATCTCTGTAATTATTTAAACCGATGCCTCAGCACTATAAAATAACATACTGGACCTCGGTAATGTAAATTACCGATTAACTCAGTATTTGTCAAAACTTTCAATTCTGTCAAATAATTATACTGATCACTCGGTAAAAATAATAAATTTAAGAGCAAGATTACCGGTGGTGAGTTTGAGCCGTTTGGCAGCGCAGTATCATTACTTGACACTTTACCGGTCGCTACTAAACGCGCTGCTATAACAGTAGCGCGACTGACAGGTGACCAAATTTGGTAGCGCGATAAGAGCGCTGCTATTTGATGAACTGTCAACTGTCAAATGTCACCGGTACGGAATACAGCAACCAAATTGAGAGCCGAAAACAGTGACCGATACGGAAACGAATGACGAAACTAAAATGAAAGCGCTGCGCGGGTGATTAAAATGCTCGCGACCGATAATGATGCTCTAACTGAGCTTACGGTAGCGTATTCGCTTTGACGCAGCCGCGCTGTTGCCATCTAGCGGCGACGGACGTGTGCGTGAAATCACTGTTTTTCAACATGGTGAAGTATAGGAAGTATACTTTAAAATGCTTTTAAAATGTTGTTAACAGTGATATTTTGAAAAGTTTTTAATACGTAGGATTAGAATTTTGAAAAACTACATGTTAGGCTCCTTATCTACACATGTTTTTTTTATCGAAATAATTCAACTTTCGTGTTACCTATATGAAAGTAAATTAAATTTCTAACCCAAAAAAGTGAACAATTTTTGGCTAAAATGTGTTTTAACGCTTTAATAAGCATTTTAAAATTGACGTCCTATATCCCTTGCTGGGTAAAATAAAAAAGCATCAGCCGGCCCCCATTTTGTTTTCTCGCTTTCGTCAGGGCCAATTTACCGACTTCTCAGTTTCCGAAAAATCTTCGTGACGACAGATGTGCCGCCATATTTTTCTCTAGGCAATGTGTTACGCACGTTTCTCATTTTATTTGCAATTAATTCTTGGATTTATAATGGAAACAACTGTGCTGTCGGTAAGTTTGAATAATAATATAAATTTTTTGTCAGTTTTAAAATGAAAGTGGATTTTGCAATTTTCGTTTTTAGATGACTTCGCTGGCAGATTTGCATTTTCATTTCATTAGCTTTTTTCCTTTACGAGGAAATCATCTGTGTTCTATTGTCCACTGATAGATCGTCGTATCAGATTTTAGTTAATATTCAGGTAAGTAGAAAAAAAAACTCTCAGCCAACAGCAAAATTAACACGGAGTTTGAAATTGCAGAAAACCTAAAGCATCCGCTGACCTACGGCGTGTTGTTCCTTCAGAAGCAGGACTGAGCAAGTCGGCAGTTGAGATGCAGAAGATATTTAAAAGCTCTGCAAATATAATTATTCCCACTTGGTATTCGATTAATAAAGAAATATTTTACAATGAAAAATACTTTTGTTTGTCTTTTTTTTCGATAACTAAAAAGGATACGAAATTGCATTCTATTCGGTAATTTGTATTACAGAAGCCCGTATTTTTGAATGAATTCATTATGCGACCCACTCAAACGTCATAATTTCTTGGGGGAGTTCATTTTGCGTTAGTATATATAGATCTGTGCAGCGGTTCATTAAATTCACTCACCCGATGGATTTTGACATTTGAGCGGGTCGTCTTCTCGAACAAAAGTTCATTTTGCGTTCATTATGCGACCCGCTCAAACGTCATAATTTCTTGGGGGAGTTCATTTTGCGTTAGTCTATGCAAGATGAATACACCACTAGGTGTTCCAATCTGCCAAATTCACGATTCAGCCATCTTGGATTGTAGTATGGGAGAGCCAGCCGGTTTGTTTATGTTTTGCACCGAAAATGAATTTTTCACCCCCGCCTTCTTCTCGCCCATAAATTGAGCACATTGAAACACCTAGCTGTGTATTCATCTTGAGTCTATGGTCCAATGCACCGAATGAACACAATGACGTTTGAGACGGGCACTGTTTACTAAAAATGAACACTTGCATGAACTCGATGAATGAAAAAGTATTCATTCTTAGTAAACAGCGCACCGCTCAAACGTCAATGATGAACTCGGTGCATTGGACAATGCACCGAATGAACACAGTGACGTTTGAGACGGGCGCTGTTTACTAAAAATGAACACTTGCATGAACTCGATGAATGAAAAAGTATTCATTCTTAGTAAACAGCGCACCGCTCAAACGTCAATGTTGAACTCGGTGCATTGGTCCAAGATGAATACACAGCTAGGTGTTTCAATCTGCTCAATTTATGGACGAGAAGAAGGCGGGGGTGAAAAATTCATTTTCAGTGCAAAACATAAACAAACCGGCTGGCTCTCCCATTAGGCTTTCAGCGATCGTGTACGTACACGCACGTTTCACTCACACTTTTACTCGATTTGTTTGCAACCACGAGCAGCTGTCACGGCAAAATCAAATGGGATTGTTTGCAACCACGAGCCTGCGTTCGTGTTGGTGAGAAATGTCGGCGAGACCCTAATACTAAAATCCAAGATGGCTGAATCGTGAATTTGGCAGATAGACTAACGCAAAATGAACTCCCCCAAGAAATTATGACGTTTGAGCGGGTCGCATAATGAACGCAAAATGAACTTTTGTTCGAGAAGACGACCCGCTCAAATGTCAAAATCCATCGGGTGAGTGAATTTGATGAACTCCTGCACAGGTCTATTGGAACACCTAGTGGTGTATTCATCTTGCATTGGTCCATGGTCCAATGCACCGAATGAACACAATGACGTTTGAGACGGGCGCTGTTTACTAAAAATGAACACTTGCATGAACTCGATGAATGAAAAAGTATTCATTCTTAGTCAACAGCGCACCGCTCAAACGTCAATGATGAACTCGGTGCATAGACTAACGCAAAATGAACTCCCCCAAGAAATTATGACGTTTGAGCGGGTCGCATAATGAACGCAAAATGAACTTTTGTTCGAGAAGACGACCCGCTCAAATGTCAAAATCCATAAGGTGAGTGAATTTGATGAACTCCTGCACAGGTCTATTGGACCATGGTCCAATGCACCGAATGAACACAATGACGTTTGAGACGGGCGCTGTTTACTAAAAATGAACACTTGCATGAACTCGATGAATGAAAAAGTATTCATTCTTAGTAAACAGCGCCCGTCTCAAACGTCAATGATGAACTCGGTGCATTGGACCATTGGACCATAGACTTATGCAGGGGTTCATCGAATTCACTCACCCGATGGATTTTGACATTTGAGCGGGTCGTCTTCTCGAACAAAAGTTCATTTTGCGTTCATTATGCGACCCGCTCAAACGTCATAATTTCTTGGGGGAGTTCATTTTGCGTTAGTCTATGGTCCAATGCACCGAATGAACACAATGACGTTTGAGACGGGCGCTGTTTTAAAAATGAACACTTGCATGAACTCGATGAATGAAAAAGTATTCATTCTTAGTAAACAGCGCCCGTCTCAAACGTCAATGATGAACTCGGTGCATTGGACCATTTGAGCCGCTGTTGCTGTCTTGCTGATGTAAACAACTGAACGGTAAAAATCACGGGGATGACAAGCTACGCCATCTTTGTCACATCTTTTCTGAATCACTAATACGAGTGCACTGCGAATGCAACATAAATAATGGCGAGGGGGAAAATGATATAAAACGAACAAAGACATAGACAGTATCCCAACTAACATTTTTGGTGCTAAAAGCTTCAACTTCTAGCCTTTGGCTGTATAATATTTGAATAAAAGCAGCCAATGCTGAATAAAAGAAAAGCCTCCGCAAATAATCCCTTAAACTTCAACTCGACTATTACCCAAATATCTATCAGCTAGTCAGTGTGCCGAATATATTTAATCTTTTATCGTTTATGCAGCTTTCATATAGTCATAAAACAGCTCTGTTTGAATTAGCAACAAAGCTTATCGGTTAAGAGCTCATGTATGTAACTGAGTTGCTTGTTAGCAACTTCCCATATTACGGTGAGTAGCATTCACAATGAAAACGTTTTTGCTGTTGTTAAGGTAGCCTCACACCTCGGGAATTTGGTTCGCGGAATTTTTCCCCATGCATTTTTGCATATGCGATGTTTTCGGAATTTGGGCACGGAAAATAAAAATCCCGGCCCCCTTTAAAATACATGGGGATCAAATTCCAGCGGAAAATTTTCCCGAGGTGTAAGGTAGCCTTTAGACGATCCCCACCGATGTGTATCCAAATGAGTGTCTAGTATAGGAACGAAATGCGTTCATATTTTATTTATGCACTTGTTCTCGCACCGGTTGTTTCTATCAAGGTTGTTGAAGTGCAATCATGCTGCGCACCGGTGGTGAATATCCGGTTGCTATTGAGGCAAACACGGAAATAAATAAAATCAGGAAAAAGTTTTATTTATTTTCAAATCTTTCAGAACGCGCTCCAACTTTTGTAATATAAGTATGTGCGTAATGCATTTTGTGATTATCAGATTAGCTAGACACACATCTGCTAGGTGGCGCTAGCTTATATGCAATAATTTAGTGAGGTGGATATCTCGAGATCTCTAAGACTTAAAAAGGTTTTGTCTTCTACAAAGTTGTTCGGGTTGCCATAACATTTATGATGGAGACTAGTTTAGTTTGGAATTCATACGCACAGTGGCGCTAGTGTATGAGAAATAACCTGTTAGGTTAAATATTTCTAAATCCGTTAGAGTTAGAAAGTGGCCATCTTCTACAAAGTTATCCGAATTATCGTTTAGGTTGGTTATTATGTAAGATTTAAAAGGGTAGTCAAAACAGAAGTTTAATTTGAAACCGCAATACTCGTTGGCGCTCGAATTGAGTCCAATCGAGTCAAGTACGAGGCACTGAAGATGGTCTTACTGTAGAAGTCGAAATAAGTATCTGTCAAAGGTACAACCAAGTGGTGGCATTAAATGGAATTGTACGAACTCGTCTTATGGCAAGTAACTTTGTAGAATACGGCAATATTCTGAAAATTTCAGATTTTGAGATATTTAACCTATAAGTTTATTTCTTATACACTAGCGCCGCTAAGCGATTGTGTTTAAAACTAAACTTGCTTGCATCATGACGGTTTTCACCACCCGAACAACTTTGTGGAATACGGCAATATTCTAAAAGTTTTCGAAATATCTAACCTAGCAGGTTATTTCTTATACACTAGCACCACCAAGCGGTTATATCTTAATCTAAACCTGCGTTGGTCATAATGGTTTTGACCACCCGAACAACTTTGTAGAAGGCGGCAATATTCTAAAAATTACATATTTTGAGATACCTAACCTATCAGGTTATTTCCAATACACTAGCGCCGCCAAGCGGTTGTATTATTAACTAAACTTGCTTTCGTCATGATGGTTTTGACCACCCGAACAACTTTGTAGAAGACGCCAATATTCTAAAAATTCCAGATTTCGAGATATCTAACCTATCAGGTTATTTCATATGCACTAGCGCCGCCAATCAGTTGAAATCCAAACTAAACTGACCTCCATCACAATGGTTTTGATGATGAATAACCGAACAATTTTTCAGAATGCGGCACATTTTTTATTTATGCATTACTCTATATTTCCGTGTGATGGTTTGGCAACGGTTGGAACGGGTCGCCAAATTTGCCAACTCGCTATTCACCGAAGGTTGCGTTTACATTTCCCAAACCCGTTTACCAACGACCGGTGCGAGTTCGCGTCATGATGGAGGTTTCTATTTTGGCTTTATTTACGCACTGGTGGGGATCGTCTTATAGCACTAACAATATAGCGTAATGGCGCCCCGGATAAAAATTTACAGTTCCTTGTATAGTATGATCCATTGGAATACAATTGGTTGTATGGTAAATAATACAATCTATTGTACTTTTATTGTAGATTTTCCACGGTTGTAAAAATCCTTTATTGTACTTACTTTATAAAAGTACAATAAATTTCAATGTAACAGATACATTCTACAATATTTTAGTTGTTCGCTTATGTTTTATATTGCTCATCCAAAAACTAAAAAAACTATAAAAGTATTCCATCTCGGTGATCAGATAATCCGTTTTAAAGAAAATAAAAATATAACTTCAGAATATTTCATTTATTCATTATGTTGATGGAATAACAATTGAAATCAATAAAATAACAATAACTTTCATTATTACATGAAAAAACGTTCTACCGATTTTCAAATATATTGTGGATCCCAGCATTATCGCTCAGATCACGATTAAATTGAATCAGGCTAACCAGACTGCGAACATACCGCGCAAGAGTCACTTAACTTGAAGAGATTGTCATCGAATAACAAAAACTGTAAATTGACTCCAGTTATTCAAGTCGTCACTGTGTTATTATCAAGTGACTCCACTCCATGTAACGTTTTTCTTCTGAAACGTCAGCCGTAAACAAAAACATTCAGTTTGTTTTTATTCTATAGAGGGTGTTGTTATTCACAAATAGCAACCGTTTCTCGAACAGTTTTACGATTGAAATGGATTTTCCGGAGGACCTAGACCACGTATTTGAAGAATATCTCGAGGATGACAGCGAAGGGATTTTTGATTATGCAAATTTGGACGTTAACTACGATATTGAATCGCTCAAGGATATCGATGATCCACTGCAAGATCCGATGGGGGACGAAGATGTGCCGTCGACATCTAAAGCAAAGTCTTCAAAAAAGGTAAGAAAATGATTTGTCTTCTAACACACCCTAAGAAATTATTTGATTTTCTTCAGATAAAGAGAAGCTGTGATTTGGCGACCAGGATAGAAAACAGTTACTCAAGCATCGGCGGTAAAAAGTTCCGACACAGAGAAACAGACGTCTCACTCAACACATGTTCCATCGTTCACATTTTTAACGGTGGATTCAATTTTTTGTAGGTGGTCAATCGGCCACTGATGGCGCTTCCATCGATTTTGCTTGTGTTTGACGTTTACACACTACCGCCATCTTGTTGCCGCTTGTCCAAAGACAGTGAATTTAGAATTGGGCGATAATGATTCCGTGACGATGATTTTGATTGCATTTTGTTCTAAGTGAGACGTCTGTTTCTCTGTGGTTCCGACTTCGAGCAGATGTTTTCTTAAAGAAATTCAAAAACCAAAAGTCCTATGAGAAGTGTGGTGCTATCAATGTTGACGGAGATACTGTTAACGAAATACTAACGATGGTATGGAGTTGCTGCTCAAAATTCACCCACCGTGCTGTTCGGTTTACAGAATCTGCCGATTCACGACCTGAAGCGTCTTGGGAGGATGTAATCCCTGGTTTTGATGATTGCGACAGATTCCTCGTGTTTCAAGATAAAATTAATAAAAGGAATATTTCGCCATCAAAAGTTGACAGCGCCAACCTAGTTAATTGGTTATCGAAGGAAGTGTCGGTTATTGTTTACAAGTACTCAGATAGCATAACTTCATTAGAGCGATGGCACCAAGTCGAAGCTCAGCTCCTTCGTCCTCTTGAGAAAGATCGATCTGGGGCGGAATCGGTTGCTTCAATCAACCAACTAAAGGAGCAGCTTAAAAGGATTCACGGGAAATATTTATCTGGCGATGATGTAAATTGGGGCTGCTGGGCTAGTTGGATTTCTAGCAAAACGTTTGATCAACGAGATGATTTAATGAATCAAGCCCCACCTGAGCATCTTATAAACCTTTTTAGCAGTGTTCCTGTCCATAGTGACACTATCCTGGAGAAAGCTAGACTCGATTTGCAAGTGGCTAACACAGTCAACGGTGCTTACAGTAACATACTTCGGGAGTTGAAAAATGATTACCAACAACTTGGTAATGTGGTCAGAACGATTGGGGAAAGAATTTCGATGCTTGAGACGAAACAGAAGGAATATGATGAGATGCTGCAAGCGATGAGAAACACTGTGGCAGTGAAAGAAAACAAGTTCTCGGTTGAGTTGGCTCGGAATGTCACTGATTGCTTGGATGTGGATCATGATGAATTTAGCTAAAAATGGACTTCTGAATTCAACCGAACACATATTTGGTTTAATAAAAACACAATATAAACACAAAAAAGTTTTATTGATCTGATCATATTTTGAATCCGAATTGCTTCATATCTTGGCCAAGACCCAGACTTGGATCAAATTGTCCCCCAGGTAAATATCCACATTTTGCAAAGATTCTAGAGCAATCATAATTTTTGAAATGTCGAAGAGCGTCTGCGATCACAACGGTAAGATCTTTTCTACTATTTTCAACGTATACTCGTTTTAAATATTGTTTTAAATACCCAAATAAAAACTCAATGGGATTATAGAACGGAGCATATGCGGGTAGAAACACCACTATTATTCCCAACGATCGGAGGTATTCTACAATCGATTTATGGCAATGAATTCGCGCTCCGTCTAGAATCCAAACGGAGTATTTCCCTGCACGCTTAGATTGGTTTACCTATTTATGGGTACTTGTTCTACGCATATATGGGTAAATTTAATTTTACCTATAATATTGGTAAAACATACCTAAAATATCAGTAAAATTTACTGATATTTTGAACAAATCGACTTTACCCATATTTGAGTAATCGCATTTACCCATTTATGGTTGAAAAAATAAACATAAACAAACCCGGATTCATGACTGTCGCGACGTCGTCCAACAAGTTTTGAAATTTCGCCCTGGTTTTCATCTGGTTTTCATTCTTTCACGCAGTCCCGGTCGCAAACTAAGATGCATAGTTCGTAAAATAGGGGAAATAAGGTAACTATATTGTTGTTGTTTGTTATATTTCGCTAATACTGGCCTTGTATCTTTTTTGTGGAAACTTCTAGACGGCAACCAACTTGTTTCCCGTTCTGACCATCAGTAGCACCAGGATAAACTCCAGAATCGTTAATTACTGCCATTTCTGAGAAAACCGGGTACAACTAGTACATTTTACTAGTTTGTTCATTACGGTCGATATTGGACTGATCCGACGGTCATCGCAAGATATTCTTTTTACGCCATCGCTTCCCGTCATAGTCGCGATGACCATCGCCTTCCCCCGTTATTAGTGTGAGCCATTACAGCATTTACCAATGTCTTCCGGTTTCCGTGCACTAACGGCAGTCATCGGATTTAAGACTTGTGCAGGCTTTCAGATTTTATGGAAAGCTGATCGAAATTCGAAGTTTATCTGGAAATACTAATATTGCTAATACGGATTGCTTCCGGGTATAAACGGTAAGTTAGATTATGCTACTGATTAGAAGAAAATGATCATCCCAGTTTGTTTTACTCTCTTTTCAGGACGAACTTTCCCCATTCGTTGCAATAGCACCACCACAGCACTGCATCAAACACTTCCGGGCCTGAGAAGACAATCGTAGGATGCCTGACCTGAGACTGATCCAATCTCTTCTTCTGTAATTCACGGATGAACCTCGTACAGAAGTGGTCGCCGTCTCATCTGGTTTATTACCAATATTCCGATGCAGCAAGGGGGTTGAAGGAAACTTGAGCACCTCAGCAATTGTAATGGCTTGCAATACGAAACCTGATACATTGCCGAAAATCGCCTTTAATGAATTGAATCGAGGACCAATTATTGTAAGTTAATATAGTTTATTAAACTTTTCATAGTTATTTTATTTCAATTTCTTTCACAGTTGGTTGCCAAGGTGGTGCATATATGCAGTACCATGGTTAGAGTGCATCCCAAAATCTTCAAAGGCAGCGGACCAAGAGCCCTCGGCCAAAGGGCGTGGGGCCCATGGAATGCAGAAGTTCGCTAAATCATTAGCGACTACTACGGCTAAAAAGCCCTCCGAGGCACCGTTGGAAGCAGGAATTAACACTTCAGGGTTCAGGTACTTTCATCGCATGAACCGGGTATCGGCTCATTGGATCGATCGATAAGCTTACATTCTAGTCCCCTGAAGAGGAAGACGGTGCGGCCTCGGGTGCGGCGAGATCATAAAATTTTGTTGAATATTGAATTATTATTGCTATTGCATTTTAAAATGGTTTATGAATACTCAAATAAATTTCAACAATTATATTTTTACAGAATTTAAATTAATTTACTCATTTATTTTATAAGAAAAATATTGGCAATGTCTCAAATATAAAGACGAGAAAATCACCCAAATATGGGTGAAATTTACCAATAAATCACCACTTCTTGGTTTACTCATATTTAGGTAATGTTCAATTCACCCAAATCTAGGTATGTGCACTTTTTGGCGATTTTAGGTACTCTTCACCCACATTTGGGTGAACTGAACTAAGCGTGTGGGTTGCGGAACACCACCCCTGAGGTTGCAAAAGCGCGGACATTACTGAAAAATTTATCTCTGGTGAATGTTCCTTCTGTCGAATATGTTTCAAGCACTCCATCGTATCCTAAGAAACTTAGCATAGAGCAACGCGGACGGCGAATAAACTCCCCTCGATATACCAGCTTCTTTCCCACTGGTGCATAACCCTTATTACGGAGCATTCCACGATTATCGAACGATACTTCATCTAGGAATACTAAACAGTGAATATCCCATGATACGATGGCCAGATCTGATACAAATCTGTAAATGTCCTGTATTCGTATTTGGACTGCTCGTCTTTCTAACACTTTCCAGGAGAGTCCTTCGGCATGTAGAATCCTACTTACAGAAGAAGTGCTGATGGTTTTGTGGAAATGCCGCTCAAATGCAGCTTTGGCTTCGTCCAAGTAAATGATTGGACAACTTGTGTATAGGTCTACTAACCATTTCCGTTGTTCGATATTAAATCGCAGATATACTCTTTCCTTTTCCTTGCGGTTAAAAAACCCATTTTCCTCATATTTCCGGATCCAGAATGAGATTGTCGTCCGGTGCTTCGCATAAATTTTAGAAAGGGTATTTTTGGTCACTCCAAGGTAATAATAATCATATAAACAATGATACACGGTGTTGGTTGAAGCATGTTGATGCCGAACATTCTTCAGAATGTCTACCATAACTTTTAATTAATCCGCTCTTCAAATCACAGTTAATTAATGTTATTATCAAACCTCTACGAGAATCAGAAGATTATGAAATATTGAACACTTGTTTACAAAGTTAAAAGCAGATGAAATAAACAAAACAGCAAATGTGAGACAAAACTAAAAATGACGTTTCTCATATTTCGCAGTGTTGCGCGATCTTCTCTTGCGCGTTACCATCGTCACCAAATGAGAATTTGAGATGAGCGCGATAATAATTGCAGGTTGAAATATTCATGTTCTGTTCAATTTAAATTTAAAAATTCAAAGGAACAAAATCTTTCACTTTTAATTTTACTTGGAGAATGACTGGATTTAGATGAGCGTGTACAATTTTGTTTGTGATTAGTGAGAAGACGAAGTAAACGAAGTGTTCCTTTTATAATTGTCTATCCGGTACAAAGTTAGTACGCTTTTTATATCGAAGTTGGATTTTTCTCCAGATACAGATCCAGATTCAGATTTTCTCCCAACTTCGGAAGTAGTGCCCTGGATTCTACTAAAGATGCGCTAAACAACACATCAATTAGTTTGACAGATGAAATTTCGGAAGAAAGTTCGGTTCGGAAGTCCCGACTTCCGAATTCTAAGTTGATGCTACGCCGACAATACTGATTCTGCGAGCAAGAACGGCCGATCATTTCCCGCTGTACCGTGGTGAGTATCTATTAAAGGTATCTATAGTGTTATCATCATGATACTGGATCATTTTGATGTGGGATAAATCTTTCAACACGTAAAAAAAAATTTATAAATTAAAACCTTATAAGCAACAACCTATTCGAAAATATCAATACACTAATTCATTATGCTATCTGATGAATGATCCCATACCAAAAGCAATAACATTAATAAGTTAATGAAAAGTATAAGTTTTGGAATGTATGTGCCCAGTAACATTATTGTTTTTACGTGAAAGACCTTCAGGAAGGGGTACCTTGATTTACACCGCCGAAGGAGTTCGTAGATTTTTTATTAACATGTATCCTTGTTCTTTTTCAGAAATTGAATTAAAAATATATTAACCATCACTGATGATTCAATATCGTTCGGCGACTATCATCGAGCTATATCACCAACGGGATACAATAAAAAATTAAACAGGTAACTTTTGTTTTTCTTCTCGGCTTATACTTTTTTTAAGCAACCTGACATGATCTTATAATTTACGACATCCACAGGAAAAAAATGCGAGCAGCATTAGTTACAGCGTCTTCAGTGAGTATAGCCGGTTGCATCATTGGCGACTGAAATCTACGTTTATGAATCCCGGTCTGAATAGCAGTTAACGCACTTAACAATACCACTAATAATTTTAATTTTAATTCGAACACAAATTGAACTAAAATCAAATTGAAATCATTTTGAAACAAAAATAAAATTGTATTAATTTTTTTTTTTTTCTAAATTTCAAATAAATTTAAATTGCATTAAATTGAAATTAATTTAAAATCAAATTGAAATTAAATTAAAGCTAAATTGAATTTAATTAAAACTATACACGTAAAAAAATAACCTTATATGTTATGGCAAAAAACCATTCGAAAAAACTTATACTCTTCATTATGCCACCTAATGAATGATCCCACATCAAAAAGCTAATAACATTCATAAGTTAATGAAAAGTATAAGTTTCCGAATGTATGTGACTAATGCGATGTATAAGTTTTTTCTTATACATGTCATTAAGCGCCTGCTTTGGCAAAAAAGTATTAGAAATATTAATAATAAACAACATTAATTTTTTTTACGTGTAGTAGAATTATCTTAAAAATATATTAAAAATGAAACAAAATTTAAATTTACTGATTACAAATAAAATTTAAAACTAAATTGAAATACCTAGTACCAATAAAATAAATTGTACAACATTAAATTGAATTGTATTTTTATTGTAATATTGAAGTCCAGATTGAAGTGAAATTTATTTAAAATCCCATTGTATTTCTACTGTAAAACAATAAAAAAATTGAGAAAAACATTTGAAACACATTGTTTTCTATTGTTTTGGCCTTCGAAATCATCCATTGAAGAACCGTTAAATCAATTGTTTTGCTCTGAATTTTGTATGAAAATTTTTCGATTTTTTTATTGTAAAGATACATAACAACCCCCCTTTTTTATTGTAAAAGTCCCATTTACCATTCATTTAATCGTGGAAAACAATTGTCTCTGATGTGATTTAGTTGTTAAAATTCCATTACATTCAATGGTAATTTCTATGTTTTACATGGTGATGTAACAGTAAAATTTATAATATTCTAATCATATTTTTTATCCGGGGCTATAAATGAACTAACGAAGCTTTTAGGCAACTTCTGTACCTTTGAAGATTACACAACGTTTAAGTAAACCTATAGACTTATGCAGGGGTTCATCGAATTCACTCACCCGATGGATTTTGACATTTGAGCGGGTCGTCTTCTCGAACAAAAGTTCATTTTGCGTTCATTATGCGACCCGCTCAAACGTCATAATTTCTTGGGGGAGTTCATTTTGCGTTAGTCTATTACTGCTTCTTTTAATAGCATGTCAGTATGGAACGTCAAAACCGCTATGTTTACATTTGATTTTTGTTGCCGGAGCTGTGTATGAGCTATTGATTTCTGTAATGCAGCTACAAAGATATTCACCTGCTCTTATAGCAACTGACAAAGCGCTGTCATTAATGCTAGCAGATAGCGTAAGAAAACAAGCCATTTAGAAGCGATATTTCTGTTGACGGCTACTGTTAAACGATTAGCAGCAAAGTAGCATCTATCCAGCTTTTCGCGCACGGTTATGGCGGCTCTTTTAATTTCAAAGTGTACCCGTCCCCGTACTTCTTTGACATCTGACTTGGGTTTGACATTTCGATTACCCTCCCCCCTCATCCTGGAACAGGAGGAAAACGGAATGTCAAACCCAAGCCAGATGTCAATGAAGTACAGGGACGGATACACTTTTGAATCAACAGAGCCGCCATTACCGTGCGCGAAAAGCTGGATACAGGTCGAGAAAATGTTGCCTAAAAACAATTCCAGCGATTGATGATGTATAAAAGTTAGCCAACAGAACATGCTGATAGATGTTTGAATAATGGTTGAAATAATGTTGAAAGCATAATTTTTAAGCTTATGTGCTGAAAGCAGCATGTAGGCCTCTTTCTAACGTTTATGCAGCATGAATCTGAAAATTGCTTTAGTAAAACAACCTATAGGGTATGCGAAGAAGCACATCCATAATTTTCTTTGTAATTTACATATGTCAAAGTGACGGTGATGACAGAGCAGCGGCCATTGAATCAGGAGATCAGGAGTTCGAATCTAGGTAGCAACAAAATTGATATTTGAGTTTTCACAAAAAAAAACATCGAATAAACTCCCGAAATTTACTCTCCTCTCAAATAATATTTAATCAAATTGAATTCAGTGGCTGTATAAAACTTATTTAACAGATTCAAAAAATCTGAATAAGCGCCATTGAAGCGAATTATATTACTAAATGGTTTAGTAAAGATTGAGAAAAAACTGTGTAACATGCTGTAAAGTAGTTGTGCAGACACGTCAAAAACAGCTGAATAGATTCGCCAGATTTGCTGGTAAAAGCATTGAATAGAAGTTCTTGATCATATGTATAGCACACATATTCAGCTTGAAGCCGTATAGACGAGTTGAAATAACATTTACATTGACATTAGATGTTAGTTGGGATCTTGGGCAACTAGCATTCTAAATAATTGAGCAAATAAGTTGAACATTCTTAAGTTTGAAGCATGGAATCAAGTGTAAAATTGTTTTTATTGATAATTCGTTAATTTTTTCTTTATTTTCTCATGATTGTATCATGTTGCATTATTCAGTGGTATGGGCGTTTTGCATTATATTCTCCTGTAAAAACGTAAACATTCAAAATTCACGCACATACTATGGTCCAATGCACCGAATGAACACAATGACGTTTGAGACGGGCGCTGTTTACTAAAAATGAACACTTGCATGAACTCGATGAATGAAAAAGCATTCATTCTTAGTAAACAGCGCCCGTCTCAAACGTCAATGATGAACTCGGTGCATTGGACCATACGCGAGGAGAAGTGGATGAACGCTGTCATCAGAGGAAAAGTAGAATCACTGAAATTTAACAAGGCAAGGTATAGCCAATGGAATTGAAAATAATTTTGAAAATTACAAACAGAGATTTTTATGAAAATGATTTATTAGGCAGGATTAGAAATTCAATTAAGATTAAAAGTAGTACCATCTCCGGAATCAATTCAAGAAAAAACTTTATTGTCACTAACAATCAAATTAATATATGTATAATGCAGATAATCAAAATTCTAACCTCATGCTATAAATTATTTATAAATAAATTTTATTTTGAAATTTAGAAAATTATTTTGAAAGCTGCATTCCATACCCCGCTGTGAATTTTTTTTCATGATTCTACTTTTTCTTTTGATGACAGAATTCATTCTTCTCTTAGCGTATGGTCCAATGCACCGAATGAACACAATGACGTTTGAGACGGGCGCTGTTTACTAAAAATGAACACTTGCATGAACTCGATGAATGAAAAAGTATTCATTCTTAGTAAACAGCGCACCGCTCAAACGTCAATGATGAACTCGGTGCATTGGACCATTGCAAGATAAATCAGTAATTTGACACTGGGGGATAAATTTATCACCCAAAAAAGAACGAACAGGCAAACCTGTCAAAATCCATAGTAAAAAAATTGGATGTCGCTCCTCTGGTAAAAATCGTAAGAATCATCAGGATCTCGAACTTAATGAACGATTAAAATTTTATTTATACGGTGGTCCATAGGCGCATTTCTTTGCACCATGTTACGCCACCGGTCACTTGCCCGCCAAATCATGCGTTGCACGAAACGTGCAACCTGCATACGGCGGAATCACTCGACATCCGAGAACTCTGTTCAGGAAAACTACATCCGTAACATTGGAATCTTGGCCCATATTGATGGAGGTAAGTGGAGATGACTAAAGTAAAGCATTCTTCCCAAACAAAATATATTTTCGATACAGGGAAAACCACCACCACCGAGCGGATGCTGTTCTATTCCGGCAAAACGCACGTTCTCGGCGAAGTTCACCACGGCAATACGGTGACGGACTTTCTGGTGCAGGAGCGCGAGCGTGGCATCACGATTTGCAGTGCGGCGGTCAGTTTCGATTGGCGGGACCATCGAATAAATCTGCTGGACACCCCGGGTCACATCGATTTCACTATGGAAGTGGAACAGTCGCTGGCCGCCGTCGATGGTACGGTGGTCATTTTGGACGGATCGGCTGGTGTCGAAGCGCAAACCGTTACGGTGTGGAATCAGGCCGATAGGCATCGACTGCCGCGGGTGGTTTTCGTGAACAAAATGGATAAGGAGAACGCCGACTTTGAGGGGTGTTTGCAAGATTTGCGGAAGAAGTTGGGTGTGATGCCGTTGCCTATACAGATTCCGTTGATGGAAAAGGGAAAATTAGCTGGTAAGTGAAAGGCATTCAATGGCCAATTGGTTGAGTTAAACAATCGATCTTGCTGTTCCTCTTTCAGGGATAACCGACATCCTCTCGGCAACGCAGATAATTTTCGACAAAAATTCCCATGGTAGACTGTACAAGCGTGTTCCGCTGGCGGAAGAAGCCTTGACAGATGCGCAGGACAGGTTGTATGAAACCATCGATGTCCTTTCCGGCATGGATGACCAGCTAGCGCAGGCAATTATCGAATCCGACAGCATGGATAACATCAACCCGGAGTTAGTGTTAAACGCAATTCGATCTTGTACGATGAAGCAACAGATTGTGCCGGTTCTTTTGGGATCCGCTTACAAGAACATCGGAGTTCAGTTGCTGATGGATGCCGTTTTGCGATATTTACCGGCTCCGAACCAACGCAATCAAATCTATGACTGCTTTGGGTAAGTAAGACATTATGTGGATTTAGTAAACAGTTTTTAAAATTTGTTAATAATTTATTCAGGTCCGATTTCGTGGGAAAGGTATCGAAAGTGACACACGACAAGCAACGTGGACCGCTTAGTCTGATCCGTGTTTTCCGGGGAACACTGAAAAAGGGGGCCAAAATTGTCACAGCCAAGGGTGCTAGCGAAAACATCCAACGAATTTATGCTCCTTGGGCGGATGAGTACCGTGAAGTTACTTCAATAGGAGCAGGAAATATCGGACTTTGTGCGGGATGTAAATCAACGGTAACTGGTGACCTGGTGGTATCAAATACTGCATCCCTACGAAGCGCCTTAAAAAAGCTGAATGCTTCAGAGAACAGTGAAGCTGACAACGATGTTGACGAAGTTCTTGCCACAAAATTATCTCTTCAGACAGTTGTCCCCGACGCGGTTTACTTCTGTTCTATAGAGCCACCTTCTACGGCCTACCAATCCGCCTTAGATAACGCCTTGAAGGAGATTCAGCGGGAAGATCCCAGTTTGCGAGTAACGTATGACGAAACCACAATGCAAACTGTCCTCGGCGGTATGGGCAAGCTTCATCTGGAGATCATCAAATCTCGTATTCTGACGGAATACAAAATCGATGTGGATTTGGGTGTGCTTCAAATTGCCTACAAAGAAACTCTGGGGGAATCGTGTCGTGGTAGTTGGACAGCTGAGAAGGAAATAGCTGGACATAAGCAATTCGTCCAAATGGAACTGACTGTTTATGCCAAAAAGCATGACGAGAAGTTCCGTCTCGATAACTCCCCAGATTCGCATGAGAACCTGAGGCTAATTCGACCGCGACAAATGTCCTACATCAAAAAGGGGGCTCTAGCAGCGTTGGAGCGTGGCCCGAAGTTAGGTGGTCAGCTGATGGATGTTGCGATCACGCTGCACAGCTGCACTATTGGCAAGGGAACAGCAGATACCTTCATCATGGCTGCAACGGCTCAATGCGTCCGTCATGTGTTGTCCTCGGCAAATGTGCGTTTGATGGAACCGATTATGTTGCTAGAGATAGCAATGCCGTCCGAGTACCTGAATGCCATCCTGGCCGATTTGGGTCGACGCAGGTGCACGGTACTGGATGTCAATTCGAGGGGCCATCAGCACAAAGTTTTGCGTGCGAATGCTCCCCTTGCCGAGCTGGAGGACTATTCCAGCGAGGTGCGATGCATTAGTTCCGGCACGGCTAGCGTTTCGATGGAACCGAATGGCTACGTGCTGTTGAATGAGATGGACGAGGAAAGTGCTATCCGAAAGGCTCATGGTTTGGAGTAGTGGTAAGAAGGATTGGAGTAGGGTAAGTCTAGTTAGCGAAAAAAAATGTGATTGTTGACTTCTAAAGTGACTTGTTGTTCGAAACATATGTAGAGAAAGCCATTTACATTGGACGAAACTGAGCGTGAAAGTTCCCGCTTAGTAAGCAATGTTACAATGAATGGGACACTTCCCATGCAACGTCAATGTAGGTAGTATCGATGAAATCTCAATTTAAAATAAGACACAACTAGAAATTCCGCCTAGTTTTTTTTTATTAAAATAACATCGTTTTTGAAAATTATTCAATTATTCATGTTATTAAATGCAGAATATCACTTAGATTTCTCAAAAGTTTTAAGCAAATGCCTGAATACCAGTAATAGCGCGTCCCAAAATGAGGGCATGAATATCATGGGTTCCTAAAAAACGAAAAAAAAAAATCATTATCAGCTAGACCTCTCAATTCCAAATATATACAACTTACCTTCATAGGTGTTCACAGCTTCCAAGTTCATAACGTGTCGGATTATATGATACTCATCTGAAATTCCGTTCCCTCCCAGCATATCTCGAGCTACGCGAGCAATCTCCAGTGCCTTACCGGCGTTGTTCCGCTTTAGCATGGAAATCATATCCGCTGTGTGTCTATAATTTTAATCAAGCTTTACATTGTTGTTAAATGAATCGTGAAACCTTGCTAACTCACAGCTTCTGATCCTTTAGCCTTCCAACGTGTAAACATGCCGTCAGTCCCAAGCTTATCTCCGTTAGCATATCGGCCATCTTCTTCTGCATCAGCTGGTTTGCTGCCAGAGGTCTCTTGAATTGATGCCGATCCAGGGTGTACTGTCTGGCGACTTTTAAGCAAGACTCGGCGGCACCCAGAGCGCCCCATGCAATTCCGTATCGTGCGTTGTTTAAACAACCGAACGGTCCGCGCATGCCGGAAGCATTCGGTAGAATGTTATCCTCCGGAATGCGAACTTCATCCATTAGGATCATACCCGTATCCGAGGCTCGTAACGAAAATTTGCCCTGAATCTTCGGTGTGGACAATCCTTCCGAACTTTGTTCGCGATCAATGATGAAACCTCGCACCTTGCCGTCCTCGGTCTTACCCCACACAATAAGCACGTCTGCTACTGGAGAGTTCGTGATCCACGTCTTGTTACCAGTCAGCACGTAGGTTTTAGTCTTCGGGTCATGCACCGCCCGGGTTTCCATCGAGGAAGGATCGCTACCGTGGTTCGGTTCGGTCAATCCAAAGCAACCAATCAGCTCACCCTTTGCCAATCTGGGAAGATATTTCTGCTTCTGTGCTTCGGTTCCATAATCGTAGATTGCACCCATGCAGAGGGAACTCTGTACACTGAACGCCGAACGATAGCCGGAATCGACCCGTTCAACCTCACGCGTCAGCAATCCATAGGCTACATTATTTACGCCGGCACAGCCGTAGCCCTTGATCGTACAACCCAGAACACCGAATGATCCTAACTCCTTCATGATCTCTTTGTGGAATACTGTAAAGGTGAAGGTTAATCAGATAATTGCATCACGAACTAATTCCAATGATGAAAATTATGGGAGGAGATTTATGTCGTTCTCTGACATCCTATTATAAAAATGTATGGAAAAATCTTCACTATTATGATTGGGAGGGGGAAGAAAATCTCTTACGTAAATAGTGTATCGCCCCTTATGAGGCTTTTTACAATATTCTAGATTTACTATTGATGCTAACTCACCTTCATCTCTGTTGGCCAAAATTACCCGGGACATGAGCTTGTCCTCGCAGTATACTCGGAACGAATCGCGGATGGCAATCTCATCTTCTTTGAGTTGAGATTCCAAATTCAATGGATCCTCCCAATTAAAGGTGGCTGGAAAAAAAAATCTAAATTAAGCTTCCATGATCATAGCATCTTCAGTCACAGTTCCATTTGAGACATTCACGACACAAAGTGTATTGCTTTGGAGTCGCTCGTTTTACCGTTAATCTAAGAAAGGCTCCTAATGAGCAAATTAACAGCAAATATTCGTAGAATGTTTTGACCAAACTTCTCCAAAGTTACGTTACGAGGGACATTATCTTATCATACTCAAAGATTGTACACCGTTTGTTAGTTCTCAACACAATCAACGACGATCTTCGTTGTTGAGAAGCGATTGCCCTCTCAACGGGGGAATAAGATAAGCCCGTCCCAAGATTGCGTTTCGCCTAGCAGCAAAATGACTTTATATTCTCCGTACCTAATAGGCACCTATTGACTGATACGATGGGGGCTCGTTTGATTAATTGCGTTTGTATTATAGATTTGTGAAAGAATGTGCAACATAAATATCATTCATCAGAAGATTGATTAGCGAATTTACTTACGTTCATTGCTGGATGAAGCGAAAGCTGCAAAAGAAATTATTCAATTCATTGAACATGTCATGATTTTATTTTTGTTTTGTGGCACTTATTACTTACCCCTTTGTACAATTCCGAATTTGTTGAAATTCCTCCACTGATTGGAAATGATTCTGAGGGCCATGTTGATTATACACAGATTTTCGACAGAGTCTACTAAAATATGAATTGCATCACAATATCCAGACGAAATATGTGTGTAGGTAAGGCAGCACAGACTCGTTCTTCGTATTCGGCCGGTCCAACTCACTTTCAATTTCGCACTAGCTAAGCTGTCCGTTCAGTATGTACGCGGCGGCGCAAATTTCGCTCTGCTCTCTGATTCTCTTTTCTGCTGATAACACTTAGGTATGTGCACTTATCTCATTATAGGGAGATACAGTCAACATTTACACAACAGGAAAATAATGCAGGCATTTTGAAAAAAAAACTTTGATTATTTGCTAAATAGCAATTCAAAATTCTTCACTAGCATAACAGTTGAATTTTCCTAAAAGTATATTCGAACCATAGCCATTGCTATCGAGTGGGCGAAGGTTCAAAAGAATAAACTCATAGCATCTCCACTCCATCCATCCATGGTAGCACGAAAAGAGTGTGATAGTAGAAGCCCAGAAAACATGGATCGAAACGATATACGAGAATTTTACGAGACTGTCAATGTCGCAAAAGACGCATGATAGACACAAAGATCATGTGCAATAGAATTCTTGCTCTGGTTGAATTGAACCATGTAGGAATTACAATGTTTTAAACTTAAACTAAACTTAACCTAATTTCTACTAAGGGTATAAGGAGCTAATCATTGCAATAGAAGATTTCAAAGATCTTTGTCTAAAATTGATAATTATTCTATTGAACATTTGTTGCAATGTCTCAATATTAGAAATTCTATGAAGTTCATTGGTACTATAATACCACGGAGGCAACTTCAGAATCATTTTCAAAATTTTGTTTCGACTCCTCTGAAATGCCTTCCTTCCTTTTTTTTATACATCATGAAAATGAAAATGACTCCTCTGAAATGCCTTCTTTCTGTTTGTTACATTTGGCTTGAATGCCTTCAATGTGATTTTTAAAAGTTGATTTTTGATCTAGCAGAAGTCCTAAGTATTTCGCTTTGTTAGACTAATTAATTGGAACCCCATGTATATTGACAATATGTCACTTACTTATTTGATACTTGATGGGCTACAGCTCTTCGATGAACCTACGCCGAATGGAGTATCCTTCTCCACTGGACTCAATCCTGGGCCAATCGGTTCCAGTCGCCCTGAACATTGAGCGCCCTCAGGTCCTCTTCAACTGCAAAAAGCCATCGTGTACGCGGCCTTCCACGAAGCCTGCGGCCTCTTCCGGGTTCTCTACTAAATATTATCTTCGCTTGATGTTCTTCCGGCATACGAACAACGTGATCAGCCCACCGTAGTCTGCCGTGTTGTATAAGTTTAATAATATCCAGCCCTTTATACACCTGATACAATTCGTGATTCATACGACGCCGCCAGATACTGTTCTCCTGTTTACCGCCTAGTATTGTCCGCTGCACCTTACGCTCAAACACTCTGAAAGCTCTCCGATCAGCCTCCTTTAACGTCCATGGTTCATGGCCGTATAAAGCCATCGGAAGAATCAGAGTAGTATACAGCGCGAGTTTGGTTTTCTTTTGCAGACTACGGGACTTAAGCTGGTTACGAAGTCCGTAATAAGCCCTTTGTGCAGCTGCAATCCGCCGTTTCACCGCGCGGGTAACATCATTATCGCACGTCACTAATGTTCCAAGATACACAAATTCTTCCACCGCTTCAAATTTTTCACCATCCAGCACCATTTCGCTACCACCACCACTAATGAACCCACGTTGATTGCCAGCGACTATGTACTTCGTTTTGCTGGTATTGATCTTGAGTCCAATCCTCGCTGTCTCCCTCTTAAAAGGCACAAAAGCCTCTTCCACGGCACGGCGATCAATTCCGATAATATCGATATCGTTCGCAAATCCCAGGAGCATACGCGATTTTGTGATAATGGTACCGCTTCTTTGCACACCAGCTCTCCTAATCGCTCCCTCGAGCGCTATATTGAACAGTAGATTCGAGAGTGCATCACCCTGCTTTAATCCATCTAAGGTAACAAATGACGTCGATATTTCATCCGCAACCCTTACACTTGATTTCAAACCGTTCAACGTTATACGAATCAGCCGTATCAGTTTCGCCGGAAAACCATGTTCAAGCATAATTTGCCATAATTCATTCCGTTTCACTGAATCGTACGCCGCCTTGAAATCAATAAAGAGAGGGCAAATGAGGCCGTCCAACCAGCTAGCAGGCATTTCCTCGTCTTCCCATATTTTCGACATAATATGGTGCAGAACTTCATAAAGATGCTCACTGCCGTGTTTGAGAAGTTCAGCCGGGAGCTGGTCCTTCTCCGCAGCCTTATTGTTTTCCTGCTCTTTAACAGCTTTTTTAACCTCATCTAGTGTAGGTGACTCCACGGCTTGTCCATCGTCGCTAATATTTATTCTGTTCACCGATGCACCGTCACTTCCTCCATTCAACAAAGTCTCGAAGTGTTGCTTCCACCTGGCAGCCACTTCAGTTTTATCTGTCAGCAAATTCCCTTGTTGGTCGTTGCACATGACGGGAGATGGCGCTGTCTTTCTCTGCACGCCATTGACAGACTCATAAAACCTCCGCATATCGTTCTGCTCCATTTTTTCCTGCGCCTCACTAATAACTTTTTCTTCGTACTCTTTTTTCTTCCTGCGTGGGTTAGTTTTTCGGCTGCTCTTGCTTCCTTGTACCGATCTCTATTCGATCGGGTACCCGATACCAACATCCGGCTTCTGGCAACGTTCTTCTCGTCTGTCACTCTCTGACACTCCACATTGAACCAACCCGTCCTGGGTCACCTCTGTGCAGTGCCTACCACTTCTCGTGCTGTTGTGCTCACCGCTCCATGGATCGACTCCCATAGATCGTTGATATTGTCGCTAACGTTGATTGCACTTATCCGTTCGTCGAGCTTCTGGCGGTACTCAGCCGATACTCCTTCCGCCGACAATCTCTGGATATTGTAACGCATTGTTCGCTGTGATCTTTCGTTCGGTACAGTTGACAATCGTGATCGAATTTTACTGACAACGAGGTAGTGATCAGAGTCAATGTTCGGACCTCTGAATGTCCGCACATCAATAACATCCGAGAAATGGCGCCCATCCACCAGAACATGGTCTATCTGGTTGCAAGTTTCACCATTTGGGTGTCTCCAGGTGTGCTTTCGGATGTTCTTTCGTGCAAAGTAGGTGCTACTGATGGCCATTCCTCTGGCAGCAGCAAAATTTACTAGCGGTAGGCCGTTGTCATTGGTAGTGGAGTGAAGGCTCTCCCTACCGATTATGGGACAGACCGCATCGTGCTTTCGTGCTGTGCGGTTCTTTCTCTCTTTGCGGAAGGAAGTTTTTAATACTACCCGAAGCTATTTTAATTTCAACAGTGCTTCTCAGCGCTATTTGTACCCACTGATCCCGTTTCGATCTTTGCAAGGACCCGTGCCTTCGTTTTACGTTGGACCCGTTTGCGGAAGTAAAATTCCGACAAGCGGTGGTAATCCTGCAGGGACACCGTTCTGGGAAAAAACCTCTTAGAAGGCCACGTCTCCACGCTCAGCAATGAGTATTAACAAAAACAAGAGGAAGGGGGAGTCTTTGAATTCTCCACTTCCTTCTAAGAAACAAGGTTTCAAGACCGTCCTGCCAAAGCGCGGAAAAATAGAAGGAAGCTGGAGAATTCAGATATTCCTTCAAACTCTAATGTCGGAAATAATTTTTCTCCTATCGAACTGAGCAATCAGTTCGATTTGATTAATGATGATATTGAGCAAATCGAATCTAGCCCAGGTGATTCGATTCATGCGAAAAAGCAAAGGATTCCGCCGATTGTGGTATCTGTTGCCGAGTTTTCTGGCTTTAGGAATGAGATTTTGAGTAACCTTCAGGGGATCAAGGTTTCATTTCAGATTGCTAGGAAGGGTGACTGCCGCGTTTTGACGGGATCGCTTTGACGATCGCAAACGTCTTCATCAGAAATTAACTGAGAAGCGCCATAAATTCTTCACATACGACGACAAAACTAAGCGATTGTTCAAAGTCGTCTTGAAAGGTCTCCCCAGTGATGACAAATCACTGGATGAGATTAAAATTGAAATTTCTCAATTACTTGGATTTTCACCAGTCCAAGTAATTAAGATGAAAAAGAAATCCCATTCTGGTACTTCCCAGAGGGGCATTTCTCAAGAATTTTATTTAGTTCATTTTAACAAAAGTGAACTAAATAATATGAAAAGTTTGGAAAAGGCCTGTATTATGTCTCATGTCCGTGTTACATGGGAACATTTCCGCAGGCCTGGGGGAAATTTCCAAAATGTTCAAAGCAAATACCATACCAGAAGCTGTTCAGGTTGGTATAAAGTACACACAAAAAATTGTTATCGGACTCCGTTTTAATGGATCTAAATAATTGTGTGAAAGTTCTAAATTGGAATGCCCGCTCTCTAAAGGGTAAGGAAGATGAATTATTCAACTTCCTTTCAGTTCATAATGTGCATATTGCCATTATAACTGAAACGTATTTAAAACCAGGACTCTCCATTAAAAGAGATCCAAACTATTTTATCTACAGAAATGATCGTCTTGACAGCGCCTGTGGTGGGGTCGCCATCGTCATTAATAGACGTATCAAACATAAATTATTTTCTTCGTTTGAAACCAAAGTTTTTGAAACCTTGGGTTTTTCTGTTAAAACAAATTTTGGTCAATTTTCCTTCATTGCAGCCTACTTGCCTTTTCAATGCAATGGGCAGCAAAAGAATTTGTTGAAAGCTGATCTTCAAATTCTGACTCGCAACAAATCAAAATTCTTCGTAATTGATGACTTCAATGCCAAACACCGTTCATGGAATAATGCTCAAAGCAATTCTAATGGTAAAATTTTATTTGAAGATTGTTCTGCGGGATATTATACTATTCAATATCCCAATGGCCCAACTTGTTTTTCCTCCAGTCGAAATCCTTCTACAATTGATTTAGTTTTAACGGATTCAAGTCAGCTGTGTGGCCAATTGGTAACTCATGCTGACTTTGACTCTGATCATCTTCCTGTGACATTTGAAATATCACAAGAAGCTCAGCAGTTCGAGAGTGCCCATAATTTTAGTCTAGGTCTCACTAGTCCAATTGAGGATCAGGTTACACGGAGCTTCGAAGACATTCTCAATCAAGAGAATGTTTTTGACCCTTCGTTGGGAACTAATTTGGATGAAGTGAGATCTATTACTAGAAAATTTAAAAATATGAAAGCCCCGGGTGATGATGGTATTTTCTACATACTTATCAAAAACTTCCTGAGAGCTCTTTATCCTTTTGGTTAATTTATTTAACAAATGTTTTCAATTGGCATACTTTCCAGATAAATGGAAAAACGCCAAAGTTGTTCCAATTTTGAAGCCGGACAAAATCTAGCTGATGCTTCTATTTATCGCCCAATCAGTTTGCTTTCTTCAATAAGCAAACTGTTTGAAAAGATTATTTTAAATAGAATGATGGTTCATATTAATGACAATTCTATTTTTGCTGATGAACAATTTGGTTTTCGCCATGGGCATTCAACCACCCATCAGTTATTAAGAGTAACGAATTTAATTCGGCTCAACAAATCTGAAGGATATTCGACTGGAGTTGCTCTTCTTGAAATAGAGAAAGCATTTGACAGTGTTTGACATGAAGGTTTGATTGTAAAATTGATGAATTTTAATTTTCCTCTGTACATCATTAAACTGATCCAAAATTATTTATCAAATCGCTCACGGCAGGTAAACTACCAGAATACTAAATCTGATAGATTACCTGTAAGGGCTGGTGTCCCCCAAGGCAGCATACTGGGGCCCATATTGTATAACATTTTTACTTCTGACTTACCTGATTTACCACCAGGGTGTCAAAAATCTTTGTTTGCAGATGACACGGGCCTTTCAGCCAAAGGGCGAAGCCTTCGTGTCATTTGTAGTAGATTGCAAAAAAGTTTGGATATTTTCTCCACTTACTTGCAAAATGGAAAATTTCCGAATGCTTCCAAAACTCAGCTTATAATTTTCCCACATAAGCCGAGAGCTTCTTATTTGAAACCTTCTAGCAGACATATTGTCACTATGAATGGGGTTCCAATCAATTGGTCTAGCGAAGCTAAATATTTAGGACTAGATCAAAAATTAACTTTTAAAAATCACATTGAAGGCCTTCAAGCCAAATGTAACAAATATATTAAGTGTCTATATCCACTTATAAACAGAAAATCAAAACTTTGTCTTAAGAACAAACTTTTGATTTACAAACAAATTTTTAGACCTGCCATGTTGTATGCTGTGCCAATATGGACTAGTTGCGGCAATACCAGGAAGAAGGCACTCCAGAGGATTCAAAATAAAATTTTGAAAATGATTTTGAAGTTGCCTCCGTGGTATAGTACCAATGAACTTCATAGAATTTCTAATATTGAGACATTGCAACAAATGTCCAACAGAATAATTTCAAATTTTAGACCAAAATCGTTGCAATCTTCTATTGCAACGATTAACTCCTTGTACCCTTAGTATAAAATAGGTTAAGATTAGTTTAAGTTGAAAACATTGTAATTCCTACATGGTTCAATTCAACCAGAGGAAAAATTCTAACTGCCAGAGGCAATTGAAATGTTTTAATAATAACTAAAAATATAACATAGCAAATAAGGATGATAGTGTTAAGAAAACACGGAACACCTAGTCTAAGAGATGAATGCATGTATTAGATAATTAGCAAATAAAATTAGTTAAAAAAAAAAAAAAAAAAAACCGATTATGGGACGGAAAAAGTCCTCTCTATCGACCTGAGCGTTAGCGTCTCCGATAACAATTTTCACGTCATGCTTTGGGCACTCTCCATAGGCTTTATCAATACATTCATAAAACGTGTCCTTCATGTCGTCGGATTTATCGTTTGTCGGTGCATAAACGTTGATTAGGCTGTAATTGAAGAATTTGCCCCGTATCCTCAACACGAAACCAACTCCATGCTCTGCTTTTTCACCGCCGCTGTGATAGATGTTATACTTGAATGCAGTGTTGGTCGTGGGGTCCACGGCTCGGAATTCACGTTCTCCGGATCTGGGCCATCGGACTTCTTGAATAGCGGCCACGTTCACTCCAACCTTCTGCAGTTCACGAGCCAGAAGGTTCACTCGTCCAGGTTCATTTAGGGTCCTGACATTCCAGGTACCGAGTTTCCAATCATAGTCCTTATTTCGTTGCCGGGTCGGTTGCCAAAAATAACGTTCTCTTTTTCTTCTATCTCCATTTTTCGTGGTATTTGAGAGGCTTCAGTAAGCTACCTTACCCGGGTCGCGTTACCTACATCGCGATGATGGGGCTGCCACCTTAGGTATAGTTGACGCAATACAGCATTTCGTTAATCAGCCGCTGGGTTCCAGGCAGACGCTGTTTCAGCCGCACCTCCTGGTGAACAGACGCTCGAGGCGTACCTTCTCACTCTAGCTGATGTCAGAAGGACAACAGTGACCAGGCTGCACTACCAGCTAAGTACATAACCTTTAGCTGGCGGTCTTTTGTCATCGGACGACCCGTGGAAGCGTGAGATAGGGACTTGTGGGGACCAGAGCTCTGTTGGTGTCAACCCACCATTTTGCAGCCCATGTCACTATCAGGTCATTATTGTTTCAAATGAGAAGCTCTCGGCTTATGTGGGGAAATTATAAGCTGAGTTTTGGAAGCATTCGGGGAAATTTTTCCCATTTTTGCAAATAGGTGGAAACAATATCCAAACTTTCTTGCAATCTACTACAAATGACACGAATGCTTCTGGCTTCGCCCTTTGGCGGAAATGCCCGTGTCATCTGCAAACAAAGATTTTAGACAGCCTGGTGGTAAATCAGATAAGTCGGAAGTAAAAATGCTATATAATATGGCCCCAGTATGCTGCCTTGGGGTAAGCTCGTACAGGCAATCTATCAGATTTTGAATTCTGATAGTTTACCTGCAGTGTCGGTGTTGAACTTAATCTGTAGATTAGAAAAAAAAACATAAATGAAGTTAAAAAAAATTAAATACAGTGAGCGATCTTATAAATAATTTTGGATCAGTTTAATAATGTACAGAGGAAAATTAAAATTCATCAATTTTACAATCAAACCTTCATGCCAAACACTGTCAAATGCTTTCTCTATATCAAGAAGAGCAACTCCAGTCGAATATCCTTCAGATTTGTTGAGCAGAATTAAATTCGTTACTCTTAATAACTGATGAGTGGTTGAATGCTCATGGCGAAAACCAAATTGCTCATCAGCAAAAATAGAATTGTCATAATATGAACCATCATTCTATTTAAAATAATCTTTTCAAACAGTGTGCTTATTGAAGAAAGTAGACTGATTGGGCGATAAGTAGAAGCCTCTGCTGGATTTTTGTCCGGCTTAAAAATTGGAACAACTTTGGAGTTTATTCCATTTATCTGGGAAGTATGCCAATTGAAAACATTTGTTAAATAAATTTACCGAAAAAGGATAAAGAGCTCTCAGGAAGTTTTTTTTATATGTATGTAGCAAATACCATCATCACCTGGAGCTTTCATATTTTTTAATTTTTTAGTAATAGACCTCACTTCCTCCAAATCAGTTTCCAATGAAGGGTCAAAAACATTCTCTTGATTGAGAATGTCTTCGAACCTTCGCGTGACATGATCCTCAATAGGACCAATATAAGAACCCTTGAGAACCAAGGTCAATACTAAAATTATGGACACTCTCAAACTTCTGAGCAAATTTCGAGCCTTTTCGCTACTTGTTAATAACATTTTGGTTCAATCAAAGTTAATTGCTTATGTTCTAGGTAATTAACCACCCAACTTGGACATTAATTTACAATATTCTAAAGACTCAGATGTGAATATGTATATTATGTGGAAGATATTGTTTTGACAAATGTATTAGAGGTAACCACTTTCCCTTCGATGGGGATCGAACCCACGACCCTCAGTACGCTAGACTGGTGCTTTGACCAACTAAGCTACGAAGGAACTCCGTCGGCCTTTTCGCAACTTAGCGGCTACTGAATGATCCCGAGATTCCCAAATTGGACGCATAGTCAAATCACTCACAATCCACTTGTCAAGCCAACCCTTCCACATGTGTATAGTATACAGGATAGTGATGGCTAGGACCAACAGCACACCTCCTGAGAAATCCCCGGAGATGTTGACCAGAATCGTTGAAGGTTTGTTCCCGAAGCATGACTTATCGGACTGGCCCGCCACACCGTACGAATCAGTGAACGTAGTACCGCTAGTGAATAACGATGAGCTTATCGCCGTTGCAAGAAAACTTAAGCTAAATAAGGCACCAGGGCCGGACTGTATTTCTAACATGGTCCTTAGTGACGCGATTCTTGCCACTTCAGATATGTCCAGGAGCCTCCAACGTTGCCTGGACGAAGGAAACTTCCCAGCTCGTTGGAAACGGCAGACGTTGGTGCTATTGCCTAAGCCTTACATATTCGAACTAAACTTCTACGTACTGCGGATCGTATTGCTGGGACTGGAGTGAGATTGTTGTTTCGGTTGGTATACGAAGGGTGCATCTAGGATCGCAGTTTTCGTTCATGTTGGGTGAAAAATAAAATACAAGGCCTAGTTGATTATCAAAGGTGAGCCTCTTTCCATTTTCATCCACCGTTTTCTTTTTTGGTGCTGTGCTTCGTTTCTTTTCACAGTGTGTTGTAGGGGGGGGGAGGTTCGATACTGACACAGCTGTTAGTTTCGAAGTTGGACGATGCGACGCAAAAGGACTGGGAAGAGTTCGCACTGAAGAAGCAAGATCCTGTATTCTTGCACGTGATGGAGTTTCTCGGGGGCAAACCCGAGTTCTGGATGCAACGTCCGAGAGTTCGTCGCCGTCGAAATGTGTATGCTGCAGTGGACCACACAACATCGCCAATCATACGGCTTTTGCGAAGCTAGCACTGGATAAGCGGTTCCAGATTGTGAATTTGAAGAAGCTGTGCAGCAATTGTCTTCATCGTGACCACTACTGTCGAAATTGCACTTCACCATTCCGCTGCCGAACGTGTAGCAAGAAGCACCACACTTTACTCCATCCTGGGTGGTCAGCATCTGGATCTGGTTTATCGGCCGGAATTCAGGACACAAAACTATCGCAAACGGGCGGTTCTGGTGTTTCTTCAACTGCGGTGGCATCCGTTGAAGCTCCTCAGCAGGCACTTCAATCTTCAGTGGCAACCATCTATGCGGCAAATATACCAGATGAGTCGCGAGAAGTCCACTTTTTTCTGTCAACGGTGCTCGTTTCGGTGAAGGATTGCAACGGACGGTTGCACAAAGCAAGGGCTCTGCTTGATAGTGGGTCGCAGGCAAATTTGATTTCGGAGAGATTATGCCAAACGCTGAAGCTGCCACGGAAAGGTAGCAATATACCGGTTTATGGTGTGGGTAGTGCGCAGATTCAGATAAACGGTTCGGTTTCTGCCACAATCGGTTCAATCGTTACGGAATATGCAATTCCAGTGGATTTCCTTGTATTGAAGAAGGTAACTGACGATCAACCATCAACGACCATTCCAATTGGCGGCTGGAATTTGCCTCCGAACATGGTACTAGCAGATCCAGGTTTTAACAAGAGAGCTCCCGTCGATCTTCTGCTAGGACTGGAGTATCCAGCTTTCCACGCTCGGTAATGGCGGCTTGTCGGTGTGTAAAAATCAATCGGTTACTGTACTTTTTGACACTAGCTGGAGGAAAACTCACTGGCGAAAAGGCCTTTTTTCCCTTCCCCTCACCCAGGAACGCCAATGGACTTTCCTCCAGCTAGTGTCAAACAGTACAGTGACTGATTGATTTTTACACACCGACAAGCCGCCATTACCGAGCGTGGAAAGCTGGATTTCTATGAGTTCCTTCTACTGAACGGTACAAATACGCCTAAGAAAAGGACTTCCGCTTTTCGTAAATACCGTATTTGGTTGGATTGTAGCTGGAAAGACGGATTTGAGTACCATCAAACCGGTACCGTGCCACCACACGTATTGGTGGGATCAACATTAGCTGAGAAAGTTGAACGATTCTGGGCGATAGAAGAGTTACCTGATGTCCCACGGCGGACTCAAGAAGAACAAGACTGCGAGGAGTTCTTTCAAGCCACACATTTACGCGATCAGACAGGGAGATACATGGTGCGACTGCCAAAGCGAATGGGTTTTGAGCAGATGATTGGCGAATCGAAGGATATGGCGCTACGAAGACTTATGCAGCTTGAACGGCGACTAGGAAAGGACGAAGATTTGCGGAGGTTACAACGAAGCAATGCAGACGTATTTAGATCAAAACCACATGACAGTTGAAAGTGAAGATAATTTGAAGCATGATCATCGGCTTGCTTACTATCTGCCTCATCATCCGGATATCAAAGGATCGAGCGCGACCACGAAGGTTCTACCAGTGTTCGACGGTTCTGCAAAGACGACCTACAACCGTTCTCTGAATGACGTACTCATGACTGGACCGGTGATTCAAGATCCGCTTTTCGATCTAGTTTTGCGCTTTCGCAAACATACAGTCGCTCTCGTTGCAGACATCGAAAAGATGTACCTGCAAGTGAAAATTCATCCCGACGACACTCCTCTACGGCATATTCTGTGGAGATACTCGCCAGAAGAGCCGGTTGCGACGTATGAAATGATTCAAGATCCGCTTTTCGATTTAGTTTTGCGCTTCCGCAAACATGCCGTCGCTTTCGTTGCAAGCATCGAAAAGATGTACCTGCAAGTGAAGATTCATCCCGACGACACTCCTCCACAACGTATTCTGTGGAGATTCTCGCCAGAAGAGCCGGTTGCGGGGTCTCGTTCGGATTAGCTCCCTCCTCGTTTCTTGCAACGCGGTGTTTGCATCAGTTGGCAGAAGACGGAGGTAATCACCATCCACGAGCGAAGGTTGCGCTCGTCAACGGTTTCTACGTCGATGATTCCATCGGGGGAGCGGATTCAGTGCAGGAAGTCATCGAAGCAATTCGGTTGGTAACGGAAACGGCTAAGAAAGGGCGTGGTTTGAATAGGGAAGGTATTAGGTACTGTGCATTACACTAGATGTAAAGAATGTAATTAATAACGCTAGTTGGGTAGCTATAGCTGATTCCCTGCATCGCTTGAGAGTCCCGGGTTATCTGTGCAGGATTCTGAAAAGCTATTTTCAGAACAGGATATTGTTAGTCAACACCGACGCTGGTCAGCAGTCGATTGAAGTGTCAGCAGGTGTTCCACAGGAATCGATCCTCGGACCGGTTCTGTGGAATATCATGTATGACGGAGTATTACGCTTGAATCTCCCGGCTGGTGTGAAAATATAATGCTTTGCGGATGATGTAATGCAGGTCACAGGCGACACTCTCGACGAAATTGAATTGAAAGCTTCGTACGCGATTAGCAGAGTCGAAGAATGGCTCAACTCAAGCAGGTTGGCGTTAGCACATCACAAGACTGAGGTTGTTGTGGTGCATAACCACCATGGGTTGCAGCAAGCGAGGATAAACGTAGGGACCTGCACAGTTAACTCCGTAAGGTCATTAAAGCATCTGGGCGTGATGATCGACGATAAGCTAAATTTTACCTGGGTGGTTCGGATAGAATCGATTTGGTTGTCAAACTTAAAGAGGCTGCACTCATAACAAAGAGATGAAGTGTCAAAATTGGAACAGCGCATTTGCTGTCAAATCGGTTGTTCCAATCGAGCACAAGGTTGTTAAAGGTAGGAGTATTGCGTCTCTTTGTTTTTAATCCAGGCTCGTTAGTCAAACTGAAGCCAAAATTTTCTATTGTGCCGGAGCCAAACATTGAAGATTGTGGTTATGTTCGTTTTTGATCTTATATTGAGAAGTATTGTTATTATTTGGGGAAAGAAATAAAAATAAACTTAGTTTGAGTTGTGCATTTTTTGTAACAAATATATTCACATTATATTTCGAGTGGAAAATTAGTAGGAATGCAACTAAAAAGCACTCGTTACGAGATTTCACGAGATTCACCAGCTGATTGGAGCAGGAATGTATGTAAACAGCCGTAAAGTCATTTAGAGTCTCGTGCATCTGTACGCCTTCATGCAGCACGAAAACAGAAATTCGAAGAAGGGAAATGTTTGACAGCCAAGAAACTGCAAAATACACCGGCTGATGTGTCTGCGGGTTGCAAGCGCATTGGTTCGGGTTCGCAGATTCTGCGGAGTTCCCGGAATGTGTAGGTGAGGTAGAATCGGCAGAGCATGTGATGTTTGCATGCCCGCGATTCAGCGGCATGGATACAACCCCGGACAACCTCGTTGAGAGGATGTGTTGAGAAGAGGTTATATGCTGGGACGGGACTTGCAAAGAGGAAAAAAATGTAACTTCATCTGCAACCAGCAAGCGCTGTCACGAATTGTCAGATGCAACCCAGCACCTTTTTGTGTGAAAGTATTGGTATCCCTCGAAAAGTATTCCGAATGATTTTATTTTACGAGTACTTTTTCACTTTGAAAAGTATTCTACAATGGCCGGACAGATTATTATTGAACAGTTATAAATACATGTTTTATTTCCGATAGGAAAATCTTTATAAAAATAAGTTTACAAATTCGTAAATTGCAAACACGTTTATTGTGCTCAGAAGATTCTACCCGGGATTTAGGTGAAACACTCAAGGAAACAGTTGAGAATTGATGATCAACTGTGATGAAAAGAAGAACAAGTGTCAAAACAAGGAAAAAGAAAGCCGTCTTTGCAGGTCTCGTCTCAGGTTATATGGAATGCGGTGAACACAGCGTCTCAACAGATGATGTCAAAACTACAGCGCTGGTGGCGTTTTGAACAAAATCAGCAGCTGCAGTAAAGACTACTGAGATGCAGTGAACACCATGCTCACCTCGACAACAAAAACGTCGCGGGTGGGCTGCGGGGACCTCCGTATGTAGATATAGAGGTCATTGCGGTTCACGCGTGGCAATCGTTGTTACTAGGTTGCTATCATAACTTGCGATCGACGGGTGGTGAGGTTACCACCCTTGAAGTCGATGTTGCGTTATAACGTCGAGTGCGTTAGCATAGGCGTGAGCGTTCTCAATAGTCCTTCCCTGATGTATTGCTTAATTGCGGGCTGGGGGATACGGACTGGCGAAAGGGTTTTGGTTTTAGTGGGTCGGGTGATCCCATCCCCATACTACCTGAGTTAAGGTGTCTGTTGGCAGATTTCCGTTTACCCGATTAATTCCAAAATATCCCTCTACTCGCTTGAAAGCAAACAAGCGGCTCTATCCGCAGCACCCAGGTAGAGCGCAACACATTGACGTTCCCTCATTGGTCTTTAAGAGATGGAAGCGTGCTTAAAATATTAAGATTTGTTATGACCATACATTTTACCGCTCTGTTCTTCGTATAGCAAGTAATAGTTTTCATTTTACGGCATAAATGCCTTGCAAAGTAAGTTTGTGAAAACAATTTCAATTATGTCCTATAATAGTCTGTGATGTTACGCAGGTATCTGAACACCTCACTGGTAACGCACCATAACATTGTCCTGTCGTTGTCCTTTTCTATAGAAATGAATCCTTATTTTCACTTCTGACATTGCGTCGGATCAGAGCACACAATGAACACTGTAGGAAGAATGTCACTCTTACATAACTGCATTGCCTTTGACATAATACCAGCTGCTCGGAACAGGATTTTCATTCATAACTACGCTGACCACGATTCACACACACCGAACTGGGAAGGAGCAAGTGAGCAAGATACCCGCTGTTTTAGCAACCACATGCACATCTTGCTGCTACGAAGAGAGTAACTTTGCAGAGAGAATAGAATGTGTAGTTCGAATAACGTTCTGCATTTACATCTACTAACCATTCCATGCACAGGACCACGATACGACATGCTGTTGGATATCGAAGCACAACACACGCTATGTAGAAAGGTGGAACTCACGTGATATGTGCGAGATTGATGTCAGACCATTTCTGGACAAAATTACGGTTCAATGCCTACTCGAGAGTATTTCTGGTTATGTTTTTGCAGCAACTGGAAGGGCGATTCCTTCGTCGTCTACAGTTGTTAGGACGTTTAAATTTGTTCATATTTGGAAACGTGTCTGGAAATCGACTAGTCACGATTTTTACAATCTCCATGTCATGTTTTTGGTAATATTTTGTTTTTCAAGCAATCATTCTCCAGATCACACAAGAATGATTTTGCTTGAAAAACCAAGTTTAAAGTTATAAACATTTATTCAGAAGGTGGTTTCTAAATTTTAATTTAAAATTTATTTATTTAAATTTACAAAATTATAAATATCTACTCAACCATTCAGAAAAAGTTAGCGATCCAACTTTCATTATACGTTTCGTTTTCATTATACCTAGGTATAAATACTATTAATTGAAATATTATTAATTGAAAACATATTTTTGTAATACTTATATGATTTTCATATAATTGTGCATTGCTTATTTAGGTACTGAGATTTAAGTATTATCAATTCAGTGCAAAACCGAATTATAGCCGCTAACAAAGTTGGATTTTTCTCACAATCCAAACGTTAAACTTAACTTCGGAAGTGGTGCGCTGTTTTCTTTTGGTGATGTGCTGTACAAATAGAGGTAATAAACTATAGAGGACGATTGTCGCTGCGGTTCCCTTTGTTATCGTCCCCAAACATGTTGGGTACCTATCTGTCAAAACGTTCTGATTTTTCCCTTGTTGACATTTAGTGCCCTATCCTCGCCAGCAAAAGATGTTTCGCCAGTGACGACAGCGACAAGCGTCCTCTATAGTGTATTACCTCTATTGCTGTACAGCGCACCACTTCCGAAATTAGGTTTAACGTATGGATTGTGAGAAAAATCCAATTTCGATAGCGGCTATAATTCGGTTTTCTACTGAATTTATAATATATAATGCTACAATCCAAGACTCACATATTAATCCCCTTCTGGCATAGCGTGACCACGACCATTCTAGTACGAGAGCAATGTGATGGCCCTTTAGTACTTCTCGCTCATCGTTACCGAACACATCAGACAGGATATACCTACGGGAAGGATAGATCGGGCATCTATCGCAGCAACAGAAGTGTGTGATGGCGGTGGCGTAATACCCAGCAATAAAAAGTGATCCAGAAGAAATTGTACAAAAAGCGATTTTATTTCCTCGCCAATTGGTTCAGCAGGTGTTGAAACGTATAGGACTGAACCAACCACGGTAGATTGAGTGCGAAATCAGCGTTGAAAAGTAGCGAAGTAGTGGCCAATAGAGCAGATACGAAATTGTACATGTGTGTTGTGATATAAGAAGAGTTCCTTGAACTGGTCCCTCGAGTGATTGCGAAGAGTACCGGATTGAAATTTTAGCAATTCAGAACGAATAACGAAGGTTCCTCGTAGTCAATTGATTCAGAATAACAAGTAGCCTTTGCAATGCGTTATCAGTGCCGTTTCTGTCCCAGTGCTCTGCCGCCGTCCTGCTGAAGTTCCAGACCAGTGACCTGCAAAATCGACGAGTGTGGTGTGAGGTAAATATGGATTATTGACTTTTCTCAAGTGAAAAATCGAACTCAGTACGGCGCAGCAATTTCCTTGATGTTTTTTTGTTCCTTTTCTGAAATCATCTCGATGAAATCGATAAACACGTTTCTAACATAGTGAAGAAAAATTTGCACTAAAAGCCTTCTGCCTACAATGGTGGTAGCCCCCAAATTAGAAACATGCAATCAATGAGCAGCACAAGGGGCTTCGGAACCTTATCACCTAAGTCAGAGTGGGAAGGGGGGTGACGGCGAATCACACATAAAGTGCATTAATTTTTCGTTCCCTTAGATTACGGTTGATATTATCGTTTTCAATATGTTGCTTATTTAGTAGGGACGAATGCTATCGGCTGTCTAATGAGCATAAATCAATATATGTACAGTTTTTGAAGTTCCTCCGCAATGATAGCGAAGGTTCTGTATTCGTGCACATCATGTAAATGTAGGTATGCGGAGTTCACTTTCATGCCTATTGTGGGTCTGGTATAAATATGTGTCCTATGTACAAAGCATAGATGAAAAACGATTTAATTAATTTTAGTGTTATTTTATTTTACGAAACAAATTTGTTTCACGTTCTCTTATTGTTAATGAACATCGGTATTTAAATTTTAATAAGCTTACATGAAAATATAGGTACTATATGAAATCATTTTGCATCAAATCCATGATGAATGCTCTTATAAACCCAAATTTCTTTGAAAGTCATTGGTTGGTATTGGGTGTTAGGCAGTATATCAATGTATCATCCTATTTCTAAACAACACTTTTTCTGATGTAGCATAACCTGAGTTCTCTTTCGGATTATGGTTTTCATTGAATGGAAAGCTGAATACCTATTTGCCATCTCAGTATTAATCCACTTGGAAGTATACTAAAGCCGATGAGCTACATATAAACATTATCTTCAAGATTAAAACTTATCTCGCTTGTTTTCATAAGCGTAATTAGAGTCCCATCCTGGTTTTGGGATATGCGATATTAGGCATGGATTACAACGGAAGTTGTAGTTGCTTCAACATTTTGAGTCTGCTTTTCATATCTTTATAACTATAATTGCGATGTCAATGATTTATGCACAAGGTTTCTGAAATGAGCTTTAAAGTACTCGTTGAATATGAAATAAATTTCAAGATATACTTTACTTGATGGGCTACAGCTCTTCGATGAACCTACGCCGAATGGAGTATCCTTCTCCACTGGACTCGATCCTGGGCCAATCGCTTCCAGTCGCCCTGAACATTGAGCGCCCTCAGGTCCTCTTCAACTGCAAAAAGCCATCGTGTACGCGGCCTTCCACGAAGCCTGCGGCCTCTTCCGGGTTCTCTACTAAATATTATCTTCGCTTGACGTTCTTCCGGCATACGAACAACGTGACCAGCCCACCGTAGTCTGCCGTGTTGTATATGCTTAATAATATCCAGCCCTTTATACACCTGGTACAATTCGTGATTCATGCGACGCCGCCAGAAACCGTTCTCCTGTTTACCGCCGAGTATTGTCCGCAGCACCTTACGATCAAACACTCCGAAAGCTCTCCGATCAGCCTCCTTTAACGTCCATGTCTCATGGCCGTATAAAGCCACCGGAAGAATCAGAGTAGTATACAGCGCGAGTTTTGTTTTCGTTTGCAGACTACGGGACTTAAGCTGGTTACGAAGTCCGTAATAAGCCCTATTTGCAGCTGCAATACGCCTTTTCACCTCGCGGGTAACATCATTATTGCACGTCACTAATGTTCCTAGGTTTTACGGGCTTGGTGGTCAGGATATAACGGGCTTGGTGGTCATATGGCTACTGCCTCATACGTAGGAGATCGTGGATTCAATCCCAGGCCTGTTCCATTCATTTTACAATTCTACTTTGTGTCTTTCCATATATGTCTCATGTGTCTAGCACGGATACAAATTTCATCCATTTGCTTCAAAAATATACATGTTTATTTCCAAAATGGTAATATGTTTGAATCAAACATATTTATTTTTAAAACCAAATTAAATCTCTGTTTGTTTTATACATACACTAGTGGGCAGCCCATCGCTCGCTCTTGCAAAAGTAAACAAAAACTCGAGTTCAGTTCGGATCGGATCCGATCGGAAGTCAACAGAGGAGCAGGAGCAAGAGTGAATCATATGTTTTCTTGCTTCCAAATTGATGATAAGGATGTTTTTCAGGTACAGAAAGGTAAGTAAATGAAATATGAATGTTTGGAATTGTGAAATCTGGTAGTCAAATGCTACCAGAATATGAAAATTGGTAGAATTGATAAGAAAATATTATGAGTGGTCGAACCAAAACAATAATATCCATGTTTGCTTCAAACATTTAGCTGGTTGAAACAACTTGAAACGCACATTTGATTCAAAAAAAAGTTTTCGTTCGCTTCAAATGCAACAATATGTTTGATCCAAACATATTTATGTTTGATGCCAGAACAAACTGAATTTATGTTTGGATTTACCAAGAATATGTTTGTTTTTAACGTAGTTTTTTCTGCGTGAGCAATTGATATATGTCTAGCATATCATTTCCATCTTTTATCGTCTATCCTATACCTACAAACTTGACAAACTAGCTCAGGTATCTGTTAGAATTCAAAATGAACGAAAAAGTTCGTTTCGGCATCCAATAAGAATGTACATCAACCTTTCATTACTATCACATTGGCAACCGTTAACCAAGAGTCAAGACGAACCTAACCTCATATAACCTAACTTCAAAATTCCAATAAAATTCCGCATGAACTCGTGGCGAGTGCAGAGGTGTTCTCGGCTTGCAGTGGGCGAATGATTGCATTATCAATTCCTTCCCATCGCCGATAGACCGTGAGGACGCACTGTTGTCGACCATTTTATAAATAATAGAGCTCTCAAACTGTGCACATTGAGGTTGGAGAGCAAATCCCATCCTCCCATCCATTGGTTTCTTGTGCAATTGCGATTGTTCTGGTCAATAACAGAGTAGCAACTACGAAATGTACGGTCATTATGCTCAAGCTCATTGATTTATTAGAGCATTCTGAGAATTAAACTAGAAAATGTTTTGAGATACTTAGTATCTAAAAAAAAAATTGAAAGCGTAAAGTATTTCTTTAATGTGATTATACAATGAATCCCATGCTGAACATCAAATCCACCACATGCTTTCCATTCCCATTCCCAAAAGCTGAAATCAAACGTAATAACGTTCGTACAGTGCTGAAGTTTAGGTCGATCGTTCAACATAGGTAAACAAAAAGATTTACTATTGTTTCCCTCCTATGCGCGTTATAGTTCTCCCCATAGTCCTGTACATAAGAGTAACGACATATGCCGCATTTGACAGGTCTCCTGCTCGTTTGGAACACGATTTTGTATGGGAATTACAGATGAATCTTGTTCCAATTCTGACAGTCAGTGTCGACACTTTGTATTACACCCACTTTAGTGCTCTGTCTGAAAAACTCTCTTGAAAAATCACAAAAAGGATCTGGTTTCCAAGATGGCCGATTTGTGGCCTTGTTGTATTGTTGTATTGTGGACTTGTACGATAGATGGTACGCAGCACTTTCCTTTCGAAAACTCCCAGTGTGCGTTGGTGCTCCACGAGCATCGTCCAGGTCTCGTGTCCGTAGAGGACTACCGGTCTAATAAGGGTTTTGTAGATGGTCAGTTTGGTACGGCGGCGAACTCTATTCGATCGTAGCGTTTTGCGGAGTCCAAATTACGAACGATTTCCTGCCATGATGCGTCTCCGAATTTCTCTGCCGGTATCGTTATCGGCGGTCACCAGTGAGCCCAAGTACACGAATTCTTCAACTACCTCGATTTCGTCACTATCAATACAAACTCGTGGTGGATGGCTTCCATTGTCCTCTCTTGAGCCTCTTTCTATCATGTACTTCGTCTTCGACGTATTGATGACTAGTCCAATCCGTTTAGCTTCGCTTTCCAGTCTGATGTAGGCTTCCTCCATCCTCTCAAAGTTACGTGCCATAATATCTATGTCGTCGGTGAAACCAAATAACTGAATCGACTTCGTGACAATCGTACCACTCGTGTCGATCCCTGCCCTTCGTATTACCCCTTCCAAAGCGATGTTGAATAGCAGACACGAAAGACCATCACCTTGCCGTAAGCCTCTGCGCGTTTCGAAGGGACTCGAGAATGCCCCTGAAACTCGAACTACGCACATCACCCGATCCATCCTCGCCTTGATCAATCGTATCAGTTTATCCGGAAATCCGTTTTACGTGCATTAGGTGCCATAGCTGGTCCCGATCGATTGTATCATATGCGGCTTTGAAGTCGATAAATAGATGATGTATGGGCACGTTGTATTCGCGGCATTCCTGCAATACCCGACGTACGGCGAACACCTGATCTGTGGAAGAGCATTCACTCATAAACCGCCTGGTACTGCTCCACGAATTCTCTTGCAATTGGTGTTAGTCGGCGGCATAAAATTTGGGAGAGTACCTTGTAGGCGGCGTTTAGCAATGTGATTGCGCGGTAGTTGCTACAGTCCAGCTTATCACTCTTAAACCTTATCCTCCCAAACCTTGGTAATTATCCAGTGCAGCGCTCTAACCAGTGCCCCACCACCGTGTTTAAACAGCTCTCCTGGTAGTTGGTCAACCCCAGGGGCTTTGTTGTTTTTCAGCCGGCCGATCTCCTCCTGAATTTCCTGGAGATTCGGAGCCGGAAGTCGTATGTCCTGCGCGCGTGCTCCTAGGTTCATTATCATACAGCCACCGTTGTCTGCCACATCGCCATTCAGGTGCTCTTTGTAGTGCTGCCACCACCTTTGGATCACCTCACGCTCGTTTGAAAGAAGGTTCCCGTTTATGTCCTTGCACATATCGAACTGTGGCACGTGGCCCTTACGTGAACGTTTTAACTTCTCATAGAACTTTCGTGCGTTATTAGCGCGGTAAAGTTGCTCCGTCTCTTCACGGTCGATCTTCCTGCTGGGACTTTTTCCTCCGAAAAATCGAGTTTTGTCTGTCCCGCGCCCGTTTGTATCGTGCCTCGTTCGCCATCGTGCGGTTTTCCAGCAATCTCGCCCATGCTGCATCCGCCGTCATACCAGTCGGTTCTCTGCTCCGAGAGCACCGTGCCTAGTGCAGCGGTTGCGGTGCTTCCAATGGCGGATCGAATATCTCTCCAGCCATCTTCAAGAGACGCTGCGCCTAGTTGCTCTTACGTTGGGAGTGCCATTTCCAGCTACTACGCGTAGTCTTCGGCTAGTATACCGTATTGTAGCCGCGGCGGACGACTCCGACGCGTTTTGTACACCGTCGAAAGTTTTGAGCGCAGACAAACTGCAACGAGGTCGGATACAATATTCGCACTGCGGTAAGTGCGTACGTTCGTGGATGTCGGAGCAGAATTTGCTGTCGATAAGAACGTGGTCGATTTGGTTTTCCGTTACTTGATTAGGTGATTTCCATGTGGCCTTGTGGAGTGCTTCGGACTACCATCGTATGTCTACTCCAGCTGTGCATAGAACGCTTCTTTCTCGTCGTCGGTCTCCCTTCGTGTGGGCAGTGCACGTTGATGATGCTATAGTTGAAGAAACGGCCTTTTATCCTCAGCTTGCACATCCTTGCGTTGATTGGCTGCCACTCACTCGTTGGCGCATCTTGCCCAGCACTATAAAGCCGGTTCTCGGCTCGTTGGTGGTGCTACAGTTCTGGTAGAAGGTAGCCGCTCGATGCCCGCTTTTCCTCACTTTCTGTCCTGTCCAACAGATTTCATGAAGCGCTACGACGTCGGAGTTGCGGGGATGTAGTTCATCGTAGATTATCCTATCTCAACCTGCGAAGCCTTGCGACTTGCAGTTTCATGTTCCAAGCTTACAATCGTGATCCTTTATTCGTCGCCTACACACTTAAATTATTTTGAAGATCTCGGCTAAATTTTTGCCGAGATTCTAACAGCCGAGATCTCGGTAATATTTTTTACTGAAATTCGGTAATTCCTTCTCCTTCTCCGAAATCTCGTCAATATTTTGCAGAAATTTGGCAAAGTTGATTTTTTGCCGAGATCTCGGTAACAATTACTGATGACTTTTTATCGAAATTCGTCGAAATTATTACCAATATCTCGGCTGTTGGATTCTCGGCAATCGGTAAACTCAGAATTTTAAGTGTGTAGGTCGTTGCCGATTATATCGAGTCGTATTATCTGCTATGTCGTTCGTAATGGTTGTTTTTAAAGGCGGCTTATTGGGCCTGCGCAAACCTCCTGTCTCGTCGGAGGGCCGTCGTGTCAGGCTTGTTTAGCGTCCCACCTAACACCAGGACTTGGGCTTGTGCGCTTTGAGCGGCACACGGTCGCTTTGGCGGAGCCTACTTGCGGATACATGCAGCTTTGTATAGAGGTTTAACAGAGCCCACTGTCAAACCCCACCACATCCTAGGCAGGCACCACAACTCGCAGATGGCCTGGGAGGGAGGGGCCTGGGGAGGGAGGGTTTTCAAACTAAAACCAACAGAATTATACTAATTCCAAACTGCACGTACCTCTATCATATCAATCTTCATAGCTTTTTCGACAATCACCAGAAAACGGATTTCAACTATTTCCCTTCAACCATAAGTATAAATCATCTGAAAAGTTTCTAAACTATAACGAACTCTGTCGTAGCAAACCGCTCATTTTCCTCCTCTATCTTCTATTCTTTCACAAATTTAATACCCTGAACCTGAACTGTTTCGGACCCCTTATGGGTCTGAAGCAGAGGACGGGACGCTCGAACCTACCAGTCAGTGGATGGAAAGGTCCGTTGTGATAAAGGGTCTATCACAAGCCTCACTAACTTGGAATAAGTTCTCCACTAGGGGGCGATTCAAATATGACGTCCACTACTTTTTGAGATTCCTACCCCGCCTCCCCCCTCTGTCACGCTTTTTTGTATACCTAATATATGTAGTGTCACAAAATCTTAGACCCCCCCCCCCTAAAACCTGTGACATCATTGTTGAACGACCCCTAGTCGAGTTCACATTGATTTCATGAGTTCTATATACTAACCCAAGTCACCAAAAGTTCCTTTAAGAGTACGTTTTTCGCTTATAATCAGCTTCATTGAGCTGCTAAGCGAAAAACGTACTCTTAAAGAAACTTTTGGTTACTTGGAATCGTCACGTTGAAAATTTAAGCCAGCAGTGTAATCGTATTGCCTAGTGTCATACAACGTAGATTGGCCACGGCCCGGGGATGCGTTGAGTATAACAAGAATTAAGAATAACAAGAAATTTTGAACCGCTGAACTTTTAAGTTTACTAATTTAACAGATTATTTAATTTATTTCGAATTTATTCGATTGGTTCAATTCAAAGCAAATTTATTATGACAAATTTAAAGTTTAAGTTAGGAAAGGTCAGGTTTTTGCTCTGTTACCAAAAAATAAGATTTTGCCACGTTTTTCATTATTTACAGAAATTACCTTGTAAATTTCAGCAAATATGGAAATTCCTGCAGCTCGTGCCCGGCCTCAGCTGCATTTTAACCAGATGATTTATCATTATCATATTTATATCAATAGAAATCTGCATGTACGAACTATATACTAGAAACCAAGTTAGTTATTCAAAGCGGCCGATTAATGAACGTTGGGAACAACGGGAATGGGAGGAATTTAGCCAAACAAATATTCTCTCCTCCGATTTTTTGTTCATTAATTTTGGACAACATGTTTTGGCATATAAGACAACTATAACGATAAGATACACATTGGAGAACAATGCGCGGAATATATGTTTTATGTTCTCTCTTGCTCAACACTACACACACTGCTCATCATCGTCACCCTACTCTTGCTGTTGCAACAGTGTAGTAGCAGTCGAACGGATCCGTATCGTAGGCCGATAGTGGGATACAGTAGCATGTTTTCAGAAAAGCTAAGAAGCGAGATCACAACGACCGCGACTAGCATTCAAGGCTCACACATTGACATACTTTAGTGAGAAATGTTGTGCATTTTATTTTATTGATTATCCTAAAACACGCCGTGCCTAAAACGTGTTGCCTTAGCTTCTATGTATATGTTGTACCTACATAGTTGCAGACTCTAGTGGCGCCACAGGATCAAAATTCTATTTAGATTGTAATGCTATCGACACGATTCTTCCGATAGTGAGCTATTAAAGTGTCTTCTTGGTTTCCTTTCAGAGAGAAAAATGTCTAATCATGGCAACGGCAAGGACAGTTGCAACAAAGAGGCACACGGAGCACCGCCAATTACAGCCCCATCAGCAGCAGCGGCAGCAAATGGTATCCACATGCAGGAGCACTCGTGCGAGATATGTGGCATGTCCGGTCTGTCTGATGATGCCATGCGGGATCACACCCGACAATGCCATGTAGAGGGAAGCGCTCAGTGTCCGTTCTGTGGACTGAGTGGGGTACCGGCGGCTGAGTTGCTGCTGCACGTGAATCAAGCTCACCTGGATTATTTGACACCGGAGAATGAGCTAATGAGCTTTATTGACGATCAGACGCCTAGGTGAGACCTTTTTTTTTAATTTTTATTTTTAAGCAAATTATGATTATGTTTTTGCTTGATATCGATGGGAAAGAAAATACACTTGTCATAAGACGAGTTTGTACCTTCCCATTTAATTCCACCACTTGATTGTACCTTGACAGATACGTATTTCGACCTCAACAGTAAGGTTGTCTTCAGTGTCTCGTACTTGACTTGTATTTGTCAAGGTACAATCAAGTGGTGGAATTAAATGGGAAGGTACAAACTAGTCTTACGACAAGTGAAGACATTCCACTAAAAAGCTCAAAATAATTTTCTTAACAAAATACATCTTGTTATATGTATTTTAAAATAATTTGCCAATCAATATTGAATAAGTTTAATTGGATATAACAAGAATGACTTAAAAGCAGTAAATAAAAAACAGTGCAAGAAATGAATGAAATGTATGAAATAATCATGAAAATAGATAAACAAAAAAAAAAGAATATTGAAAATATGGAAGAATCCAACAACGCTTCCTAATAATGTGAATAACTATTCTAAATGTATTAAAACAAATAGGGGAACAGACGGCTTTGGCAGGTTTTGTTCTATTATTGGCAGGGGGGTTTTTGTCGACTGAATTTTATGAAATTTGGCCACAATATTCTTTGATATGCAAAGAATGTTTGGGCCAAATTTGTGGATAATCAATCATAAAAAAAACCCTGTCAATAATAGAACAAAACCTGCTAAAGCCGTCATTACCCTATTTGGAATAAGAACTATAAAATTGAATTTGTTGCTAGTCAATCGGTTAAAGATAAAAGTCATAAATATGGATAAGTGAGATAAAATTTGTTCAATTTAACGTTTATGTTCAGTATGCTTAGTTTTCCCCCTACGGTAAAAACGTTGATATTCGAGTCTACATATTCGAATCATTCGATTCTTGTTTCTATTTTCCAGTATTGATGGTGATTCTGATTCCATCTCGGATTGCCGCGGTTTGTCGCCCTCAATTACATCCGAGCTTCTCACCCCGGTTTCGAATGCCAACAGTAAACCAAGCATAGGCAATGGATCTTCGGTGACTAACTCCTGCGGGCAGCAGCAGCTCCTCAATGGTACCAATAGTCATAACAAAATCTGTTCTTCGATGAGCACCTCGGCGACGAGCACCAGTAGCAAATCCAGTATCGGTAGTCAGCAGAACGGTATCAGTAACGGTAGTATGAGTGCCAGTAGCAGTAGCAATAACCAAATGTCAGGTTCTAGCAGTAAGGTCAATCAACAGCATCTGTTGAACAACCAGCAGCATCCTGAAGTGACGATAACTAGTACAAGCAACAAAAGCTGTGATATGCTAAACGATGGGAAGGAAGTGGTGATGAATGGCGGTGGAGCAGGTTGTACTAGTGGTGTTGTGTCTGGCGCCGGTGGTACTGCAACTGTGAACGGTACTGGCGCAGGCGGCCAGGGCTCTCCACTTCGATCACAACTAGGTCTCAAGCTCAAATCACATAAACCAGTCGCAACTACCACTACGAAGCCCAGTCCGTTGCAGTGTCTGTTATGTCCCTACACGACCGAAAACCCATCCGTTTTAGAAGAGCATATAAATCGATCGCACTTTGACCCGTTGAGTCCTAGCGTAAATCTTGGTGCTAGCGGAAATACCCACGCAGATACTTTAAGCGCGTTACAGTGCCCTATTTGTGCGCGAACCTTCGAATCCGGCTCGGATCTAGAGTTACACGTGAACATTGAGCATCGTGATATACTAAGTCCTGCGAAGGCAGATCGACAAAATGGAGGCACGCCGGCTGCTGCGGCTGTCAATGGAAGCCTCACCGGCAGCCTATGTCCGGTCTGTGGAATTTCGTTCGACCACATGAAAACAGCAGACATGGAGATTCACATCGAGAAACATTTCAGCAAAAGTCCACAGAATCCAAGTTCAAAGGAACCGGATTTGGAGAAACAAGCTCAAAAGCTACGCGAGCAGCGAGAATTCGAGATGCTACGAGCGCAGTACGGTATGGACGATCAGGGAAACTTTCGAGAGCAATCAGCAGCTGCCATGCAGAGGGCGGTATATGCAGGTGAGATGAGCGTCGCTGATTATTACGAGCGGCAGGTTGGATTGCGAGCGGCGGAATCCCACGGCGTTGACGATGGATCGTCTTGCACGAAATCGGTTTCACCTCGTGTGCTGGCGTTGTCTTCGTCCTCGCCGAACGTTCTGAAGACGTACGTTTGCTCCAGTGTCGATCACTACGCGTCAAGTTACGGAGATAAAGGATGGGGTTGTGGCTATCGGAATCTGCAAATGATGCTATCGTCGCTGCTCCAGGTTAGTATCGGTTTTGACGTAAACTACGTCTAAGGGGAAGACTCGGATACAGGGTGACAAATGGGAATTTCCAAATTCGAGACCGTCACGAAATCATGTAAGATTTTGAACTTTAATAGCGTCTTTATCTTCCGATGGATTTTTGAGATTTATGTATCAATCGACTCGGAAATTCTCTACCAATTTGTCAATTATATTGAAACTTTGGGTTATGAACGTTAACATAGGGTATCGGATCATTTTGGCAGCACCCTCTTTTCTTGTCCGCAAGAGTCTCGTTTCGGCCGTCGCCGTTCAGTGCGGTTGGCTTTTGGACTCTCCCTTTGTGCGGTGTTTCGCACAAAAAGTAGAACAATGGAGCCGGACCGGTGACCGCGGTCGAAACAAATGTAACAAAAATGCGTAATGTAGTGCATGGTGTATAAAAAGTGATGCAGATAGGGGCATGTTTGTGCAGGCATGAGACGATCAATTGTTATCAATGCCAATGCCCTTGCTAGTAATACAATCATCGCAATGTAATTGCACAAACATGTTTATATTTAAAAACGACTTTGGAAAAATGTTGAGCATTTTTTTGCAAACTGAAAACTAATAAGGCCGTTACTCATATTTGTTAAAAACTAGCGAAACAAATCCAGCTTTGTCCGGATGTTGAAAATGTCACAATGAACTATTTGCAGCACCGCACTCTAGATCAATTTATATGGGTTTGTTTTGTTTTCCCCAACAGCTGACCCAAAATTGTATTTTAATGATTTTTTACATTTCCCCGCTAAATTCATCAACTTTTTGTATATACAAACCTTGCGGATCACAAAACAAATCGGTTAGGGAAAAAATCTTGCAAATCGGTCAACCCGTTCGCGAGTTAAATCGTCAGGAAGGAAATCTCAACTCATTTTTAATAGGGAAACTGTACCGGTTTTGGCCATGTTCCTAATTTGGCCAATTTAACGAATAACTCAAAAATAAAGCAATTCGCGAGGGTTTTATTAGTTCCAACAAAAGATATATCCCTCACGGTACAACGCTGCTTTCAACTAATCGATTATTTTGGAAAAATATGTATTTTGCAGGGTTGGCCAAAATAGGCACTAACTTTACTAAAACCGGTGCACTTCCCCTATATAGAAAGATTATGGTCTACGCAAGGTCAAGGTCTACTGGTCTCCGCAAAGTCAAGTGGGAGGGGGTAATCTTCTTCTTCTTCTACTGAATCGAGCGGCGTGAAAATTTGAATACAGAGGTTTTTGGAGCCGGGGAAGGTTCTTAAGATGGTTCGAGACCCCTCTCCTCTTTGAAACCTGGCTCCTATACAAATGAAACACCAATATCATCAAAACTCGAGATAAAGGAAATGGAACCAAATCTGGCGTGTGGAGATTTGGAAGGGAAGATATGTTTCTATGATGGTTTGCAACGCCTCCCCCTTCTGGAAAGAGGGGCTCCCATACAAATGAACTAAAAATTTCTGCATAACTCGAGAACTAATCAGAGAATAAATCAATTTTAGACGAAACAAAGTTCGTCGGGTTGCTAGTAAAAAATAAATATTAAAATGTTAAAAAAAATTAAAAAACTCCTCGGATTTGTTAAAGAATGTTTTGAAAATTCTCAAAATTTACCTGAAATTTTTGTTTATATATGCAATTATTAGCCATTGTTTTAGACGAAAAACAGTTAGTTCAATGCATTCAACAATGAAGAACACGTAAATATCATGCAATGATGCAAATTGCTATTCAAATCATGAGCGAATCCCTGGGCCATGATTCTGATGGGATTTGACGACATTTTATGATTTCTAGTGATGCACGAAAAACAAGATATGCCTATGATTGGAATGTTTCTGAATAATAAATGTTGCAAACGGAAAAGAGGATGCTCCCCTAGGGCTTCTTCTATTGAAATATTTCATCAAATGCTTCAAACCCCAAAATATTCATGCATGATGGCACTACAATCCTCAATGAACAAAACTGCCTTACGTAGTTTACGTTGGGCGGTTGTGTCTTGTACATAACCCATCTGATTTTTTTGAAAGGCTCAATCATCGAGCACGCACGCGCGAGCAAACACGTTTGTGATTTTGATAAAACGCGATTTGGTTTTTCATACAAATTTGCATCGATTAACTCATTTGGTGAATAATCGAATCGCTTCGGAAAGTATCTAATTTCGTACACTTAAGTTTTAACTTCGTGAATCTTAAGTGCACAAAATTAGGGTTTCATAGTATTTTATCTTCATTTTTTATAAACAGAACACCGCTTACAACGAAGCACTGTATTCGGCATGGGGATCACATGGCCCAGCCCGTACGGCAATGCCCAGTATCTCTCGTCTGCAACGCATGGTTGAAGCTGCCTGGGCCCAAGGGTTTGACGTACAAGGCTCGGAACAGTTAGGCTGCAAGCTGTACAACACTCGGAAATGGATTGGTGCTACGGAAATTGTCACAGTCATGTCGTGGCTCCGAATTCGATGCGAATTGGTGGACTTTCATAGGCCCACCTCTTCTGATGGGCGCCATCCTGAATTGTTCAACTGGGTACTGCGCTACTTTGAAGAACCAAGAATCCACACTCCGCCCTTGTACCTGCAGCACCAAGGTAGGCCTGAGGCTGAACAGAATAATATTTTCATGGTTTGAATTCGTATGATAACTGATCGTAGGTCACTCGAGAACGATTATTGGAATTGAGCAACGTACCTCTGGGCTTTCGCTACTGGTATTAGATCCCAGCCACGGTCCCCGTCAAGTAGCGGCGCTGGGGTCGTCACAAGATTCACTTCGACTGATTCGGAAAAACTCGGCAGCCATGAGAGCTCCCCAGTACCAAGTCGTGGCGGTGAAAGGACTAATCGAAACGGAAGAACAATACCAGGTAAGTGTGGACCATTTCGTATCATTGTGCGTTGTAGAACACTTTTTACCACTCACTAGAAGTTGCAAGTACAACGTTCTCTTTACCACAAAATTTCCCGTTTCTAGGCGAGTAAAGTTTTGCGGTCCCATAGAATTCCGCCAGACCGTTGACGTGCTGTAGACGTTTACCTGATCTATGTTCGAGTTGCGCTAATTTAAGAACTTACCAATTCTTTTTATCTAGTCTAGAACAAACGAACAAACTTAGCTAACCTTAGATTGACGATAGGAAGAGAATATCTTATAGTTTAGAACAACCAAGAGTGAAATACTTTACCATAAAAGAGAAAATAACTATAACCCAAAAGCAAGCAAACAACTATCACCAACACCCAGTAACGTAACACTCACACGGAGACACGTAACTCAATTAGACTAATTCTAAACCAATACTGCAATAAACTCTCATTCACTTTGTAGGTATTACCTAGTTCACAAACAGCTGTTATCGAATATCAATATCGCTTCTTGGATATGTTATGTTGTGTTATGTTAATAGATATTGGCTTCTGATACTTTGTTACCTTCAGGTTTTGTTATTAAATAGTTGGCAAGTGCTTGCTGCACTGCAGTAAAACGTTATTAACTAACTGAGCATAGAATTAATCTTCAATAACATTTTTTCACATTAGAAAAAAAAATCTCTCGCAGAGGTATTATATTTGATTATTACCAAATTTACTTCTAGATGTGGTAGCCCTCTTCGTGACTAAACTTCTAGTTTTTGATACACTCAAATTAGCGTACGTTAACGTTGATCTTGTTTTTAATGATACCGTCATCAAAGGAGTACCAAAATGATTATGTTGATTCAAGGCGTTATTTATAAATGTACACAATAATTTTGCCCATCTGTTTTGTTCTTCTTTTTAGTTAGATTGAAAATTATTTTATTCGGAGGTTATATTTCAAAGCATGGCTTTTTTCCGTTAATATTTGGCACAAAAGCTGGAAGAAAACTCCAATCCAAAAAAATCATTCAAATATCGACAATCGAATGTTTTAAGCCTATTATGTTGTACACAATGTTTGATCATTGAATTGAAATTACATTTTTTTTAGATGTTAGATGTCGGGACAATTCCGGTTAGTGAAATAGCTACAGCATCCATTCGCTAACTGGGCTAGAACATCAGTCCAGTTAACGAGCGCCACTTTTTAACTGGGATGTCGAGGAGATTTACAATGTATTGTTATGATCAATGTTTTACATGGAACGACAACAATATATAATTTAGACTCCCCTCGCAGTCTAGTGTTTGTTTTTGTTTTTTACGGATAACTGCTTTTTAACTGGGCTTTGGCCCAGTTAGCGAACGCCCGGTTAAAAAGCAGTCCAGTTAAAAAGCGCCCAGTTAGCGAACTGTTGATGTACCAGGATTAAACGCACGTCTTCTAGATGCCACATATGCTTCAACTCCTCCGCCAACTTATTGTACATACTTCGTTTCGGTGAAACCGAAAAAAGCCATTCCAAACAACAAAAAAGTTTCCACGGTGATTAATCCTCAGTCAGTATAGGGTAAAGAATGTATTTTGGACCACCCTTATGGGGGCTCTTATTTTGGATCACCAAGAGGAATTTGCACTCAGTGATCCAAAATAAGAGCCGTCGAGCTGGTGGTCCTAAATACCTAAATAAATAAATACTTTGTTATATTCGGAGAAAAGCTGTTGGCTCCTGCTCCAGTTGATAAGCGTTGGATGCGATGCGTTCATCTCGTCACACGAAGTATCTAACATCTCTTCCTCCTACAAAGCGAAAGATTTCGAGGCGTTGTTTGGCTCTACGAAACAGATAACAATTTGACGCTACAATACACGGACCGAGACCTCTTCTAATATCTAACCACGGTTGCGCCCCCGTTCGCAATATCGTTTTGTATTTGATCAGCTCGTTGAGCTAACTGCATTCTTGTACCTGCCGGAACGAAAGCAAATAACATTTTTGCATGACCTGTCCATTGTATCCTTCCAGGTTTGCCGCATCCGGATATTGAGTTCACCGTAGAGTTTGGGGAGCTCGTGGTTGGTTTATTCTTTGCCGCCATGCACCGTCTGCTTCCACTAGAAATGGTCCTAAGCACGCATCTCTCGAATACCCCGAGTGCTTGCAAGCCCTTCTCGAGCATGGTATAAGTTTAATATCCGTAGAGGATCACCAGTCTTATGAGCGTTTGGTGTAGGTGTGACTGCAATTTCTTCTGTAGCCCGGGCCCGACTTCCACAGATGATGCGTCTTTGAATTTCATGATCAACATTACTATCATCTGTTAGGAAGAATCCGAAGTAGACGAATTCCTTGACTCCCGGTATATCAGTTCATAGTAACACCACAGACAATCAGACATAACACTTGTAAAGTTCTCATCGTTCACTGATTTAGGGAAGATCCATAAAGTACGTCACGCAAAATTTGGTTATTTTCAACCCCCCTCCCCCCCTTCGTCACACTTTTTGTATTAAACCCCTAAAATTTTTGTATGAGTCGTCACGCTGTTCAGAACAGCCCCCCCCTAGGAGCGTGACGTACTTTGTGGATGGCCCCTTACTGGCCAATTTAAATAGTCATTAGTTGGCCAATCGATCACTCGTAGCGCGCACATCGGATTTGCTCGAGTTTGACGTTTGCTCACTACCGCCATCTGGTTCGTGATTTGCCCAACTAAGTGAAAACAGCAGATGTCGTTAGTGTGTGTACGACGATGAATTGGATGAGTGAATGTTCAATGTGTTATGTCTGTTTGTCTGTGGTAACACTGCTTCCCAAGAGGGCCAGCAGTCCAACTTTTGTTGCGTCATGTTTCAGGCAGGTATATACATACTCAGTTCTACCACCTTTTTAAATGTTCGGCCAACAATGTCCATTTCATCCACGAAACCAACAAATTCCACATCCACGAAACAAAACAAAATGAAGCGCAATATTGAAAACAGGCAACAAAGTCCATCACTTTGTCGTATTTCTCTGCGGAATTCGAACGAACATTGAGGGTTCGCCAAAAATCTTTAAACAATTTTGCACATCATCCATCGCTTTATGTATCAGTTCTCGTACATCATTTTTCATAGATTTTAGCGATCTATACTGCCGTATCCGTCTTGAAATCGATAAAGAAATGGGGCGTTGGGACCTGGTATTCAGAGAATGTTTTGAAGGATTTGCCATTCAGTAAGGATCTGCCCCATTGTTGAGCGACCGTCAACGAAACTGGCATGATAACTTCCTACTTGCGCATCCATTATTTGATTTGATCGCTTGAAAATCCTCAGCTTGTCGCCTTTCTTGTATCTGAATGAGGTTCAGTTATTCCACCCCCGAAACAGATGAGATGATAACCAGAGTTGGATTTCTGATCCCGACAATCTTCTGCCCAGTCTGCGTCCACGTACATCGACAGTTTAGCTGCTTCAGTTGATTCATGATGCAGCTTACAGTTGCCGGTGAAGTGAAGATATCTAAAAACTCTTTTCGCTTCCGTTCAGTCTTGTTATGCATAGCTTGAATTTCGAGTAGGAATTGAAACGTTTATTGATATATCTGGTCTAGTATGAACAGCAACGTGCAAGAGATCGCCAATAAAATTATTGATATTGATGATTATTCTCCAACATGATCTCCTCCTTTTTTTGTTAGTAGCCTTTTTGACGGTTTTGCTTTGTCCATGTTGAACCGCTCGGCTAATTTACGTATATATGCCTCTTGATTCAGCCTTAAACCGCATCCTGATCGTTCCGCTTCAATCCCCAAAAAATAATCACTTAGATTTTTGACGACAATATTCTCGTTCAGTGCAGCAACGAAGCGAAAACCTCATCGTTGTCTGTGCCGTACTTCTGCGTGAATCATTGTGTGACGATGTGTGCCTTATGTCTAACAATATTGCCTTTCGCATCAAGCTTCAACTTGAACACGACCACTTACATCCGATAGCCTTCTTGCCATATGGCAGCTCTACAATCTCCCATGTGTTGTTCGCGTTCAATGTTCAAATGCCCCTCATCCATAGCATTCTTCCACAAACTCGAACCTTGGCTGTTTAGTACTCCGGTTACAGTTACGAGGATCAGTGGTTGTTCTTCCTTTTATACTTGCTTTCAACCCTTGGTGAATATGGTCCACTGGTACGGAATTTTCCTCAGTTATGCTGAAACTTCTAGGGGTTGATTTTTGGTGTCAACTGTTGTAAGTATAATACGAAAACGCACTGTTTGAATTCAGGATCTGCATCAAAACTTTCATTTACTGCTGGTACATCATCTAGGTTTGCGTCTGGCTTAACTTTCTCGACAGCATCAGGCTCTCTAACGGGATAACTCGAAATCTAGACTAACGAACGTACGCCTCTGAAAGTAATGCTTCAAAGGGGAGCCAGTGCACAACGCATCCTCGAGGTTAGCTGCGTGTCCTTGCAGTATCGAACACCGTGACTCGCTTTTTTAGAAGAACACCATTGTATCGTGCCAGCGCATTGCCGGCTTTCCGGGTGGCCTTACCACGCCCTATGTCCTCGGAAGGTGGGAAGGGTCGACTTCGCGCCTGCTTCCCTCTGGACGACTGGTATCAAGAATGATGATGTCGCGTGCACCCCCCTCTCTGCGATAGGGTCTATTCGCTTACACACATAGGGACTTGCCGACGCGGTGCCTACCTACGCCTGCCTTAGCCTTGACGAGAACCCCTTTCCGTCCTCGGGCTCGGAATCCGCCCGGTTGACCGACGCCGCGAAAGTGACGATACCATGTTGTTCTTCGCGCGGCCACTTGTTCGATAAAAGGATCGAGTTCGACCACAGGGCATGACGTTCGGTATGATCCATGAAGCCGACTCAGAGCCCTTGGACCACCTCTTATTTGCGCCTGAACTAGCCATCCTTGAGTCCACGCGCCACTATCTGTGTAGCTCCGAGACGATTTGGACGATAGCCGATAAAACGGCGTTCCAGCCAACTTCATCTTTACACATCCTCCAAACTAGGTTGTCCGGGGTAGTGTCCAGACCACATGTGGCAAGCATGTGGTCACGCATTGCGCGAAAACGTGGACACACTAACAACACGTGTTCCGCCGTTTCCTCTAAACTTGTGCACACCGGACATTCGGGAGAGGCCGAGCAAGCCAGCTGCGTTACCTGCACTGTGATTTTGCAGCACGCTTAAACGCCGGGCACTTCGAACCCCCCCATGGGGTGCTTGCTGTTCACAGCTTTGCTGGAACAAATCAAACAATTGGGAGGGTTCGTGCAGCATTGTACCAGCAGCATGTCCCTCCCAATGATGCAATTTATCAAAAATGCCTGCTGAGTGTGATTCTTTTGTTTTGTATTTTTCTCTGTCCCTCTTTGCCTATGACGGTGCCTTTCAGTCAGAAAGACAAAGCAGGAGTAGCTTAGCCAACTCGGTTTGCCAACAGCGGGCTGAAGCTGATGATCATTCGGCACAAATTTCCTTTCTTTTTCTTTCAAGTGATAATATTCACCCATGCATTTATATAGGGCGTCATATTCAAGCACCAGCGAGTGAACTAAATGGACTGTCACTGCGGGCTGCGTGTGCAATGAGAAAAGAAGTCTTTTGTTCACTTTATCTTTGATTGTTGCTGCTAACCATTTTCAGTTTTCACTGCTACGAAGTGAGTGTATAGAGGCAATGGTATCAATATCCCACAAATTTCAGTCACTGAGATTGAGAATTTGCATCACTGCTCTCCAATCCGCAGCGTCGGCAGAGCTTGCTTCTGTCAAATTGCTGGTGCATCTGAACTTCCATATTTGAGTGTTTGAGTCATTTGAATACATCGGCTCTTGAATGAAAATAACGTCACAACTTTTGAAAATCTTCCTCGTTTTCGTGTTGTACAATCGGGATGCCTTTGTTCCTTCTTCGAAACCAACCAGCACAACTTCTATGCGCCCTCACTTTGGTTCCGAAGGTCCGCACACAAGAAAGATCTGGCCTATGACCACTCCAGTCTTCTTCTGGTGTTAGATCATGCCCCTTGCTTGGTGAACGGTTTCCAAGATACATCGGTACTGTTGCCACCGTTTCAGCCCAAAAATGCTTCGGTATGCCTCGAAAAATGTCAATGGTTCTGCCTAACCGTTTTGCTCCGGGATATAATCAGTAGAGATTTGATATCGGATTCCATGTTCTTGCAGTCGCTTTTTCAGATTCTTTTAATGAATTCTTTTCACTATCCGATCGTAAAATTACCATCAAAGCATTCCCTGCGGTAAAATTTTCAAAATTATCAAAGTAGCTTTTTTGCTGCAGGTATGTTTTTCTTAGGCGACTATCTGGCGCTTATTTTTCGTTGCGACAAAAAATAAGCGGATAAGTAGATTTTTTTATGCGCGGTACAATATAGTACCGTTTCCTAGTGATCGGAGGCCCCAGAGTCGAATACCCTACGGTTATTATCACTGTAATAGCTTACTGCTATCGAAAAGAGTCTTCTTTAGTTTTAAAATAAAACGTCTGAGTTCGTGGTCAATCTAGTAACAACTGTTTATTCAAACATATCTGTATGCTCAGAGAACCTCAAGGTGGGTCCTGCTATTTTACCGAATAGCGTAATCTACGCTTGCCACTACAACTCTTTTCCCCTTAAGTTAATAGTCTAGTAGAGGATAGCAATGCTTAAAACTATAATTCAGATTTTTTACTTGAAAAACTTAAGTGTAACAATTCAGAAAGCAAACTTTTCATTCTGTGTTTGCATATTCGAGTCTTCATTTTAAACTACCGTAATTTCAAAACTAAAACAGAATTCGATCATATCACTTATTTCAATAATATACATAGTCTCTTTTTCTTCTTTTTTCTGTCTGTCTTTTGCTACGTCGAGGCCGTTCTTCTTCGCGGAATATTCGAACATTCTCTTCCGGAATATTTTCCATTTCGTCAGTCCGACTTGATGCTCGCCTCTCATCGATACTGCGGCAATCGACTTCGACCACATTTGAGGCAGGAACGGAAGTCGTACCGGCGAGCTCTTCCTCATCGAACAAAAGAGATTCGGCCGCGAAGCCATAAAAGTCCGAATCGGAGTCTTCGCTCTCATCTTCACTTCTTTTACGTTTCCTACTTTGACCGGCACTTCCGGAAAATTCATCAAAATTGCTGGTGTTGCTGCTGGGTTGTGCTAAAATGGCTGGACTCTCTCCATTAAACACAAAACGACGGAAAGATCGTCGGCGAGAGTCTTCCACAAATTTAATTTGACGCTTGTGCGCCGAAATTATCCGACCGTTTAAGGATATGTTTTGCATCATTAATCACTTCCTCTACTGTGTTCTCATCTGTCATCGCATTGATACGTTGATTATTTGGCGCCATCGGCTGCAAAAAGGTTCTCCTCCATCCATCGAAGAAAGTATCTAACCAGCTCCGTCCCAAAAGCGGGACAAAATCATTCGCACCACGCAATACGATAAGATACTGGACAGACACTATTCCATTTAATTTTACCGAAACTCGCAATTTGCCCAAAATACTCAATCGGTTGCCGTTGATAACATACAGTTTTCTATTAGTCTCCTTTAATTGGCATTTACTAAAGTTCTTTAGATAGAACGATTCAGATATAACACTCTTCGCGGAGCCACAATCCACCTCAAATGATAATTGCCTATTCTCAATCCATGCTTTCACATAGCATGGTTCATTTCCTCGATTTTTAGAAGAAACCATCATACAGTGAATGTCTTCGTCGTCAGAATCTGATTTATTTGAATCTTCCTTAAGGCGTTTGAAAAGGCCTGACGTATGAGAAGTCGAAGGTGTTGGAGAGTCAATGAATTTAACGGTTTGCCTTGTTTTACGAGGGCTCTTTCTTTTTAATCTATAGCAAAATTTCTTCGGGTGCCCAGTTTTATGGCAAAACGAGCACTTAAATAACTTTCCAGTTTTATCACTTTCACGTCCATTGCCATCACTCCTACTCCTTGAGTAATAAGATCTATTACGATCATAACTTCTACTCCTACTACGGAACTGATGTCTACCTGAATCTCGCTCCTTTCTTCTGCCCAATCTAGCGACTACGCTAAGTCTCTTTTCTTCATCGTGGTTTACAAATCGAGTCCTATTTGAAGACAACTCTTGGTTCACAATAAGCTTTTCTGCTTTAGCAGCTGTTAATTCATCTTCGTCGAATAATCTCCTCTGCACATTCCTATCGTAGGTCCCTATAACCAACGCATCACGAATTGCTCTTTCTTTAAAATCGCCAAAACCGCAAAGTTCTGCCATTTGCTTAATGGCAAGTACAAAATCCTCTGATTTTTCAAATTGCCCTTGCCTACGGGTCCAAAATTTGTACGTGTGTATAACATCAGAGTCTTTCTTGTCATACCTCTTTTTCAATTCATCAGTAATTTGTTTGTAAGATAAATCTTTAATATTCTGACCCGGAAATAGCAACTTCAGCTGACTGTAAACTTCCACTCCACAAACGGCTAAAAATGATATTTTATATCTGTCTGCTGTATAATTATTGTGCTCAAAAAGGAACTCTAATTGTTCCAAATATTGGGAAAAGGGGATCGTGCCCGGCACATACGGTTCTGTGGTTGTTGTCAATGACATCCTGTTTATCAATACAATAAAAAAAACAAAAGCACAAAAGCAAAATGCGAATCAATTCCCCAGAATTATAAAAAAAAAAACAATAAAATAAAATTTGCAGTTTTCAAAAAAAAAGGCAAAACAGTAACACTATATAGTGAACAATAAAATCCACGTACCTGTGTATTTAACTCTGCAGCGGCGGTGCAAAACCAAAAGCACACTTCCAAAACACCAAAGCAGTCAGCCGATAGCACCAAACGTTCACTTGCTATTGATCTTCTTAGCAAAAGCACTCCCAGCAGCAATCCTTAATAAATTGGTTTCTCAGTTCGGATAAGTAACACCAGAAGCTGATTCCCAGCTAAAATGTCAACAATATGACAAAGGCAGATGAGCTCCGTATTTAGCGATGCACCAGCAGCAAAACACCAACAGCAACCAACAGCAAAAAAAACAACAGCAGCAGCACCCCGGATGAAATCAGTTTATCCAATTTATTCTCGTCACTCCTTACTGCACCGATAACGAACGCTTCGCTCGCAGAATGCACTTTCCGGCTATGTTCACTTGCTGACAGTTGGCACTTCTCGTACGTGAGTATCGCTTCTCAAAATGGGATCGCCTGTTTAACCGGTTTCACCGTGAGGCTACCACAGTTGATCACAATTGATGAATAGACGCCGGGCTGGTATCGGGCCTCTTTATTGTGCTGTCGATGACAAAGAAAATAAAATATGAGAACAATACCAAACTCAAAAGAAACTAAATGGTTTGGAATAAAAGCCAACAAAAGGCTTTACAATTGTTTGTTCTTAAGAAATAATGCACTACAAGAAAAAAAGTACACCAATCATCCAAATCATGTTCAGCACCATACAGGCAAAAGCGATTCTTTATCACGCAACTCTGAACGACAAAATGGAAGAAAATACACAATTCAACACCACTTTCAGACTACGAGACGACTCCACGCGTTTTTTCACAATGACGATAAAATTATCAATATCGCCACACTTTTAAAAAACCAACTCACGCCGAAAAATCACGCCAAAAATGCTCACAAATCTCACCGGCGGCTGTGAAAAACGGTAAAATGGTAAAATTATCTCCTCGTCGCCACTGTAATAGCTTACTGCTATCGAAAAGAGTCTTCTTTAGTTTTAAAATAAAACGTCTGAGTTCGTGGTCAATCTAGTAACAACTGTTTATTCAAACATATCTGTATGCTCAGAGAACCTCAAGGTGGGTTCTGCTATTTTACCGAATAGCGTAATCTACGCTTGCCACTACAATCACCACCTCGATTGGCAGCTAATATTGTTTAGAACGCGGAACTAGTCTTTGTCAGACATTGTCTTGCAATTTGTCCAAATTTACCACAAAACTTGTATTTCGGTCGAATTCCTTTTTCGCATGCTCCACAAATCTCGATTCTAACAGTTTGCTTCTGCTTGTTCGGGAACACCTTCCTTCCAACAAACGCTGTCTTTTCTACTTAGTACACTAATTACGTAAGCAATTTTTTCTGGATTTTTCAAACCCCCCCCCTCTCCCTCCATGTAAGATTTTTCCCATACAAATATTTTTTTTATTTATGTGGAGCGAAAGAAAACGCTCCCCCCATAAGTGCTCACGTAATTAGTGTACGACCCCTTACTTGTGTTGACTTTTTGAAGTACTTAACTTCGTTTCAATACTACCACCAGTAATCTTCGATACAGAATTCTCAATCGCCATTATCATGAGTCGATAATCATCCGGAAGTCCTGGGAGAAGCAGTGTTCCTACCACCTCTTCGGTGATCTCGAACCAGACGCCCTTTAGTTGATGAGCAGTAGACATGATCTGAGTTACATTCGTCTCCATGGAATCACAATGAATGAGGTTCGTCGTAATCAGCTTCATCAGGAGTCCTACTCGTCTTTAAACGCTGCTTCTAGCTTTGTCCAGACTTCCCTAGTAGACTTCGCCTCTTTCACGTGAACGTAGGTGATCAGGTCTAGCAAGAGAATTATCTTCGCACAAGCACGACGATTCTTTGCCGCATTGATTTCTGGATAGGTTTTATCAGGGGGTCTGATGTTTTGGTTGTCTTTTCGTAGTGTAGATGCAGTCTCGTTTCTTCTGCTTGTCGTTTATGAAACTGTCCGTGTGGAACGCACCTATCTCTTTCTTTCCCATGATTCTTCTTATGGCTGTCAGTGCGGAATTTTCTATGTTGGCTACGAAATGAACTGTGGTGGAGGTATACAAGTGTCAGTCCCGTGGTTTTATCAGCTTTGGATCACGGTTGTCAACTGTATCGAACGAAAGATCACAGCGAACGATGCGTTACAATATCCAGCGATTATCGGCGGAAGGAGTACCGGCTGAGTACCGCCAGAAGCTCGACGGATAAGTGCAATCAACGTTAGCGACAACATCAACGATCTATGGGAGTTGATCCATGGAGCGGTGAGCACAACAGCACGAGAAGTGGTAGGCACTGCACAGAGGCGACCCAGGACGGGTTGGTTCGATGTGGAGTGTCAGAGAGTGACAGACGAGAAGAATGTTGCCAGAAGCCGGATGTTGGTGTCGGCTACCCGACCGAATAGAGATTAGTACAAGAAAGCATGAGCAGCCGAGAAAAGGAACCCACCACAGGAAGAAAAAATAGTATGAAGAACAAGTGATTACCGAGGCGCAGGAAAAATGGAGCAAAATGATATGCGGAGGTTTTATTAGTTTGACAATGGCGTGCGGAGAAAGACAGCGCCATCTCCCGTCATGTGCAACGACCAACAAGGGAATTTGCTGACAGATAAAACTGAAGTGGCTGCCAGGTGGAAGCAACACTTCGAGACTTTGTTGAATGGAGGAAGTGACGGTGCATCGGTGAACAGAATAAATATTGGCGACGATGGACAAGCTGTGGAGTCACCTAAACTAGATGAGAATAAAAAAGCTGTTAAAGAGCTGAAAAACAATAAGGCTGCGGGGAAGGACCAGCTCCCGGCTGAACTTCTCAAACACGGCAGTGAGCAGCTTTATGAAGTTCTGCACCATATTATGTCGAAATTATGGGAAGACGAGGAAATGCCTGCTAGCGGGTAGGACGGCCTCATTTGCCCTTTCTTTAAGAAAGGGCACAGACTGGAGGGCGCCAATTACCGAGGAATAACCCTCCTTAATTCGGCGTACAAAATTATGTTCCGTATTCTGTTCAACAGATTGAGACCGCTTGAAGAGTCCTTCGTCGGCGAATACCAAGCAGGTTTTCTTGAGGGCCGATCAACGAAGGATCAAATGTTTACCCTGAGACAAATCCTTGTTAAATTCCGTGATTACAACTTGCAGACACATCATCTGTTTATTGATTTCAAGGCGGCGTACGATTCAGTGAAACGGAATGAATTATGGCAAATTATGCTTGAACATGGTTTTCCGGCGAAACTGATACGGCTGATTCGTATAACGTTGGACGGATCGAAATCAAGTGTAAGGGTTGCGGATGAAATATCGACATCATTTGTTACCTTAGATGGGTTAAAGCAGGGTGATGCACTCTCGAATCTACTGTTCAATATAGCGCTCGAGGAAGCGATTAGGAGAGCTGGTGTGCAAAGAAGCGGTACCATTATCACAAAATCGCATATGCTTCTGGGATTTGCAGACGATATCGATATTATCGGAATTGATCGCCGTGCCATGGAAGAGGCTTTTGTGCCTTTTAAGAGGGAGACAGCGAGGATTGGACTCACGATCAATACCAGCAAAACGAAGTACATGGTCGCTGGCAATCAACGTGGGTTCATTAGTGGTGGTGGTAGCGAAATGGTGCTGGATGGTGAAAAATTTGAAGTGGTGGAAGAATTTGCGTATCTTGGAACATTAGTGACGTGTGATAATGATGTTACCCGCGAGGTATTACGGACTTCGTAACCAGCTTAAGCCCCGTAGTCTCCAAACGAAGACAAAACTCGCGCTGTATACTACTCTGATTCTTCCGGTGGATTTATACGGCCATGAGACATGGACGTTAAAGGAGGCTGATCGGAGAGCTCTCGGAGTGCTTGAGCGTAAGGTGCTGCGGACAATACTCGGCGGTAAACAGGAGAACGGTATCTGGCGGCGTCGCATGAATCACGAATTGTACCAGATGTATAAAGGGCTGGATATTATTAAGCTTATACAACACGGCAGACTACGGTGGGCTGGTCACGTTGTTCGTATGCCGGAAGAACGTCAAGCGAAGATAATATTTAGTAGACAACCCGGAAAAGGCCGCAGGCTTCGTGGAAGGCCGCGTACACGATGGTTTTTTGCAGTTGAAGAGGACCTGACCTGAGGGCGCTCAATGTTCAGGGCGACTGAAAGCGATTGGCCCAGGATCGAGTCCAGTGGAGAAGGATACTCCATTCGGCGTAGGTTCATCGAAGAGCTGTAGCCCATCAAGTATCAAGTAAGTTTATCAGCTTTGGAAGTTGGTTTCACAACCACCTACAACTCTACCAGTTCAACGAATCAACCGTCTAAGACGAATTAAGTACTCTCCATTTAATTCCACCAATTAATTTTCGATATCTTTGCAGATACGTATTTCGACCACAACTGTGTGGTCGTCTTCAGTGTCTCGTACTTGACACGACTTAGGCGGGAGTTGATCTCTTTACAGTTTGAAACTGTTGGATAGCGACCGAAGAGTAGCAGCATAGCAACCTAGAATAACAAATTATAGTAGGCATATGTTTTCTTCAATAAAATATTTTCACCACTTCCAATGTAACACTTAACAAATCCAGACGTCTTTTCATTACCACTGCTTAATCAATAGGTTGTGGACACAGGGCATAACGGAAGTTAAGTTTTCTTTGCATTTTCAAGAGCGAAGTAGTTATCAAGATGTCCGAAGAGAAGCTGTGGTTATTCGACGGAAGCAATTTTGGGAATTGGGAATTCCGGATCGAAGTCCTGCTTGAAGATCGGAACCTACTTGACTGCGTGAAAAGGCCATCGAAGATGAAGAGTATGCGGTAACCCTTGCAACGGATTCTGCGGAAGTCCGTGCCGACAAGGAAAAGAAGCTTAAAGAACGGTGGGCCCTAGATAGAAAATGCAAGAATCTCCTGATTCACCGGATTTCGGAAGACCAGCTGGAGTATGTTAAGGACAAGAAGACAGCCAAAGACGTTTGGGATGCCCTGAAGAATGCTTTTGAGCGCGTTGGGATTGCAGGCAAGTTATTTCTAAAGAAGCAATTCCAAGAACTAAGGCTGGCTGAGGGTGGCGATGTGAAGGCTTTTTTGCTACGATTCGACAAGGTTATGCGAGAACTACGTGCAGCGGACGTTAATATGCAGGAAGAAGATGTAGTGTGCCAGTTGTTACTAGCACTTCCCAAGTCCTACGAAGCGCTTATTACGGCCCTGGAGACGATACAACCACAACAGCTGACATTGGAGTACGTAAGGAAGCGGCTACTGGATGAGCAGGTTAAGCGGGTCCATTCAAGTCCTGTAGGCGATGTGGAAGGTTCTAGTGAATCGGCGTTCGCCGGTAAAAAGGGTGGAATAAAATGTTTCGGATGTGGAAAGTTGGGTCACAAACGAGCAGAGTGCCCTGAAAATAGTTCCGCCGAGCGATCTGGCTCGACCCGGGCCCGAAAAAGCATAGTGAAATTTCACCGAAAGCCAAAGTTTGGAGCAAATGTTGCCGAGGAGATGACGTTCATTGCTACGACGACAACGACTAACTGTTTACCAGTTGCCATGGTGACGACAAAAAATATTGATTGGATCCTTGACTCTGGTGCAACGGACCATATGATGAAGAACAAGGAATTCTTTGAGGAGCTGCATCCGTTGGCGAACAAAGTGCGCATTTCTGTTGCCAAGTCTGGTCAAGCACTCGTTGCAGAGTACGCGGGGTCCGTGAAGGTGAATATGCTGATTGGCGATAAAAAGGTTCCGGCGGTAGTGAAAAACGTTCTCTATGTACCGCAATTGGAATGCAACTTGTTTTCGGTACGGCGCATTGAAGATAACGGAATGACGGTGAAGATTTCGAACGGAAGTGTGTCAGTTTTAAAGAACGGTCGTGTGGTTGCCACTGGTAGAAGAACTGGCCAACTATATAAGTTAAACATCGAGTTTCGTCAAGAATCTGATTCGGCCGCTGATGGATTGTGCAAAGTTAATGCTATGACTTCGAAGCAAGACATGTTTGATTTGTGGCATCGACGGTTTGGCCATCTGGGAATGGCGAGTATGAAGACTCTGTGGAAAGCTGGGATGGTGCAAACGATGACGAAGATCACCAAGTGGCCTGAAAAATGCATCTGTGAAGTATGTCTTCAAGGGAAGCAGACAAGGCAACCATTCGAAGACGTTGGAGAGCGACGGGCAAGTCGTCCACTTGAATTAATACATTCGGACGTTTGTGGTCCGTTTACGCCAAGAACATGGGACAATAAGCGCTTCTTCGTCACGTTTATCGATGACTTCAGTCATTTCACGGTAGTTTATCTACTGGAGTCCAAAGATGAGGTTCAATCAAAGTTAGAGGAGTACTGCGCCAGAGTTACGGCGTTCTTTGGGAGTCGAGTGTCACGTCTGAGGTGCGACAACGGAGGAGAATATACCGGAAAAATATTCCGCAAGTTTTGTCGCACTCAGGGTATCAGCGTGGAGGCCACCGTTCCGTACAGTCCACAGCAGAACGGAGTGGCAGAAAGGATGAACCGTACACTGTTGGAAAAGTCGCGATCGATGGTGCACGAGGCAGGAATGGACAAATCCATGTGGGGTGAGGCCGTATTGACATCAGCTTACGTAAGTAACCGAAGTCCTACATCAGCGCTGAAAGAGAAGAAAACACCGTATGAGGTATGGTATGGAAAGAAACCCAACATCGATAAAATGCGAGTATTCGGTTCTGCAGCTTACACTTGGGTGCCAAAAGAAAAACGCAGTAAGCTGGACTCCAGGTCCGAAAAGAATATTATGGTTGGTTATACGACGAACGGTTATCGAGTATGGGATCCACGGAAGCGGAAAATTACCATTGCACGAGATGTGGTATTCGATGAACAGCAAGAAGATAGTGCTGTCGCACCAAATTGCGTCAAAAATGTTCTATATAGAAATGCAGAAACAGAAGATCCAGAAGTTAGCTTGGAACAAAATGGCTCCGAACTGGAACAGCAAGTCACCATCGAGCCACATGAGGACGCAACGTCGGACGCAAATGAAGATTATCTGACATCTGATGAGAATGATGAAGCTGATGACACCACGCTCCCTTCGCAACCAGAACGTGTTGACAGCCCAACAGTATGCAACACGAGGCGCAGCGAACGGGAGCGCAAACTCCCCGGTAAGTTTCTTAACTTTATTACCGGTTTGAGAGCATCTACTGCGGCTGATTGTTCTACAGGTATTTCTGAGGACCAAGATGATTCGACGCTGGCGTTTGCATTGAACGCTGAAACTTTCGTAGAAAACCTGCCGACTACAATCGACGGGTTGCGACGACGAAGCGATTGGATAAACTGGAAAGAAGCCATCACAAGCGAGTTGGAGTCACTTAATAAAAACGGAACGTGGGAACTTGTCCCGAAACCACAAGGCAGGAACATCGTTGAATGCAAATGGGTGTTCAAGATAAAAAGAGATGAAGCTGGAAACGTCGACAAATATAAAGCCCGCCTGGTCGCCAAGGGTTATTCGCAGAAAAAGGGATACGATTACGATGAAACGTATGCACCCGTAGCAAAGGGGACCACGGTAAGAGTTCTGTTGGCAGTAGCGAACCAAATCAATATCACGTCCACCAAATGGACGTAAAGACCGCGTTTCTAAATGGGCAGCTGCAGGAAGAAATTTTCATGCGTCAACCTGAAGGCTTCATTCAAGGTGATCCCAGGCTAGTGTGTCGTCTCAAGAAGGCACTTTATGGATTGAAGCAGGCCTCACGGAGCTGGAATTCGGAGCTCCATAATTTCATCCTTCAGCTTGGCTTTCGACGTTCGAATGTGGATAGCTGTCTCTACTGGTGGCGTAAGAATGAGAATGTAGTATATCTGCTACTCTATGTTGACGACATTATCTTAGTGTCCAACAGTTTGGATATAATCGCCGATATAAAGAAAAGGTTATCAGCCAGGTTCGAGATGACGGATGTTGGTGAATTGAAGGTGTTCCTAGGACTCAAGATCGAACGAAATCAAGCGAATGGAACGATGAAAATTAGCCAGCCTAAATATGTTTGCGATTTGCTCAAGCGTTTCGGTATGGCAGACTGCAAACCCATAACGACGCCGCTGGAACCAAATCTTTAGCTGCAACGATGTGAGGAAAAATCTGCAATCATCACCGAACCGTATCGTAAACTGATAGGGTGCTTGAGTTACCTGGCACTTTCAACAAGACCGGATATCAGTGCTGCGGTAAATTTCTTTAGCCGATACCAATCAGCCCCAACAAGAGACCACTGGAGTCATCTGAAACGGATTCTCAGGTATCTGAAAGGAACTACGGTTTGCACTTTTGCAGAAAAGAAGGATCAAAACCATTAGCATGATATGCTGACGCTGACTGGGGTAACCCAGTCTGGGGTAACAACTCAGGTGACCGGCGATCAACCTAAGGTAACGTGTTTCAAGTGTTTGATGGGACAGTTTCTTGGATGAGCCGCAAGCAAAACACCGTTGCACTATCCTCAACTGAAGCTGAGTATGTTTCGCTCAGTCATGCCGTTTGTGAAGCAATTTATCTAAGAAATCTTATACTCGAATTCGGTATCCCACTTGATCATCCAGTGATTCTCTATGAAGATAATCAATCTTGCATATGCATTGCCCAAGAGCCACGTGACCACAAAAGGATGAAGCACGTGGATATCCGCTATAATTTCATTCGCGAGAAGCTGCAAGATGGTACGTTCAAAATCCAGTACATTCCAACAAAAGATCAATTGGCGGACTTGTTCACCAAAGGATTGGCTCGCGGACAATTTGAAGTGCTGAGAACTAAGCTAGGATTATTCGGTTGAGCAGGGGTGTTGAATAGCAACCGAAGAGTAGCAGTATAGCAACCTAGAATAACAAATTATAGTAGGCATAAGTTTTCTTCAATAAAATATTTTCACCACTTCCAATGTAACACTTAACAAATCCAGACGTGTTTTCATTACCACTGCCTAATCAATAGAAACTTCAGTTTTCACCTACTCGATAACGGTCGTAGAAAGAAATAGCTACCGTTTGGTTTGACAGCGTAACGATGAATAATCTTCTGGTTTGGTTGCCTAGTTTACAACACCTACACTGCTTTTGATCGAATATCAGTCCCCCCTATTCATGCGGTCATCGGTACCACTTTGTTGATGACGGACGGCTTTGGACGTAGTTTAACCATTACCAGAGTCAATGTAAGCGCTTTCGCGCTTTAAGCGTTTTCGCGCTTTAGGCGTTTTCGTTCATCAGCCAGTGGACGCTGAACTTTTCAATGATCGGTTGAAACTCCTTCTCCTGACCAAAACAGAGCGTTCAAATCTCCTATGATGATGTTGACGTCGTGGCTTGAGTAGCTGTCGTTCTCACGCTTGAGCGGTGCATAGAATGCGTCCTTATCATCATCAGTGCTTTCGGAGGTTGGAATATGAACGTGGACTATGCTAAAGTTAAAGAACCGGCCTTTCATTCTCAACTTCATTGATCGGCCACCGCTACCACCCGATAACGCATCTCTGCATATCGTATGTGTTGCCGAAGCTCTGGTAGTTGATATAATTGGTATGACAAAAAAGACTAGTGATCATAACGGATCTAATTGAAAATGGTAGCTTTATTGCTTCATTGTATAATCTTGAATTTTCCTAAACGATCATGCTGGCTTTGATTCTGAAGTTGGGAAATGGTTCTCGCTGTTTTCAAAGGCTCAACGATGAAACGAATAAGAAACCCTTGCCAAATTGCCTATAAGCAGCTTCAAGGCCGTACATACGATAGTTCCTCGGTCTTGAGTAGTATTTTAGTTCCTCTGAAAATTTAGTACTCAGGCGTTAAGTACCAATTTTGCTTTTTCGCAACGGTAACTTTTATCTAAATCTTGTTTTTTTAATTCTATTTAGAGTATTATTTTTTTCAGTATGTAATAATATAACTGTTCTGTATTCCATCATATCACTTCATTGAATTAATTGATTTGGATTGCTAACATGCATGCTCAAATGCAAATAAAAATCGAAACGCAATTTTTATTTGTTTGATTTTGATATCATATTTACATGGCCAGGGTTCTGGGAAACCGCACCAAGCGCTTTTTCAACTGACTTAAGGTATTTTGTTTGTGAAAAGAAAATTGAAATAAATGTATATAAATTTAAGCATACATTTATTGTAGGATATCCTCAGTTGTGTTCAACGATATCCGGTAGGAATTGTAACCTATTGAATCTGCTACTTGAAATATTGGGGTAAAAATGAACAATTGTTTTTTTGGCGCTTGGTGTGTTTTGGCAGAACCCCGGCCACATGTGAAAGCGATGAGGTGAAGAAGCATATATGAAATGTAAATCATTGGTTATTCAGCTATGTGCACGGTGAATACTTATTTGTTTTACTGAAGTATTTCAAGTGATTCATAATTTTACATAAATTGTTTAGGTAACTGTTAAGTGTGATTAATAAAAATCAAAATTCCTACCATTGAACTTTATAAAATCTATTATAGTTGTTAAACCATGTTATGCTATATATTATTCTATTCAAAAAATGCAAGCTCAAATAGGTAAGATATATGTAGGTTGTGCCTCAATTGCTTAGTTGATTGTTTTTATTAAGTAGATTACCTATGAATATGCGATGAAACATTATTTAAAAATATGTGTAAGTCATTTCGAAAAAGTAATAAAGCCTAGAATTTTGGTAATACAGCGTTTTTGTTGGTGAAAATATTTATTTGAGATAATATTGTTTCATTTTTCAAGAAAACTAAGTTAGGCTACTCGGAAATGGAATTTCTTTCTTTCTAACGAATTGCACTTTTTCACTTGCACCTTGCACGAAACACTTAACAACAACAAATATTATGGAAAAGAAATGATATGTGCTTATAGGCAACAAGAATCTTGAACAGTCCATTTTCAGATAGATATACGCGCTGAGCACCATCTCACATTAAGGCTTTTTGTAGACATTTTTACTTTGAACGCTTTTTTACGTCCACACAGAGCAACAATTCACACTTCAAGACTCATGCACATTCAAACAATATATTTATAATTGCTGACCAGCAAAAATAGGAATGAAGTGTATTTGAAAAGCAACACAGATGAAGTCAGTTTATTTTTCTATCAGCGTTTGTGAAAACTAACGAACGAGAACCAGATTTATATATTGTGGAATGGGGCTGGTACATAAAAAAAGCGAAATATAGTAGCTTAGAAAGCGACAAGACGAATACAATAGGGAATAATACACACAGGACTGTATAGGGTGAAGTTTATTAGGGAGAGGGGAGTGAATTCAATTGTTCCAATTAACTTTAGCACTTTAGGAAGCGGAAATCCTTACAATAATGCCACTCCTTTATTACGAGCACACGATCGAACTCAAAATGTGCTACAACGCACTCATACATTATTGCAGCGCAAAGTTTTTTAAATGTTGTTCCATACTTTTTCACACGATGCCGCGCTTTCCGTTCCTCGATGTTACGCATAGAAATTCAAAACTAATTGAGCATGTGTGCAGGTTATTGAATATCGGAGGCAAGTGAATTACAAATTCGAAAATAAGCACGAAACCAAGGCTTTATTTTTTCTCACAGAATCTAGCTCTAGGTGTAATATAATCAAATAAATTTATCGGAAGATTGCAGAACATGCAGAATGAGTGATTATTGTTTAACACCATATTGTTGATTGAACTTAACAAATGAGACAAATATAAGACAGAAAGATTAGAATACCTAAATGCTATGGATTAAAAATTATACTTAAAAAGTAAACCGTTCTTGAGATTATAGTTCAAATGGTAACGAGACGCGACAAACTAAAAACTAAACGAATTGCACGCGGGAGTGTACTCTTAACGTAGAACAATGTAATTTTAAAGTAAACTACCATGAAACAGAAACTCTTTCACACACAAAAACATGTGTGATAAACTCTTAAGTATTAACAGCGAATCAAGAGATACCGCAAAAAAAGATAAATTTTATAAATTTGCTTCAAGACAACACTAACAGAACGAAAGTGAGACAGAGAATTAAATTCGACTTTGTCCTCGAGGAATCAATACCGTGAATGTCACTTAGCATAGAATTTCAATCCAAAAAGCCGAAATCCCTGATCAAGAATTAGCAAGTCCCATAATCGCTCAAATCGTAAATTTCTTCTCCAATGCCTGCCAGCACTCGTAGTACTTGGCGTCCAGCTTCTCGCACGTTTCCTCGCCCCACTTGGTGACGGCCATACTCAGCGAGGACTCGAACATGAAGGCCTGTGTTCCATCGGCAATACGTTCCGGTTTCAGTTCCGCACTGGAGGCACCCTCGAAACATTTCCTATCCGGTCCGTGCGGTGTCATCATCGAGTGGAGCGATGCCCCGCCCGGTAGGAAGCCGCCTTCCTTGGCCTCGTAGCGTCCGACAATCAGACCCATGAATTCGCTCATGCAGTTGCCTAGAATTGATCGAATTTATTATAGAGTCACATAAGGATGAGTGGTTGAAAACTTGGTGTAGCATTCATTTCTTCGATCTCTAATTTGCCGAGAATGCTTGAGTTTTCAATTCATTAAATTGATGCAATGCACTTATCTGATATTGTCAAGGATTGTACCTATCTAGTTTGCAAAAAAAATCCTTCAACATAAAGAGCATTTTACAATGTCTCTGTGGTATGACAATGGTTATCAAATGTCGATTTGTTTTTCACCTAATCTGCCGTTCTACACATAACTGTCCGATGTACATAATCTTGGAAATCAGTGAAAGCATGGATATTGCATTATAAAAGTTCATACTTACGATGATAGTACGGTGGTCTGAAAGTGTGCTCCTGAACGGACCATCTGGGTGGGAAAACGACAAAATCCGCTATAGCTGTTCCGTACCGGTTACTTGGGCACGTCAACACCGTGAAAATACTTGGATCACAGTGGTCGAAACTAACCGAATTGATCACCATGAACTTGGCCAGATCGTACTTGTACGGAACGTAGTTTCCGTGCCATGCGACAACATCGAACGGTGAATGATTTTGAGTGGCAACGAACAGCGCTCCCTGATACTTGGAGACGACCTTGTATCCCTGGACATCGCGATCTTCGAACCACGCTGTTGGAGTAAGGAAATCACGCGGGTTTGCCAGTCCATTTGCCCCGATTGGCCCCAAATCTGGAAGCTTGAAATGCCCGTCGTAGACTTCCAAGATGTATCCTCGAGTTGGTCCTTCAACGGCTACACTGAATCGTATACCCTGCGGTATCACACAGATCTCGTTCGGTTGAACGTACAGCTTCCCGAACTCGGTTGTTATGTCCAGGGAACCCTGTTGGGGAACTATAGAATCCATTTGTTAATAAACACTTTCTAACACGAATATATCAAACAAACCAATCAGGAAGTCTCCATCGCTGTTATACATAGCCTGATTCTCCATTGAACTGTTGCATAAGAACACGTGCACGGCCAGTCCGTTTCGGCTGCGGGCATCTCCGGCACCGCAGACCGTGTGCAACCCCGCCACAAAGTCCACCTTGGCGTCATCCGATGGCACATCGAACGGATTCCACCGCATTTGATTCGGATTGGGGTGCTGTTCATCCCATTTTCCGCGCAGGAACGGAGCGACATCGTAGCGCTCGAACGGTTGGTGAATCACCGAAGGCCTTACACGATACAACCAGCTGCGAACGTTTTCGGTCCTTGGAGCGGTGAATGCACTGCCGGACAGCTGTTCAGCGTACAAACCGTACGCGCATTTTTGCGGCGAGTTTTGCCCTACCGGAAGTGCATTCGGACAGCGAGTGTCCTCCGAGGAGAAATGCGATCCAAATCCGGAGAGGTACTGTGGGGAATGAGGGAATTTAAAGTGAGCACAGGGGGTTGTACGAAATTTGCTCGTAAATCCAGCTTGGTCGCAATATTCATGAACTATTCACTGATAGAAGTATTGCAAAATAAAAAACTGCCACTACCTTTTATCAGATGAGATGTCCAACCGAATTTAGCGCATAAAGTTGCATATAGATAGCTTGTCGAATTGAATACTTATTACGTTTGTTCGAGATAGGTGGATGGATACAAAAGCAATAACATATAATGGTATCCAGCCACAGAAGTTTAGTTTCATGTGCGTTTTAAAAACTTCTTACGTACATATATGGTAGGAAAACATCGTAGATACACCTTCAGAATTCCACAAAGTGCTCCACAATAATTTATGTAATACCTAAGGCAAAAGCAAATAACTGTATTAATTTATATATCTGTTCAGATTATCAGGTACTGTATTTTTTGAGAATTTCTTCGAAGACTTTAAGATCTTCGAATAATTCTTTACATATTTCTGAACTTTCTTCGGATTTTTGGGTCCGATCATTTAATCACCGCCTCTTTTCTTTTTCTATTTTGTTCCGATTACGCGCTCTTCAACCTGACCTGCACATACAAAATAATGCGTGTATGATGCATGGCAAACCGTTCTCTGCTGAAAGTGCACGTGTTGGACAATATGTGGCGGTGCGTCGTCGTTTCGGTATCGTGGAGTAAAATATAATGCGCCCCCATCGTAGCATTTCGGTTGCCTCATATGTCGCCTGTAAAAATTCCGTGCATATTTTACGATTATGTATTTATACTCAATCGTTAAATTTGTACTAAACATATGACAAATGCACATGATCCAAGTATTTGTATAAGAATGACAAGAAATCTATTGAGAGTTTAAATGTTAGGGACAAAATTTGTACCTGTGCAGTGCACAGGTTGCGCATGCGGACGTGCCTCTGAGTGGAAGAGGAGAGTCGAGAGTGCTGCAACCCCGCACGAGGGCGAAAGAGGCACGATACGTGAAGAGACGCAGCAACGGTACCGTGCTGATAACCCACGAAAGTTCTATGATAAGTTATCGCTCACGTAAGGGCCACGTCCCACAGCACGATATGTGAAAGTACATAAACGGGAACCTTTTTACGAACGAGTGCGGGGTGATCCAAAGGTGGCGGCAGGTGGTTGCAACGGTGGTGGTATGGTAATCTGGGAGCACGCGCACAGAACATACGTCTTTCGGCTCCGAATGTCTCCAGAAAAACCAAAAGGAGATCGGCCGACTGAAAACCAACAAAGCCCCTGGGGTTGACCAACTACCAGGAGAGCTGTTAAAATACGGTGGTGAGGCACTGGCTAGTTAGAGCGCTGCTCTGGGTAAATACCAGAGGAGGTTCTGCGGCAGAAGTGGATGGAAGGTGCCGTGTGTCCGGTTTACAAAAATCAGAAGGGTTATATACAAGATACGACCGCCCGACGTAAACTACGGAAAACAGATCATAAGATAATTATTTTGGTTAGAGCCTAGAGTGATTGAAATGTTGACTTATGCTTGAACGATAACATTTGCTGTTTTGGTTAACCTCCTAAATTTTCAACTGAATTGGTTATAATATAACTGAGTACGAGCAGTTTGAAGTTTGTATGAAAATTACTATAGAAAACGCCCCGTATGTGAGAGATCATTACGTGAGGCGGATCACTAACTATTTAGGGGAAGATCTCCCAGCGCCGGACACCTCCCAATACCGGACACTTCTTAAAACGACACTACTTGCAGAAGTCCCTCCTTCATCTTATTAAGTACAAAAGGAAGCTATTGAACAGGCTTCTAACGGCAAGGAATATCAGATCTTCATGTGATAAACTTTGTACAAAACTACACTTACTTCAATTCAATTGTTTCTTCTTGCTGAGAAAGCCACAGAAATGAGCAGAAACGAAAATTGAAGAGGACATTGAAAAAGGTGGGAATTTGGATTAGGATGTAAAAAATTTGGCTGAAGAGTCAAATAAGCTCCACTAACAATTTTTAATATTTACAACTTAAAGCACGTGAATAATATTACTATTCTGAATTATGTCTTTACTCATGTACTTAGTCACATTTGAACATGATGCAATAGTGTCCGGTACTAGGAGACATTTTTCTGAATCGTAAAATTTTTCACCAAAATTCATCGTCGAAAAACGTGTTCAAATGATCAAATATAGTTTGTATGAATCATCAATGGTCAATAGTCATATTTTGTGTTTCTTTCTTCTATTTATTCCTCCTTTGAGGCAATATAACTCACGAAGAGGATGACCGATTTGCGAGATTTTCTCACTAATCGATTCGTATTGGGATCAGCTGTGTTTCTATATGCCTAAGGTTAGTAAAATTTAAAGGAAAAGTTGGGAAAATTGTCAAAATACAATATTAAGGCGAGTTTGGAGAAAACCTAATGCGATCGCTCAAAAAATGATCTAGAGTGCGGCGTCGTCGCAATCAACGCAGAAAATGACATTTCGAACGTTAAACGAAAATACCCGAGCAACGCAGGGTACGTTCTGCTAGTATGGTATAAAAGGAAATATAATCCGGATACTTAAAGTTTTTTTTGTTTAATGGCTTATGTGTCCGGCACTGGAGGATCTCCCCCTAAATATAATCAACCCGAAGACTTCGTAGAATATTTCTAAATCTGTAAGACGATTGTTGTTGCGAACCGATCGGATTTTCGTAGGCAAAGTTATAAAGAAAATAAAACTGCTCATTATTGATGTTATTCTTTCACGTGCTCAATTGAATTTCCCACGATTTAGTATTTCCTTAATAAGCGGGGAATTGTTTCGCAATAAAGACGATTTATTCACTTGCTAAGTTTCCTATGTTGCCAACGTACTCATATATTTTTAGATATTAATGACCAACGTTGCAAAACGGTTTTCCGAAAAATTTACTGTTTTCATAGTAATTCTCATACAAGCTTCAAACTGCGCGTGCGTGCTTAGTCAAATTACAACCATTGGAATGTTGGATATATAGGTTTGTATATGTAAACGTTTTGCCGCATGTAATGTGTAGTTTTTCCGCAAATCATGTTCGATCGCACACCAATCCATTTATGTTTCGAACAAAATTGGCGTAACTCACTATATATGAAAATGGTTGGATATGACAATTTAAAATTTTCATTTAAAAACCCCAAATTTATTATTCCGCAGTGGTGATGATGCCTTTCTCCGTTTGTTATCCGACTTAAAGTGATTAATACATTTCATAGTTAATTTCCTATTAAATGGCGATTAAATGCTTTTGAATTGTTTTTTTTAAAGGGATGCTGCCTAAATAGTAGGATACACTCAGTGACTGAGTAAAATTGCATTGCTCTCTCTTTCTATCCCACAGAAATTTTACTCAATTTCCTTCAAAGGGTTAGAGTGTTTGTTTAAAATTGATCAATTTTATTATTCACTTCTTGCTTACATGAACATGTCCAGCATCTGTAGCACTTTTTCATAAACACTACTTTTTTGCTCCGACCGCGGTCATTGCTCTGGTTCTATTTTGTACTTTTGTGCGAATCATCGCACAAAAGTAGAAGCAAAACCAACCGCAGACGGCGGTTGTAACGAAACTGTGAAATTTTACTGAGTTGGTGAAGAATCGGAATTTTTAATGTTTTTTCGTCGACAATCAATAATTCCAATAGGCTTAAAAAAATGCTGTAGAGTTGCCCAATCGATTGATAATAAAATCTCGAAAATCCATTGAAAGATAAAGGAGCTATTAGCGTTTGAAATCTATCCTAATTTCGTGACGGTCTCGAATTTGGAAATTTCGGTTTTACACCCTGTATCTGAGTCTTCCCCTTAGACGTAGTTTACGTCAAAAGGGCGATAAGCTGGATTGTAGCAACTACCGCGCAATCACATTGCTGAACGCCGCCTACAAGGTACTCTCCAAAATTGTATATCACCGACGAAATCGAGGTGGTTGAAGAATTCATGTACTTGGGTTGTACTTAAACAGAGAAATTCGGAGGCGCATCGTGGCAGGAAATCACACGTACTTTGGACCCCGCATCGAATAGAGTTCGCCGTCGTACCAAACTGACTATCTACAAAACGCTTATTAGACCGGTAGATATCTGCGGACACGAGATATGAATGATGCTCGTAGAGGTCCAACGCGCACTGGGAGTTTTCGAAAGGAAAGTGCTGCGTACCATCTAAGGTGGGGTGCAGATGGCGGACGGTACGTGGAGGAGGCGAATGAATCACGAGTTGCATCAGCTGTTCACTCTCCGGAAATCGGACGACTGCGGTGGGCTCGAGAACGATCCGACGAGAACATGAAGGCGAGGTGCGCTCCGAGTAAGGTGGATCGATCAGACAGAAGACGATTTACGGACCCTTCGCAAACTGCAGGGTTGTCGACGTGCAGCCATGGATCGAGGAGAAGACTTTCACTTTCAAGAAAGTTATCCACAAATTCCTCTGAAAATCGTTCGAAAATCCTTCTCATGTAATTGTAATTCCTCCTTATCTTAGGAAATTCACGAGGAAATTCCTTGAAGATTTCTTTTCTTCTCTCCAAGATTTACTTCTAGATATTTCTTCGACTATTCTCTCTTCAGGAAGAATCCGGCATTTCCTTCCGGCATGCATTCGAGAGTTCCGTCAAAAATACATACGGAATTTCTTCCCAAAATTCTACCAGAAGTTCCTTCAAAAATTTATGACGGAAATCCTCCGATTTAGCTCCATAATTTCACTTGTAAATCTATAAGAAATTCCTTCGGAAATTCTTCTAGGAACTTCTCCGGGCATTCCTCTCGGAACTCTTCCTTTAATTCCTCCGGGATTACTTCTAGGAAATTTTCCGGGAATACCTCCAAACATTCAATAGCGAAATCATCTAACATTCCAATCTGGAATTCTTTTCGCAATTACTTCAGAATATCCTTCAAGAAATCCTCTAGAAATATCTTCATGAATTTCTCCTGGAATTCGTCCAAGTATTTCCCCAGAAATTCTTACAGGTACTTCTCCAGGAATTCCTCAGGAATTTCTCCGGGAGATTTTCCGCGGAAGTGTACTAGAATTTCTTCCGGACTTCGCTTGGAATTTACTCGGATATCTGCCAAAAGTTCTTCCGCAGAACAATCCGCAGGGATTTCCTTCAGCAATTCGTCTGGGAATACTTTCAGGATTTCATCTGGGAATTTCTGCATTAGTTCCTCCTGGTATTTTTCTGGGAATTTCTTCGGATATTTTTTCGGAAATTCCTTTAGAAACTTCTCTAAGAATTATTTCAGGACTTCGATGTGGGAATTCCTCCGGAAGTGCTTGTGGGAGTTCTTCCAGGAGTTTTTCCAAGAAATTCTCCGGTAATACCTCCAGGAACTTTACAGGGAATTCCTGGACGATATTTGGCAGGAATTTCACGGGAAATGAGATTTCGGAAGTTCCTTCAGAAATATTTTTTCTCTTCCTCTAGGGTATTCCATCGGATGTTCCTCTGAAGTTCCACCAGTAGTTCCTTCGGGAATTCAATCAGGATTTCTTCCAGGAATTCATTTAGCATTTCTTTAGGCATTTATCTACAAATTCCTCCAGAAGTTCCTCGGAGAATTTCTCTGGGAATGGGAAATGGGAATTCCTCCGGGAGGTTCTTTTAAGAATTCTTCCAGGAGTTTCTCCTGGAATTCTTACGAAAGTTCCTTTGGGAGTTCATCCTAGAGTTCTTACGAGAGTTCCTCCAGGATTTCCTCCGGAAATTCTTCCTGTAGTTCTTCAATAAATTCCTCCGGAAGTCCCACCGGCAGTTCCTCCGAGAATTCCTCTGATAATTTCTCCGGAAATTCCTATAGAAAATCCCCTGGGAGTTCCTCCGGAAATTACTCTGGGAGTTCTTCCGGGAGTTCCTTTTCAGAGAAACACCCGGAGAAACTGCCGGTGAAACTCCCGGAGGGATTCTCGTAGAAACTGCTGGTGGATCTCCCGGAGGAATTCCCGAAGGAACTGCCGGAGGAGCTCCCGTAAGATCTCCCGTAAGAACTCCCGGAGGAATTTCACGAGGAACTCCTAGAAGAATTCCTAGAGGACCTCCCGGATGAGCTCCCCGAGAAACTATCGGAAGTACTCCGGGAGGAATTTCCAGTTTAATTTCTGAAGAAAGCCTAAATGATTTCCTGAAAAAATCCTGAATAATTTCCTGGAATAGCTTCTGGTGGAACTCCCGGAGGAATTTCCGGAGAAACTCCTGGATGAATTGCTGGTGGAACTCCCGGAGGAACTCTCGAAAGAATTTCCTGCGGTGAAACTACCAGAAGCATTCTCGGAAACAAGAGAATTCATCTTATAGACAAATCTCGTCTAGCTGAAAGGTTTCAGTTGGGGTTTGTAGCTGGACCATCATCATCATCAGAGAACCTCCCGGAGAATTCCCTGAGGAGCTCGCAGAGAAATTCTCGGAGGAGCTTCTGGTGGAAAATCTCTATAAATTCTTGAAAAAGCCTACATAAATTCCAATTTTGCCGAAATTCCCGGAAGAATTTTCAGAGGAACTGCTGATAGAACTACCGGAATTATTTTCGAAGGAAATCCTAGAGACATTCTTGGTCGAAATTCCGGTGGAACTCCTGGAAGAATTCCAGGAGGAATTTTCGGAGAAACTCCTGGAGGATCTACCAGTAGAAATCTTGAAGTTTCCACCGGAATTCTTTCAGGATTTCATTGCGAATTAATCTAGGAATTACTCCGAAAATTCCATTGTTGATTTCATTTTCGGTATAATTTCTGTATAAATTTCCGGTGGAATTCCTGGAGAAATTCTTTGAAATTTTTACAAGAAACTATTCGAAAAAATTCACGGAAAATTTTATGGAATTTACACAAGAAATTCGAGAATTTTTCGTGAAATTCTCAGGAATGTTTACTGGCAATTCTGCGGAATTTCCACGGAATATTCTTATTCTTAAAAATTAAGGGAAACAGCACGAAATTATTTGAATTATTGCAGGGAATTCTGCAGAGCTTATAAAGAAGTTCGTGAAGATTTTCTTGGAGTAAATAATGGTGGAATTTTCGGATCAATTCCCGGCAAATATGGTGGAATTCCTGAAAACACTGCCGAAGAAGTTACTGGAGGCATTCCTAAAGAATCCCTGATAGAATTTCGGATAGAATGTTAGGAACAATTGTCGAAAGAATTCCTGGAGAGAGCTTGCATATTGATTTTCCTGCCTATTTTACAATAAATATTATTTCAGAGAGGATTTGTTTTGAAATTCAGATGTATGGTTCTAGTTTTCTTAAACTTATGGAAGAATGCAGGATTTTTATAATAATTGTTATAGCCGATTTTATATTCTTTCTAATATGTATCCCAATTTGGGTATTTCATTATTAAACGTGTATGTGCTATAAAGTTATAGCACTCGATATGTCAAATATCGTCGAATAAACAGCTCGGCGTTTGTCGGCCTCTTTCGTTATCCAGACATCAAACGTGTTGGACGTAATTTGAAGACCAGCTCCGAAATACCAAGTGATTCAACTCCGGTACTTATAGTTTTCCTTCTTGATAGTTTTCTTGTCCGCTTCGGTTTCGTTTCCTTTCAAAGCCTTTCACGGTCATATCATTTGGCGACGAGGAAAAAATTAGCAAAAGAATTCGCGTGTGAAAAGTGAGTTTTGCCGGTGTGAAATTCCCGGATAACATTTGCCTCGGGCGGAGGCGCGATTCTTTGCCATACGAACAAGCAAAAAGAAAAGGAAAATTTGCCTCGGGTGGAGGCGCCATTCTGTACGGCAACAGTAACTAAAGGTCGGTGCTGAACGGGATCGTTTCCCCGACGGCGACTGTCCGGCGAATCGGCATCGGTAAGAGAAGGTTAGAAAAGGAATGCACAAGCACGCCATTTTGTGGCAGTGATTGTTTTTTCTCATCCATCGAAAAAGTAAATCACAAAAAAAAAAAAAAAAAAGTGAAAAATATTACCAAAAGTGAATTTTCATTTTAATTAATCGGTGATCTTTGCTAACGAGCTCAAGCGGCTAAGACGGTGTGTTTTATTCACTGTACCGTAACGCCATTTTGTTTTCACCAGCGTAGGAAGGAAGTGTTTTTTTTCTTCAAATTATATTGAACGAGTTTTTTTTCTTCTATTTACGGAGGTTTAGAAGCCCGTTTTTGGCAGCTGTTTGACCGTTCCGTATCCGTTGCGCTGACGGTTTTAGCAATCCGATCGCGGTAGGCGATTACGTTCCTATTCGAGAGCAGCTGAATAATTCGTTCCGTGTGGAACTGCTCCGTGTGGCGGTGGACTGTTGCTGACTGGCCGTTACGATTGCGACAACGATATCGGCGACGAGCAGCCGGAGGACCAGACGATTTTTCCTTCCTCTTTTTGGAGTGTGTATCCGTCGAAGGGTCTGGTAGCGTTGCCACGCTTCGGTAACAAGTTCATTCATAATCGGTAAGTCATTATTTTTTTTCTTTCATTGATTGATCATTATTTCAAAAGTGCTTTATGATATTGTATTGTGTGAATTGTTTGGTTCATGAAAAGGTACATTGTGTGTTAATACTGAACAATAGATCGTTTACCGCATAATTGGCGGATGTGCATTGTGTAAATTTGAATAGTTTTTTGACGATTTTTATTTTTTTGTGATTTTTTCGCTTTTTTTGGTGCAGTTACATGAATGTATTTGACTATCAATCTATATTGTGAAAAGTGTGTATAACAATAGGAGAATTTAGATCAATTTTTTGGAGCAAGCCTTTTTTGCGTTGATATTTTGCAATTTATTTCGATTTTTATTTTGGTTTAAATACTTGCCTCAACTGAATTTTTTTTAATTAATTTAAACAAATTATAGAAACGATGTCTTACGTAGCTCCGAATATTGATCCGTACCGCAAAGGACAATCATTTGCTTCCTGGTTTACGCGCCTAGGATACCATTTTCGCGTTAACAAAGTAGCGGAAGCAGACAGGAAGGATCAAATGTTTCTCTTAGGAGGCGATTTTCTTTTCGAAGTAGCTCAGAGCTTATACCTAAATGAACAGTTGCTGGATGCAGCACCCTTTGACGAATTGATCGCGAAGTTGAAGCAAAAGCTGGACAAAACGGATTCTGCTTTGATCCAGCGTTTAAAATTCGGGGCCCGGATACAGCAACCTGGTGAAACAGCTAGTGACTTCCTGTTCTCGCTAAAACTCCAGGCGGAGTATTGCAATTTCAAAGACGACAAGCAGGACCGCATACTGGATCGAATTTTGATAGGCTTGTCGGATGACAATTTAAGGCAGAAGCTATTGTCAGAGGATAGTGAGAAGTTGAATCTGACTCAGGTCGAGAGGATTGTGACAACATGGGAAATGGCTACTTCCAATGCGAGGGTTTTGACACAGGACAGTTCTACAGGACAAATTGCCTCTATAGTTGGAGGGCGAGGAGCACTCTTGCAGCGTATTAAGGATCTAGCTCAGGGTCGTGGACCAGTCAAGAGTCGACTAGGGTTCAATCCTCCGTCCGTTTCTCCTGCAAGAGGTATTCAGCGCAGCGCCACATCCCACAGGTACGATGATCGTAGAAACCATTCTTCGCAATCCAGGCAGTCTAGACAGGGGCGGTTCCAGGAGCAACGGAACAGATACCAGGACGCAGATATTCGACCGGCGGAGTCCAAAAATGATAAACGGATTGTCATAGATCAAAGAGTGTGCCACTATTGTGGAGTGCGTGGACACGTCAAAAGGAAATGTTTCAAACTGAAACAATATAAGAGAGACCCGGTCAATAATGTCAACATGGAGGAGCCTGGTACAAGCACGGATAACAAATTGTCCAGTATGATGAATCGTATGTCATGGGATGACAAAGTGATGATTCAGATAAAGGTGAAATACAGTGCATGCATGTTTTGTCCATTAATAATATAAGTCATCCATGTTTACTAGAACTAACTATTCAAGGTAGCACTGTGCAGATGGAGATTGATAGTGGCTCCACTGTTTCCGTGATTGGGAAGAAGCTATTTTTGGCTAAATTCGACATTCCCCTTGAAAAAAGTTTCAAAAATTTAATTGTGGTAAACGGTTCCAGATTAAAAATTGCTGGTGAAGTTATTGTTTCGGTTGATTTTAGGAATAAAAGGGTAAAATTGAAACTTTTGGTTTTAGACTGTGAACATGATTTTATTCCTTTATTCGGGAGAACCTGGTTGGACGTTTTCTTTCCCAACTGGCGAAATTATTTTGGTAAACAAGTTACGATAAACAAATTAATTGAAAACAAAAGCAACGACGTGATGAATTATGTTAGAACTAAATTTTCTGATGTTTTCGTAAAGTATTTTTCGACTCCAATTAAAGGTTATGAAGCCGAATTGGTTTTAAAAATTGACACACCTATTTATAGGAAAGCATTTGACGTTCCCAATGCAATAAGGGATAATAGTGCTGATAATTGTTTGCGATTCCCATTGGAGCAGTCAGTTGCTGATTCGGAAAAGATTGTTAGTGCTTGTGATGCTTCTGCTGTTATGGCAGAGCAACCAAAACAGTTGATTAATACGAAATGGATTCCTTCCACAAAACTTTTTGGTGAAATACACCAAGGATTTTTCTACTACAAACATCACGTTCATTTATTGAACGTTGATGGCTTTCCAAATTGGATGGAAGTTGAATGGATGAAAAATAGAACGGAATGTAAAAAATTGATAAAACTACTGTTAGCATATTTGGCTAAATTTGGGTTTCCAGACAGAATGTCAGGTAACAGTCCGTTATTCAGTCCTCATGACTTTAATAACTTTTTTGAGAGGCAAGGAATATGGGTTTTGGACAGTTCGCCGTATAATCTTGCTATTAATGGCAAGGTGGAGAGAATAGTTCGTAAAGATGTAATGAGAAAGTTTCTATTTGACTCAAAATACGTAAAACTCGAGGACCTAATTGGACTATTTTTAATAAATTTTAAAAACTATATGACGATGGAAGGATTAATTTCTTCTCGGAAAGTTTCAGTATATACTTTAAAACTGTTAATCAACATGATTAATGTAAAGGAATACAAAAACAATAGTTATGTACCATTAAGTAACTGTGACAATCGTATCGAAGAAATAACCAATAGATCTAGTACCGATAGTGGTAAAATGCCTAGTAAAGATCTTTTGGATAGTCTGATGGTAGGTGACGCATTATGGTACAAGAACAGCAATCCTCACCATCAGGCTAAATGGTTGAAAGCGTATTTTCTAAAACGAGTTTGTAAAAATATCCTACAGATTACAATTGGAAACGGACTTACGACCACGGCGCACCGAAGTCAAGTTAAGATCATCGACGATGCGGGCGGCCGGATGCGACGAAGGATGGTGGTGCATGTCGATCGAACTGTCGATAACCCTGGTCCATCACCACCACCTCTGCAAGAAACCATCCACGGAGAAGAGCCGGGCGAGGAGCCTTTCCGGGGTTTTCCGGAGTGCGAGTTGCGCGGTATCGAATCTCAAGTGGTTAAGCCGAATCGAAAACGGAAGTCCGATGCAAATTTGGCGCTCGATGGCCTGCCGAGGCGTTCGAAGAGAACGCGAAGAAGTAATTGCAAAAGTGAATTTCAATATTTTTGAATCAAATTGGATTTGTTCTTAATTGTTAATATTTTGTAAACTATAACTTAAAGTGTGAAATATGATCGAATAACTCCCAAAAGGGGGAGGATTAATATGTATCCCAATTTGGGTATTTCATTATTAAACGTGTATGTGCTATAAAGTTATAGCACTCGATATGTCAAATATCGTCGAATAAACAGCTCGGCGTTTGTCGGCCTCTTTCGTTATCCAGACATCAAACGTGTTGGACGTAATTTGAAGACCAACTCCGAAATACCAAGTGATTCAACTCCGGTACTTATAGTTTTCCTTCTTGATAGTTTTCTTGTCCGCTTCGGTTTCGTTTCCTTTTAAAGCCTTTCTCGGTCATATCACTTTCTAAATAGTTCGTTAATATTTTTCTCACTTTATTTAAAAACATCTGATGAGCAATAAATCACGCATTTTTAAATCCATTATTGTTTTAATCTGTGCTGCACATAAAAGACTTCTCCATTCAGCTCGTTCCATAGCTGCACTTCGCCAACCACGCAGTCTGCGGAGGGTCCGCAAGTCGTCCTCCACCTTGCCCGCTGTGCACCTCGCCTTCTTGTTCTTGTGTTTTATAAAACTACTATAAAACTACGATTTAGAAGACCAAAAAATCCCCCCCCCCTTTTCGAAATCCTGGCTACGCCCATGATTGGAAACGAAACTACTATGGTAACATACAAAAACCAGCCCAAATCCTGTATGCCATGTGGCCAACCGGCCCATCGGAGAGCAAAATGTAAAGATTCCTCCACGTTCATTGGAAATAGAACTCCATCAGCAGCTCCATCCACATCCAAATCATCCGAAGAGTTGTTAACACAGGCAGATTGTCCTCCTGTGAGCAACGAACTGCAAATATTATCGCCGCCAAACGATTCTATTGTTGAAAAACAACGACGAGAGAAGGAATATACGAATGGACTGACAAGAAAGTGAATCCTAAAAAGTTTGCGGTGACCAGTGTTCCTCAAGAACGCATCACAACGACAGGGTTCATGTTTCATGCACGCAAAGAAATAATATTTTAAAAGAAAAATTAAAAGCGGAATTGGTAATCAAGATTTTGGCTCTGTAAAACTGATTACGGTGAGTGAGCCTTTAGATAAGCTAATTAGAAAAAAAATATTAACAGGGAATATCTTCCAAATTACGAACTTTTCCCGAGAAATGTTTGGTTTGTGTGGGAAGGTGCTTGATACTATGGCAAATATTTTTTCCACCTTCAGGAATTCGAAAGTATGGCGGCGATTGGTACACCCACTCTTTATAGGTAAGAGAGTGAATCCGAATTACTGACAAAAAAATATTCAAGGTGGCCCACGACCGGGGAAATTCCCCTACCCACAAATTGAAATAAATTGGTATGTAATTCCATTCTTAACCATAGCTATAGCTTTGGGGGCTCGCCACCCGGTGTTTATATAGATAAGTTCATTCAGACATATTACTTCCCAACAGGTTTTAGAATAGAGAAGGAGATCGAAAATAGGAAAACCTGTTTTGAGTGTGCCGTCAGAAGAGTTATTGTAGTTGCGTAAAACTTTATATTTATTCGTGGTAATGACCAAGATGGAACAAGGGATAGATGTCATTTATTAGATATAATGAAGTTAGAATTTGATATAATATTCCTATTACCTACAACTAATTTGGAAAAAGCTCATTGCAGGTATCAGGACATTCATTAGGCCGAATGAGAAAAGAGAAGTGACATATGAGAAGTGAGTTTTTCCTTTTTTCTTCTTCACCGTTCTTATTTATCCTTCCTTCTTATTTCTTTTTTCTTCCTTGTACCGTCTTCCATGTCCCTTCTGTGTTCTTCTATCCTTTTTTTCTCTTCTTCCTTTCTACTTCCTAGTTTCGTCTACGACCTACTTCTTTCTTATACATTGTCTTAACTACCTAATACATATTCGCCCTTATGACCATTCTACCTAATGATCATTCGGCCTTATAACCCTGAACCGTAAGATCAATGTGACCTTACGGGAAGTATGTCTTCTTCAATGGCTCTTGTTGGACACTCCGAATCAATGAAAATTGATTTCATAGTATGTTGTCACAAACAAACCTATCTAGAAATATAGTAACGTTACTACACATACCAATTTATAGAAACCAACTTACAATCTAGTTTTCCTTCTGACTACAAAAAAACAAACACATCCGGGCTCGTAGTGACCTTACGAACTAATCACATACAATATTTATCACAAATGTAAATACTCATACGACTCAAAAGCCTGAGATCTTACAGTTAGCAGCAGTAGTGGAACAAATATACATACTGTCCGAGAGATGATTTGATTAGGGCAAAACAGTTAATATATGGGCCTGACGTTTTTGGCTGATGGTTCATTTGTGCTGAAAAGTTGTTTGCAACCAGAAACGAGGTAGGGCTTTAGGATCCAATTACCACAATGCGTTTGGTTAAGTTACCCTTTCAGGCTGGCTTCAACATCCCCTCATCGGCAAAAAGAGGAATGACCACCTGGTGTTTGAACTGGTGAAAGTGTTTGCACATCCTGCGTTCCACTCTTTTGCCAGGTCCCGATTGGCTCCAAAAAAATAATGCCGTTGTTCACGCCAATCGTAAACCACCTTTTGGTCACACTGGAATCCCGACATAGCCCATAGTGCGATGTGAAATCTACCATTATTACCTCTCAGGATGAGGCATCTAATATATCTAACATATGACACCGACCACAACGAGACGACAGTTTTGTGAATTTATTACTTCGACACTGTATTCTTCATACACAACAAAAGGGTTAGATGCCTACTTCTGACCGATCGTCAGCAGAGACATTTTGTCCCTCTACCCACCAATCTTTTCTCGCAAACAAGAGTCCTGGTATCAGCAACAGCAGTACTATAGTTGACCGCCGGCCAGTACGGTCCATTCGCATTGGCGAACCTCGCGCCGCTCGTCCCTAGTACCTTTAACCCATGGATCGGTATGGGTAAAGGTGCAGAATTGTGTACATTTATAAATATCGTCAGATGTGTAAATAAATTGTAAATGTGTAAATAGAGTTCAAGATTATATTATTTATTCAGACACGTCGCCAACCACGCAGTCTACGGAGGGTCCGCAAGTCATCTTCCACCTGATCTGTCCACCTTGCTCGCTGCGCACCTCGCCTTCTTGTGCCCGTCTGATCGTTGTCGAGAACCATTTTCACCGGGTTACTGTCCGACATTCTGGCTACGTGCCCGGCCCACCGCAGTCGTCCGATTTTCGCGGTGTGAACGATGGATGGTTCTCCCAGCAGCTGATGCAACTCGTGGTTCATTCGCCTCCTCCACGTACCGTCTGCCATCTGCACCCCACCATAGATGGTACGTAGAACTTTCTTTTCGAAAACTCCAAGTGCGCGTTGGTCCTCCACGAGCATCGTCCAGGTCTCGTGTCCGTAGAGGACTACCGGTCCAATGAGCGTTTTGTAGATTGTCAGTTTGGTACGGCGGCGAACTCTATTCGATCGGAGCGTCTTGCGGAGTCCAAAGTACGTACAGTATCCCCCCGCTGATCCGACAAATGTATGGCCGGACTATCGAGGTTTCTCTCACAGTCCACAGTCCGCACAACACAGTCCGATGAATAAAAAACAAATACAAATGGGTGTTGATACTTTTTAATACGGAAAATTCCGAATTAGCGAGATCCGGACTAACGAGTCGTCGGACTAGCGAGGTCCGGATAAGCTGGGGGATATTGTATACAGAACCGCAATAGTCTACATACTGCCGTGGCCATACTCTCGATGGTGATGCTCCAGCAGCGTCGTCGTCACTTCGTCCTTTGGTTGAACGATTGGGAACCTAACGTCGAACGGAGCAAACATCGGGCAACATTCCTCAATACAGAAACTCTCGTTCACATATCATCGGCTCTCCGGTTGTATCTATTTACGTTCTTTGCTTCTCTTTGTAAGATCCTCGGTAGGATTACACATCGTTCCCATCCATTCTCACACTTCAGGATGCGCATGCAGGACCGCAGCTTCAAATTACTCGAAGTGGACAAATACTGCAACGGTACCACCGCCGTAGTCTAACCTAAAGTAGGCGTCACACCCAGAAACCGCGTCTCCAGCATAAATGAAAAAGTAAGGTTGGAACCTTTTGTGTGCCTTCGAATCCAATATTCCGGAAAAACACGCAAGGAACTCGTACCTTGTCGATTAGATAGAACAACATCGTTCACTGCAGCCATCCCTTATAGTGTTCTTCCTAAAGCCTTTCGTCCCAACCGATTCCGCTATGCCACAAATCCTGCAGTGTGATCCTCCCGTGAATCAGAAATGGAGCGAGAAACTGTTTAGGATCCAACATGCTAGCTATGTAGGCTAGGCACCTTTTGGAATATACGGCTGAAGATCTCGTTAAAAAGGCGAAAGCATATCTTCTTCAGGATTCCAGAGCATTCTGGTGATTCTTTTTGTTTGACTATATTCTTGTTCACTTCTAGCGACTTCATCGTATTATTTGCTACTATCCAAGCTGCGGCAAAACTTACTTCGAGTTGCTGATCCAATTATTGATCTCTTCCAAAATGCCAGTAGATCTTTTCACTGTCTTCGTTTAAGTGTCCGCGCTGTCGGAGTAATCATCGACGTAATGCTTCCGGATGATAGCATCCGCAGCTGCTAGAAATCATCATAGCGCGGAGAAATGTGTTATTGTATTATCGTCGTTACATTCATGAGTCGGATTAATTGCTACTAGAAGATGTTGTAGGTGGAGTCGAGCTACTACATATCTGGCGGATGTTTAGAATGATTATTTGCAATCAAGCCGATCAAGTGCACCAAACGAGCAGAAATAGTACATCTGAGCTGAGATTAACAGTTTGGAGAACTCTCGGAGAGAGCGTGCATTCGAAGAAAAAAAAGGAATTAATCAGTGTTGGTGAATACATGGCTGACAATAGTCATTCTCGTCGTTTAAAGGGAGCGAAAAAAATATAGTCTGCGTCTGCGTCATAACACTGCACGACGCAACACCTATTCGGTTTCTTCACGCCACATGACTACCACGAAGATAGTCACGCAGTCAAAGGTTATGACGGTTTTCGTCGTCACTTCTTCACATAATTGATGGCACGTCAGTATAGACGGACTGGTTAAAAACATAATGGCGTCTCAAATAAACAAATAATAGGAACTTTGGTAATTTAAATGTATCAATAGCATTTATAATGCCTTCATACGTTACTTTTAATTCATTATTACAAAAGATTAATGCGCGTCATCGACGATGCATCGAGTAGCAATAAAGATACTACAATTCGTCGCTACTATGACATTTCGTGCTGCAACGATGACTTGACTATTGTCAGCCCAGCGTGAATTTGATCGCGATTGTCATGTGAGATGGCGGAGTCATCTGCGGGTTTGTTTGAGCTTTGGTTGTGATATTTTATTAGTTTTATATTTTCAAGTTTGTAAATCTTAATGCAACCAAGGAAAAAAAACCTTACCTCGGTCCGAAACCCCGTGTTTTATGCTGCCTTCTTCTTCTTCTTCTTATTTGCATTACATCCCCACACTGGGACAGAGCCGCCTCGCAGCTTAGTGTTCATTAAGCACTTCCACAGTTATTAACTGTGATGTTTTGAGGCCAGGTTATCATTTTTGCATTCGTATATCTTGAGGCTAACACGGTGATACTTTAATGCCCAGGGAAGTCGAGACAATTTCCAATCCGAAAATTGCCTAGACCGGCACCGGGAATCGAGCCCAGCCATCCTCAGCATGGTCTTATGCTGCCTAGGAAAAAGTATTATAAAGTGTGTTTCTAATATTTTTAATATTTAATAAATGTATGGCTCAGTTGAGTTGTTCTTACGACATCTGAGCCTACCAAATAAACGAATTAGAAAAAAAAAAGTTTTCAAAAGTGTACACAAGTAGTTTCCTGGAAGATATTTTTCATAATTTATAGAAGCAGTATAAAAGATGATACTCCCTAATTAGTCAACTACATTTGAATGATGATTTATTAAGATTTTCAATGCCTTTTGGAACCATTTTCCCTATTACCCCGATCACCCCCTGCCCAAAATTTGTTCATTGATTTTTGATATATTATTGATAAACATATAATAATTGAATTCTGAATACTTGTTAAATAAGTAATCAAGACAATCTAACGGTAAATATAGAAAATAGATAGAATTAAATAAAGAAGAAATGCATACCAATGCGGGTATTTCAATTAACGGAAGTTGTTATCAAAGTTTCAACCATGATTTGAACAATTTTAATAGCTTTGATGCTTTCTGGTTCTAATAATTTCTTGAAAACTGACAGCAAAAGCATAACGGTGCGATCCTTGCCTTGCAAGACAGAATACATACAACAGTTGTATTATCGGTAACTCACTTTATACTCGGGCATGGTTTCTTATCACTGGAAAATGCCACCAACACTTTCTATTCGCAACGCACTGCCGGTTAATAAGTTTGCACTACTCAAACGCAACGTAGGTATTATTCACTAATCTGTTCCGAACAAACCAACCACAGAGAAGGAAGATCGACTGATCGCGCCACTGCCGGGTTCGGCACTGTCCAGAGCTGACCGTGCGTCGACGGTCCTGATTCCGAACCTGTTGATTGGGGTCCGCCTAACAACATCAGACGACCAAATGATACAAACACCTCTAGACATTCTTACCTGAGTAAAAACTAATCAAACCGGATTCCGGTAGGTGGTTGTTTTTATTAAAATTTCAGTTTGTCTCTCGGATACTAAGGGGGTATCGGCTGAGCAGGTACGTACGTATGCAAATAAATAACTAATTCCGAGGCAGACAAGAACATAGAAAACCGGGATAGACGACTGTCGCTGCAGGTATTTTGAGGCTCCCGCCAGATATGCATGGATTGGATATGTTGCGTTGGTCTACGTGATGATAAGAGACCCATAAATCGTACGAACGGTTGGAAACAAACATGCGAGAGGAAAGTCATCATCATCAGCCGCACGCGTCGCAGTTTGGAGGTAAACAAGAGGCAGGACCCATCAAACGTAGATCCTCATATCGTGGGGCTCTGCATTTGTATTTTGAATAATAATTTCAGAGGTGCAATCGGCATGATTTGCGAATATTGTTGTTGACTGGAGATGATTTTTATTTGTTTTCAAGCAGGTTATTCCACGTTGCTCATTGTTGAACAAAACATGTTGATTGAAGTTGAAGCCGGTTCAGATTACGACATTGATTATAATAATTATCGTTTTAAATATGAGAAAGAAAATTGATTGTATGGAAATTGGGATCAAGTTCACTCTTCATCATGATATTTATTAATCTGGATTAGCTATTTTAGAGTTCGCTGTTTCTTAGTTTGAACCGGTGTAATCTTCAAAGTTGAAACTGATTGAAGCATTTACTATACTTGCAATTATTATTATAACATAAATTTGTTAATTTACAAACCGAGTTACAAAGCAAATTTAAAAATGATAGATCTGGTTGAACTTGACTGCCTTAAATCTGATATGATGATGTTGCGGCCAATGTAAGAAGTGAGAGAAGATAACTGGGAAGGGAAAAGCGAAACTTGAGAAGTGATGAGAAGTGAGACAGAAGAAATAAAAAAGAAAGGAGAAAACCTGAAAAAGAAAGTAAGAAAAGTAAAGAAAGAAAAAGGAACGAGAAGGAAAAAGAAAGAGGGTATAGGGAAGGAAGAAAAAGGAAGAATAAAGAAAGAAGAGGGAAGAAGAAGGAATAAGGATTAATTTCTCACTTTGCAATTCTCATTTCTCACTTCTCTTCTTCTTCTGCATCCCCCACAGGGACATTGCCACCTCGCTGCTTAGTATTCATTCAGCACTTCCACAGTTATTAACCGCGAGGTTTCTAAGCCAAGTAACCATTTTTTGCATTCCTATATCATGAGGCTAACACGATGATACTTTTATACTCAGGGAAGTCGAGACAATTTCCAAACCGAAAATTGCCTGGACCGGCACCGGGAATCGAACCCAGCCACCCTCAGTATGGTCTTGCTTTATAGTCGCGCGTCTTACCGCTAGGCTATATCCTTATTATTGTCTATTATGGCTATATCTGTTATTGTCTTCATCAAAAATAGCCTTGGAATTATTTGTTTGCCGCCTTGTACCATGGTACATATAACCGATTAAAAAACTATTCTATATTACGTTTCATGTGTTCTGGTTTCCATTTCGATAGGATAAACTTGATCCCCCAGAAGGCCGAACTACGAAAAACCGAATGATACAAAAGGCCGAATTATTATAATGTACCGCCATCGGGGGTGACAATGGGTCATCGCTCACACCGCCAGTCTGGAGGTCGTAGAGCAAAATCGTTCAAAAAGGTCTCTTATATCTTATATTTTAATATTCTTGCCCTCAGATACATTCAATCTATTCTTCAAGCATTCTACGCTGTTGAAACAGTGACCCATTCGCACCCCCATTTGACCCATTATTCGCACCCCCATTTGACCCATTGTCACTCCCGATGACGGTATACAAAAGTTTCATTCTTCTAGCCAAGAGAATTTGGAATACTCAAAAATTAATGTTTAAACTTAGTATCTAATCATTTTTATTCGGTTCAGGTATTTAACGTGAGTAACGTGGAATTCAATCTTTCAATTGAAAGAAGTTGTATGACGGTGTTTAAAGGGTCAATTTGAATCCTTATATATTGCATAAACAATCAATCTTCATTGCAGTAATGAAAAAATGAACATAACTGAACACTGTATACTGTAAATATTAAGCTAGCACTTTACATTTTCTGAGTAGTCAAAAAGTTCTTTTTTTTCTTTCTTTGCTTTGTAAACTAATCATCATCAGTATCAGGAAAAGTCAAATTCTCAAATCTGATGCACAAGTCCGAGTTAAATTTCACCGGATTCACGGCTCAGATAATCTACTCCCCAATTTGCACCAATGTACCTATACGAGTGATGTGCTTCATGACGCATGGCTGTGGCAATGATGCGCACTACTTACGATCTAGTTGGGACATTAGAAGCTAAAAACATCGTATGTTCCGATTATTATGTTTTAGCAAATTGTATTATAACTCACGGTAACGCGGAGTTCCCAAGTATTTCATTGTCTCCCAATTTAAGATAAATTGACTTTTGGCAACAAATCACAAAATAATCCAAATATTCTGATTTTTTTTAATCTATGTAGGTATAGGGGAACTGTTCCGATCTCCATCTCACTGAACATATATTCATCTCATCGCGAAACAAAGAAATACAGCACCAAATTCGTCGCTCCTTTTCGTCAACATGCGTGCTTACTGCTGAAAAAATCACAAAAATAAGAAACAAATCAAATTGCTTTCCATTGCTTTGTTTTTGATGGGATGAATATCGGAGCCATGTGATAAATCCCAGGAGCAGTTCCTCTATGTGAAAAAAAGTCCGAATAAAATCGGCCGAGCAACAAAGTGGACTTTGTCGCTCTGCCGAGTTTATTCGGCCTTCATGATTCGGCCGTATGTGCTTTCGGCCTTTTCTGCATTCGGTTTTTTGTTCCTTACGGCCTTTTGTAATTCGTCATTTCGTGATTTGGCCCTTCGTATAGTAGGCCCAAATTGTTGTTGTTATTGGTACACAATCGATTTTTTGAGTGCTCATGAAAATATGATAGACTTTGAACGTTGATATCTCAGGCGTTTCTCGATGGATTTCCATTTTTTTTGACCATTCGATCAAGGATGAGCGTTGACTCTTCTTTGTATTTATCTGAAAATACTTTTTCAATATTTATTATCGATAATTGATAAAACTTTAGAAACAGGTAAATCAACCAATCACTTAAAAGTACATACAAGGGTTAGACCAAAAAGCACATACAAACAGACATAACACTCGGCAAATTCTCATCGTTCACTAATTTACTGGCCCATTCAAAACATCATTAGTTGGCCAATCGATCACTCGTGACGCGCGCATCAATTTTGCTCGAGTATGACGTTTGCTCACTACCGCCATCTGGCTCGCGGTTTACCTAACTTAGTGAAAACAACAGATGTCATTAGTGTTTGTACGACGGTGAATTTGATTAATAAATGTTCAATGAGTTATGTCTGTTTGTCTGTGCAAAAAGGTTGAGCTATAGGCAACATTTTATCGAAGTTCAAATCAGCATAACATATTCTTCGCAAAGTTATGCTGATTTGAATTTCGACATAAGTTTACCTATCTTAACCTTTTTGTCTAACCCCTGTACATCGCAAGCACAGATATCAAAATCAAGAAACTTGCGGGTTTGCATCTAATCCTCAGTTCGAACAAGATTCCACGCAGAGCGGACACAGTAGCACGAAGGCGCTGGTAGCAGTTTCATTGGAAAACCTTAGCATTTGTGGTGGTCGTCAGCGTGATCATTCAACCTAAGCATTTATATGAAGAAAGGGTTGATTATAAAAATGGCGTCTGTTGCGATCCCGCGCCACCAGTGGTGATGCTGAAAGTTTATTCCAATTGGTGGCGTCTTAGTGAAAAGTCATCGAGTGGCCGTCGGACAATAACAGCACGAAGTGAAATTTTAACGCAAATTTTCGACAAGCATTTGGTTGCAGTTGGCTATTGGAAAGGCGCATTGGGTAAAGAAAATAGCACAGACAAACAGACATAACACATTGAACACCAACTCATTAAATTCATAGCCGTTTTTCACTAACGCCATCTTTTGATTTCAGTTAGTTGTGCAAATCACGAACCAGATGGCGGTAATGAGCAAACGTCAAACTAGAGCAAAACCGAGGTGCGCGCCACGAGTGATCGATTACCATTATCGTTTAAACAGATAATTTCGAAAACTTAAACCGAATAGTCTGTTTGTCTGGGTGAAGACTTTTCTCAACGGTCAATACCTACCTCTTCTTGGATAATAAGTTTTAGTCCTGAAAAGGACTGTGTATAATTAATTCTTGAACTTCCTCTCACTTCTCCACCGGCGCCATAGTAAACGATACATGTGTATACGTGTATTCGATACGGAAGCAACGCACAACTGTCATTTTTATTTTTTCATGCATGCTGCGACGCAGCAAAGCTGAAACAATAAAAATAAAAGTTGTGCGTTGCTTCCGTATCGAATGGTATGCCCTTGAAAACGCGAGTATTTTGAAAATTGGATTCCGTCAGGAGTGACCTTAAGTAAGGGTATAAACGGATTTGTTACATTTTTGAAAGAATTGGATTCCTTACACTTTTTGCCAAAAAATCTGCTTTTTAATTATCCACCATTCAAACGATTATTGATCCTAATTCGGTAGCTGCAACAGGAGGTAACTAATAGAGGAATGTTTGAGTTATGTAACGGTCCAGTTCAGTATTATGTTAGAAAAGGGCGTTGTTTTTTGCTTTGCACTCTCCGTGCGACATCGCTGTTTTGATAAAAAGTGTCGTCACACACTTTCTTGTAGAGGATTTTTAATTTAAGGATGTCGAACTAAATTCAATAAGGCTTTAGAAGTATTTGATCACGTTTTTATTTATTTCTCAAAATATGTTTTTTTTATTATCGTTCAATTTGTTAGGTGTCGGTAGTTGTATAATAATACTAGCAGTTTTTTCCTCACTTATTTAGCCATTTCCAGCTATTTTGCTTTTCTAAATTAAGTACATATAGTGGTAAACTGGGTATTGGCTTTAGAGAGTGGGAATCGTATTTATACAACCCAATTAAGGGGTAAAATACCCAATATAGCGCAACATGAAAATAGCAAATTATTACACATCTTATGGTTAAGGTATAAAATTATTTGTATGTTACACTATTAATTCGTACATAAAATATTTATATTTTTTACGCTTCAAACTTAGTTTGGACTAGAACTATATTTATTATGCAAATCAATCTAAAATCTTTTCCATGCATCTTTAAGAAACCAATGATTTCTTTGCTTACGATTAGTTGATTACTTGCAGTCTTGAAATGATGTATTTATTATAATTTAATAAAAAAAAATCCATGGTGAAATGTAGTACGGTCTTCAATCACTACGAAAGATGGAATGTTTCCGATCACTCGATTTAAAAAAAAAATGCTAATGATGTTGCTCTAGTTCTAAAGTTCGACTATTTGCAATGATAACTGTTTCATATATTTATGTATTAGCAAAACATAAATTACAACTACTCGATGGCTCTCAAAATCACATTTTATCATTAGTTGACGTCTGTTAAGACTAAATCACTTTGTATCGTACCTGCAATAGTGTGTGGTAAATAAGATATTTGAAATAATAAAAATAAAATTAAATAACAGAAATTACAACTAATCCTCACAACATACTGTATATAAAAAGCCATGCTCTACTTATCTTTATACTGAATAATCTTCTTCTGCAACATTCTAGATCTTACTTATTAATAGATATTAAAAGCATGCATATTAATGATCGCAAAACAAACTGCAAATTTTACCAACAAATCTTTTTCAAAGACTTTCTCACAAAACAGGGAAACAGTTTTGTTATTGTTTCTCAGTACGGCAATTAACGCTCCACGCGCTTCAGGGATCATCCCGTTTAGGTTTTAATTCGCCGACCAAGACGCGTCGTGTTGTACTTGGTGTGTCCATTCCGGATGTCCCCGTTGGCTAACTTCACCCTCCCCGGTGGAATGCCATTTTGCTTGGAGCGACTCTCGAACAAAACGTCCGAGTCAGTTTCCGAGTCGGACAACGTTGTTCCTGTGCGGGTGACTAAAATAGAAACGTAAAGAAACATCAACTGTTTGGCAGTGTCTTTTTATGGCATTGGAGACAATGAATAACAGTTACGTCAAAACCGAAATAAGAAAACGGCAAGTTTTACCGGCGTTGATGCTTCAGAACAAACCCTTTGAACACTTATGCCTTGATACACAGTGTAAACTAACAGATTCTTCTTCTTCACTGGCATTAAATCCCCCACTGGGACATTGCCGCCTTGCAGCTTAGTGTTCATTAAGCACTTCCACAGTCATTAACTGCGAGGTTCCTAAGCCAAATTACCATTTCTGCATTCGTATATCATGAGACTAACACGATGATACTTTTATACCCAGAGAAGTCGAGACAATTTCTAAGCCGAAAATTGCCTAGACCGACACCGGGAATCGAACTCAGCCACCCTCAGCATGGTCTTGCTTTAGCCGCGCATTTTACCGCACGGCTAAGGAGGGCCCCAAACTAACAGATTATTGTACTCAATTAAATTACAATTACAATAACTATGCGCGGAAAGGTGCTTAAATGTCATCAAGTTATTCTAGCGTGAATTTCCTAAAATGTAGCAGCTTCTGACAACTAACGTCCTTTGGTTGTAAGAACCATAAGAAAATTTTATAAATTAATCTTTAGAAATCTGAAGTTTTCTCTGGAAACTTCATATAGTTGAATGATTCCCCGAAAGCAGTACCCCGAAAGGCTGTTGCCCGAATAACCCATTACCCCGAATGGTCACTACCTCGAGTTTTAATTACTCTGAATGACCATTACCCCGAATGTGTCAAAAAATTAAAAAAAAAAACAACATGTACCTACTAACTTTCTCGCTCACTGTATTACTTTATTAGATTGCCTTTCAATAATGAAGTTGAAACTAGAAACTAATCAGTCAAAAATAATATATTCAAAATAGTTGAAGTATGAGTCATTCACTCTTTCGCATTATTCCGGGCAAGTGTGTGCTTTAAAAGAAGGTTTCATTTACTCTCCCACTTTGTTCCAGGCAAATACGTGTTTTAAAGTTTGAAAGAAGGAAGCATTATTCCGGAGAAGCGGATGCTTTAAAAGAAGGTGTCATTTACTCTGTCGCATTTGTTCGGGCTTTTCGCATTAAGAGCCCGCACATAGGATTCGTTTGGGTTGCGTTTGACAGTGTGCTAAACGCAATGCAAACGTATGCTATGTGCGGGCCTCTTTATTCTGAGCAAGCACGTGTTTTAAAAGGTGTCATTTACTCTGCCACCTTATTCCGGGCAGATGCGTGCTTTAAAAGAAGGAGGCATTCACTCCCTCGCATTATTCTTGGCAAGCACGCTTTACAAGAAGGTGACATTTACTCTTCCGAATGGCCGATCAATGAAAGAATGTGCAGGTTGAGGATCAAAGGCCGGTTCAGCATAATCAACGTCCATAGCCCACACTCCGGAAGCACTGATGATGATAAGGACACATCACATTCTACGCGCAGCTCGAACGTGAGTACGACAGCTGCCCAAGCCACGACGTCAAAATCATCATAGGAGATTTGAACGCTCAGGTTGGCCAAGAGGAGGAGTTTAGACCGACTATTGGAAAGTTCAGCGCTCACCGGCTGACGAACGAAAACGGCCTACGACTAATTGATTTCGCCGCCTCCAAGAATATGGCCATTCGCAGCACCTACTTCCAACACAGCCTCCCGTATCGGTACACCTGGAGATCACCATTGCAGACAGAATCACAAATCGACCACGTTCTGATTGATGGACGGCACTTCTCCGACATTATCGACGTCACGACATATCGTGGCGCTAACATCGACTCCACTACCACTACCATCACCACTACCTGGTGATGGTTAAACTGCGCCCAAAACTATCCGTCATCAACAATGTTCGGTACCAACGACCGCCGCGGTACGACCTAGAGCGACTGAAGCAACCTGATGTCGCCACTGCATACGCGCAGCATCTCGAGGCAGCGTTGCCGGAAGAGGGTGAGCTCGATGGGGCCCCTCTTGAGGACTGCTGGAATACAGTCAAAGCAGCCATTAACGACGCAGCGGAGAACAACGTCGGGTATATGGGTCGAAGTCGACGGAACGGTTGGTTCGACGAAGAGTGCAGACAGATTCTGGAGGAGAAGGACGCAGCGCGGGCGGTCGCGCTGCAGTAAGGTACCCGGCAGAACGTGGAACGTTATAGACGGAAGCGGAGACAGCAGACCCGCCTTTTTCAGGAGAAGAAACGCCGCCTGGAAGAAGCGGAGTGCGAGGAGATGGAACAGCTGCGCCGTTCTCAAGATACACGCAAGTTCTATCAGAAGCTCAACGCATCCCGCAAAGGCTTCGTGCCGCGAGCCGAAATGTGCCGGGATAATGATGGGAGCATCTTGACGGACGAACGTGTGGTGATCGAAAGGTTGAAGCAGCACTACGAGGAACATCTGAATGGCGCTGAGAGTACAGGCAGTGAAAGTCAAGGCAGCGGAGGAGCTCAGCGGACGATGGAAGCCAACCAGCCCCCACCTTGAGGGAAGTTAAGGATACCATTCAACAGTTAAAGACCAATAAAGCAGCTGGTAAGGATGAGCTCATCAAGATGGGCCCGGAAAAGCTGGCCACTTGCCTGCACAAACTGATAGTCAGAATCTGGGAAACCAAACAGCTACCGGAGGAGTGGAAGGAAGGGGTTATATGCCCCATCTACAAGAAAGGCGACAAACTGGAGTGTGAGAACTTTCGAGCGATCACCATCCTTAATGCCGCCTACAAAGTGATATCCGATCATCTTCCGTCGTCTGTCACCATTAGTGAATGAGTTCGTGGGAAGTTATCAAGCCGGCTTCGTTGACAGCCGCTCGACAACGGACCAGATCTTTACTGTACGGCAAATCCTTCAAAAATGCCGTGAATACCAGGTCCCAACGCACCATCTGTTCGTTGATTTCAAGGCGGCATACGACAGTATAGACCGCGTAGAGCTATGGAAAATTATGGACGAGAACAGCTTCCCAGGGAAGCTTACAGACTGATCAAAGCAACGGTGGATGGTGTGCAAAACTGTGTGAAGATTTCGGGCGAACACTCCAGTTCGTTCGAATCGCGCCGGGGACTAAGACAAGGTGATGGACTTTCGTGCCTTTTGTTCAACATTGCGCTAGAAGGTGTCATGCGGAGATCCGGGTGTAACAGCCGGGGTACGATTTTCAACAGATCCAGTCAATTTATTTGCTTCGCGGATGACATGGACATTGTCGGCCGAACATTTGCAAAGGTGGCAGAACTGTACACCCGCCTGAAACGTGAAGCAACAAAAGTTGGACTGGAGGTGAATGCGTCAATGACAAAGTACATGCTTGTGGGCGGAAACGAGCGCGACAGGGCCCGCCTGGGAAGCAGTGTTACGATAGACGGGGATACCTTCGAGGTGGTCGAGGAATTCGTCTACCTCGGATCCTTGCTAACGGCTGACAACAACGTTAGTCGTGAAATACGAAGGCGCATCATCTGTGGAAGTCGGGCCTACTACGGGCTCCAGAAGAAACTGCGGTCGAAATGTGTCATGTACAAGACGCTTATAAGACCGGTTGTCCTCTACGGACATGGAACATGGACAATGCTCGAGGAGGACTTGCAAGCACTCGGAGTATTCGAGAGACGGGTGCTTAGGACCATCTTTGGCGGTGTGTGGCGGCGAAGAATGAACCATGAGCTCGCCCAACTCTACGGCGAACCCAGTATCCAGAAGGTAGCTAAAGCCGGAAAGGTATGATGGGCAGGACATGTTGCAAGAATGCCGGACAGCAACCCTGCAAAGATGGTGTTCGCTTCCGATCCGGCAGGTACGAGACGGCGTGGAGCGCAGCGAGCGAGATGGGCAGACCAGGTGCAAAACGACTTGGCGCGCGTGGGGCGTATCCGAGGATGGAGAGATGCGGCCTCGAACCGTGTATTGTGGCGTCAAATTGTTGATTCAGTGTTATCTGTTTAGATGTTAACTAAATAAATGAAAATGAAAAATGAATGAACATTTACTCTTCCATCTTATTCCGGTGCATAATTAAAAAAAAAGTAATTTACTCTCTCGCCTTGTCCCGGGTTAGTGCGTGTATTGTATTTAGCGGCCGTACACTAATTACGTAACCAATTTGTCTGGGTTTTTCAATCCCCCTTCCCCCATGTAAGATTTTTCCCATACAAATTATTTTTTATTCATATGGAGCGTAAGAAAATGGGAGACCTCCCTTCCCCCATGGGTCCGCGACGTTAGGCATAATGGACATTTTTCGGTTTGGAAATTGTCTCGACTTCCCTGGGCCAGGGTTGGTTCGCTCTGAGGAGTATTCAAGAGAAGGTGTAAAAACTTCTCTTCCTCGATCTGTTATCCGAGTGTATTGTGCAGAAATACACTTTATCTTTGTATGAAAGAGCGTGCATCATACGCACTCTTCATCACACAAGCCCGCAAGTGTAAAGAGTACAGGGAAATGGCAATTTGATGTATACTTAAATGCATACATTTAGGCTATGTTCTAAATCTTCCATATTAATGCATTGTTTTGAGCGCCTAGAGATGTCGCAAATTAATCGATTATTTCGATTAATCGATTAATCGTTGTGATAATCGATTAATTTTGAATCGATTATTACCCAACGACTAATCGATTCAATAATCGAGAAGAATCAATAGTAATCGATTAGTTACTAATCGATTAATCGGGATTTTACGACATCATAAGGATGTCGCAAATTAAGCGATTACTTCGATTAATCGATTCATCGTTGTGATAATCGATTAATTTTTAATCGATTACTACCCAACGATTAATCGATTCAATAATCGATAAGAATCGAGAGTAATCGATTAGTTACTAATCGATTAATCGAGATTTTACGACATCTCTAATGAGCGCCTAAACATAGACCTTTTTATACACAATAGCATAACACACGCGACCGAAAACTTGGTCACTCTTTATCATGTTTCTCTTGGCTTCAATCACACGCACGTGTGAACACTCTCGAGTGTGAATCAATACACTTCTCTTTACTTGTAAAATCGCCCAATGACCATTCGGCCCAATGACCTAATGACTAATGGCCTGGCACCACACAAATTGATAATTTTGAAGGTGCTTTTTTTAAATCACCTTGTAAAAAACGTAGAGCTAATAAAAAATAAAAAAAATCCGATTTTGTCACATTTAGAGTTGTCGCAAATTAATCGATTACTTCGATTAATTTTTGTGATAATCGATTAGTTTTGAATCGATTACTTCCCAACGATTAATCGATTCAATAATCGTTACTATATCAATAGTTACTAATCCATTAATCGGGATTTTACGACAATACTTAGATGACGATTACTTCGATTAATCGATTCATCGTTGTGATAATCGATTAATTTTGAATCGATTACTACTCAACGATGAATCGATTCAATAATCGTCAAGAATCGAGAGTAATCGATTAATTACTAATCGATTAATCGAGATTTTACGACATCTCTACATTTCATATTTTATTACTTCAAGCGCGGCAGGCATAGAGATGTGCGCCGGTCCGATATTCGTCGGCGGCGGCGTTTGTTAAAATTTTGGTCGGCGGCGGCGGCGTGTTCGGCGTCACGCCGAAAGCCATTTTAGCCGGCGGCGTGAATCGGCGTGGCGATTTTTTCATTTCGTTTTTCTAAGATTTTTTTTGCATTCTTTCGAAATATTTTCAAGACATTAAAAGAAAAATCTTTTGAATTTCGCATGAAAAATCTAATGAACTTCTCCAGAAAAATCTATAAGTTCTTCCATAATTTTTAAAATATTTTCGAGCAATCTTTGGAATTACCAAGAGAAGGTCTTTGTAATTCCCAAATAAAATCGTTTGGAATTTCAGCAGAAAAATCGTCGCAATTTGCATGAGAAATTTCTGAATTTTCACAAAAAATGTTCTTAACTTCTACAGAACAAACTTCAGAAATTTACGAAAAGTTCCTGTTGAATTTCTGTTGATTATTCTTCGAAATTTTCACAGAAAATTCTTGATAATTGTAGGAGAGTGCGGTTGGTAGAATGGGTGTTTAACCATTGACTTTCTCAGTCTAGAATAATAAAGACGGCTAGCTTGGCATGGTCAACAATGAAACAGTAAATTCTTAAGAATTTCCGCTGGATACTCTAAAGAGTTTGCAAGAAAAAACCTCTGGAATGTTCACGAGAAATTGTCCGTAAGTTTAACTGAAACTTCTTTAGAATTTCCGCGGAGGATTGTTCAAAATGTCTCCACGAAAAATTGTTCGAAGTTATTGGGATTCTACGGGAAATTCTTTGTACATTAGACGTTCGATAACTGAAAGTAATTTAACTGCAATGCTTTTAACAGCATTTCGATAGTTACATCAGTTTTGCAGTTATTGGACAGCTGAGCTTCAAAACAATGTCGATGATAGCTGCATAGCGCTGAACAATCAGATGCACTTCTATTTTGACGCCGTCTGACAATTGTTTGCCGTCTTGAATGCGTCGCAGTTATCGAACGCCATTGGCTAACTGAAACGAAAACATGTTGCAGTTATCGTTCGACTAATGTATTGTCCATAAGAAATTGATGGAAAATCCCATTGGCCGCAAGCGACACACGGCCGAACTGGTAATTTGGCCTAAATAGTCGTTTGCCCTAACAGGTCGTTTGGCCGAATAGGTCATCAGCCCAAAAATGCTGTTTGGCCGAAATGGTCGTTTGGCAGAATGGAATATTTGTCCGAAAATATAGTTTAGGCCAACAGCTTATACGGTCATATGTCAATAACTGAACGGGTAATTTAATCCAAAATATCCATCCATTTTGGCCTAATAACATTGATGTTGAAAAGGCTGATTGTCAAACGACCGTTGAACGAAATTTCATAACCCTTCTACTTTTTAGGTTGATACTGGCCTTTAAGCCAAAAGCCATCTAACCAAATCTCATTAAGCCGAATTGATATTCGGATAAACGTCTTTTTGGCAAAATGATCAATTCAGCCGAACAACACTTTTCAAAGAAGGTTACAGAAAGTACATTCTTGGGCCTAATGGCTATTTCTACAGAATGACATTTTTTACCAAACGGCATTTTTGGTCAAATGATCTATATTCGGTCAAACGACTTTTTCATCCAAACGGCAAATTAAGCCTAATAGTTAGGGTAAGCAACTTTTTACAAAGTCTGCCAAAATTTTCCTTTTGCCATTGCCACAGCCATTGCTTTCGGCCAAACTACATTTTCCGTCAAACCAGTTTTGACCTGATAACAGTTTCCGTGAAACGTTTAGTTTTGCTAAATGGTACCTGGTTAGATGTCTTTTGGCCTAAAGGCCAGTATCGACTTAAAAATAGAGAGGCCACGGAATTTTGTTCAATGGTCAATAGACAAAAAGACCATTTCGCCAAATCGCCAGTACGAGGATCAGTCATTGAAATTTGGCCGTATTACCCGTTGAACCAAATGACTGTTTCGGACAAATGGCCCATTCTGTCAAAAAACTTTTTCTGCAAAATGGCATTATTGTCCAACAATCGTTTCGGCCGGACAACCTGGTAGGGCAAATGGGGCAAACGGCTTTTTCGGCCAAATTGCCAGTTCGGCCGTCTGTCTATATATCTAATCGAAAATAGAAAGAATTTTCTGAAGAAATCCAAAAAAATCCTCAAAAATTCCGAGCATTTTTTCGATGTTTTAAAGTTGGCTAAGCCAAACTAGCCGTTTAGTGATGCACATCTCCCTGTGAAAAAATCACTCTAATAAAGGATAAAAAAACTAACCGTCTTATATAATCTAGATTGGAGAAGTCAACGTAAAGCATCTCTTTTACCAGTCACAATTTTCTGTGTGAATTTCAAAGAATACTCAACAGAAACTCAATAGGAACATTCCGTGGATATTCCGAACATTTTCCTATAAAATTCTATAAAATTTGGAACAACTTCTCGTGAAAAATCTGAAGAGATTCTCATGTGAATCCCAAACAACTTTCCTTGGTAAATCCAAAGAGCTTCTCTTGGCAATTCCAAAGAGTTCTCGATACTTGAAAGTAGTTTCCGTGGAAAATTTGAAAATAATTTTCGAATAACAATTTTTCGTTAAAATTTTGAGGCGAAAATCAAAAGATTCTCCCGTTATTGTCAAGAAAATATCCAAAATGACCAATTCAGCCGAACGTCACTTTCGACCGAAAGTCCTTTTCGACCAAACGACTATTTCAGCCGAAGGACATATTCACGATTTTTTTTAGCCAAAGGAACTATTCAACCAAATGACATTCTCGTCCAAATGACTTTAGGCTAGATATCCTAGCGAAGTCTGAAAACATAATGAGATCATATAGAAAACATATTGTGATTTTGACATCAAATTGAGTCATAATTCGTTTTCAAATATGTATGTAATCATTAAGATTGATTACATATTTTGATCTCATTTTGCTGAGATTACTAAATTGAATGATATGACATCAAACTGTGTACTTATTTTGTTATCGGAAACCAATATCAAAATTAGTTTTCGATTTGCTCTCATCGACACCAGGAATGATTGAATGTCACAGTAAGATATTTCTGCTATTACGTTTTGTTATTTTAACCGTTAAAACGACCAAAAAGATATCAAATTAGGTAAACATGATCGAATTTCAATTAATTTTTTTTAAATTTCAACGGGAACTCCTTCGCAATTTTCACGCTTAGTTTTTACGGAGAGCTTTTCAAAATTTCAACCAGATAGGGTAAAGTGCCCAATAGTGTACCCCCAACCAATAGTGTACCCTCCAGCCGTTTTTGCATTATTACAGCACAACGTACATATTTTGGTATGAAATTCCATCGGAAGAGCCTACCTTATAGTCCTATGATTTGATTACATGCATTGGAAATGCTTGGAAAGTAAAATTAGATGATTTTTTACAATTCTATAAAAAATAAACACAAGAGTGTCCATTATAGGAATATTTTGGGGGGTCCACAATAGGAAAGAAGAACGTCCCGAAACGAAACATGAAAATCAAATGAAGTGTCGACTATAGGGAAGCAATTTCCTATTGTGGACCCCCAGGAGGTTTACTATGGGGCGAATTCAGTTAGTCTTTAAAATGCAAACTTCAACGGATAACGTCGCGTATTTGAGTGGTTTATATATGTATCGTGAAGAGGAAATGCAGAACTTGTTATTAGATATCAAGAAGAATTATTATGTTGAAAATTTCTACTCCTTATGACAGGAAGAACAAAATTCCGTTGGTCCACTATTGGGCATTTTACCCTATTGTATGGAATTTTCATGGAAATAATTGGTATTTTCATGAAAAATTCTCTGGAGTTTCAACGTGTTGGTGTAGAGACCTATCAGGAAATTATATGGAAATTGCACTGAATCTTTGGAGTTTCCACTGAAAATTTGAACCGGCGTGACAAAATTTGAAACGGCGACACGCCGTCCGCCGATGCAAAAATGTCGGCGGCGGCGGCGCATACTTCTACCTGGGCAGCGGCTGCGTCAAGGCAAATTTTTTACTAGATAGACCTATACTGCCGCTAACCGCAAGTCGAGCTTATCTGGAAAAACGTGCAAATGAGAAAACTGCTTGCAAAGTTTTTGTAATTTTTCTCCTTAAAAATTGTGTATAAGTAATTTTGATCAGCTCTAAACGTCACACACCAAAGATTGTTTGAATATTTCTCGCTTAACTTTTCAAAAGGACCTAAGTAACATTTTTTTCATGAATTAATTTGAATACTGCAATCAATAGCTTTCATGTTGTTCAGTTGATTGCGCTATTCAAATTAATTCATGAAAAAAATGTTACTTCGGTCCTTTTAAAAATTTAAGCGAGATTTAATGGAGCATAGTGGCTACAAAGTGAAAAACTCACTTGCCGTGTTGGAAATCGCAATGTGACTGACTTGCGATTACTTTTCATCTCAATGAGAAAAGTAACCGCAAATCAGTCACATTCCGTCGAGCAAAACTCAAATTTGTAAAAAAATATAATGCTCTAATTACAAACATGGTGAAGCATGCAATCTAATTATTTTGAAACTCTTGGATGCTTTGAAAGCCTGCATCGGTAGTCCGTTATAGGCATAATATAAAATCGGTAATGTAGTGTCGATATCAAAACTCAACAAGTATTTCTTACTAAATTAATGATTTCGTGTGTGTTACTTCTACGTGAAGTTAAACGATTTACAATGATATGGAAATGCTAATATCATCTTCCAAACTTGGACGTACATGATCATGATAGCATTAGAGGCGAAAGTATAGAATTGATAGTTCCGTTAGGATACGGCAGGCATGAAGAATGTTTTTATAGAAGTCGATTTGAAAGCGAGCGGAGGGCAATATTTGTGATGGCACATATCGCACGACCTTCCTTCTGCCAAGCTCCCGTATGAAGGGGGAGGGGGGGAAGAATATCAGTGTGAAAGCTATGTGGAAGCCACACTGATATTCTTCATGCAGGACAGTGCGATATGAAAATATCAAGTTCTGGAAAAATATTCTTTCGAAACATTATGAAAGTATTTCATTTCCCGCTTAAAAATTAAGGAAAACATATATGCTACACACCTTTGAACAAAAACTTTTCCACAAAGTTTTACTACTAACCAATTTAATAAAATTAATTATTTCAAAATTAAATTAAGGTTAAACTGATAATCGTGAAGGTATCCGGAATTTCAAAGAAAGTGTTCTTTTCCAACAGTCCGGAAGGATTTTTAATCCAAGAAAATTTCTAAGTATTTTTAATCCAAGAATGTTTAGAGGCTCAGGAACAAAGAATGTTTAGGCTTTCCAAGAAATTAAATGTTTTGATGGTTTTATGGTTTTCCTCCCCGGTCAGGAATGCATAACAAAAATATAACTCAATTTTATCAATTGTTGTTATTTAAAACAACGTGTGTTATAATTAGATAATTCGATAGAAATGTGTCTTCGGCCAGTTTTATTTCATAGGTATGTATATTTTCACAAAAAAAAAATCAGAAGTAATCAATATAACTCGAACCCGCTCAATATTAATACATAGCTGGAACAAAGTTAATTGCCTACATTATGAATGAAAATCTGTCGTGGTAGCGTACCAGATTTCTATCCGTGATGTAGGCAATCACCTTGAAAGTAGATTTTTGTACAGAAAAATTATATCAACATTTGCTATTATGTTGATATGAAGGTATCAACCTCTGTTCTAATTGTGTAACGGCTAGAGGTATTTTAGATATAATTTTTGTTATTTTAACAAATAACCAGCCAATTTTATAACACATTTTGTTACAATATTTTTCTGAAATAAATAACTCCCCTTCATATAATTTTGTTATGCATTATTGATCGGGTTAAGGTTATTAAACATTTCCAGGAAGTACGCAATGGTTTCTTTTAAAAATATTTCTGGATTCTCAAAAGAATGTTTGAAATTCTATATGACTTTCTGTACAAAATAAAAATTATTGAAATCTGCTAATATGATTAATAACAAGTTTATAAAAAGTCTTAGTTATAAATTCTACCAAGTTTAGATAAATTGTTAGAAGTCCATTGTAAAAACCATAATCATCCCTAATTCCACATATCTTGTCCGAAATAAGAACCGGAACTTTAGAGCATTCTTGAACGATCATAAGATTTCTAAGTAATTTGTAATTTGATCCATATAAATTTCTGAGGATTTATGAAAGTTAATGATCAATCAACAGAAAAACATGAAGCTTTTGATTGCAGTACTCAAACTAATTCATGAAAAAAATGTTACTTAGGACCTTTTGAAAAATTAAGCGAAATTAGTGGCTTTGAATTTCTGTGGTTCATGATAATAGCTTGCAGGACCTAATTCATCCTTCTTAAGAATCCCGCTACGTCATGTCTGCTACGTGTCATTTTGTCCCAAGGCCCACCCATATTTTGGCACGTGGACGTGGTTTTTGCTCTCATTGGGAACCTGCTGAGAATACAAATAGTAGCAATTTTATTGTAAATGATTCTATTAGCTGATGAATCTATATTGATAAAATCATTCTCAGATTTCAAAAATGCGCTCACCGAGCAACCCGCTTGTGATTTTGAAGGATAGCATCGCGACTCATATGAATAATATTCGAAAATAGGTTGATTGCGTCTTATTCTCATCATTTAATTTTATTGAGTAAATGGTAACCAACAACGCGTAAATGTATCAAAGCCCTGAAGTAAATCAGTTTAAAATCCAACTAATTATTAGAATGATTTCACAACAGTATTGCTTATTAAGTAAAATGGGAAGTAAACATCACCTTAAAAAAATCTTTATTATCGTAATCCAAAACATATTCGAAAGAACAGTTGCTATATGTAGCGTGCAAGTTTCAACAGGTGTATTGTGAAAAAAAAAAGGTGATACGATGAATAGCGTACTTAGTGCAACGTATATTTCTCTATCCATCAATCTTCATTTATCTCAAATTCATCCTAACTTCACTTAAATGTATTTGAGAGGTTTTCTGAGCACATGTATTGAACAAATATGAACAGTTTGTATAACATTTTACGAAGGGAGTACACTTTTACTCGATGTGACTAACTTGCGGTTACTTTTCAATATGGGACAATTTGACTTTGTATTTTTTCCACTTTTCTAGAACAAACTTCTCGCGTTGAATAGCATAATAACGCATAGTACATGTGAAAATAAAGTGATACATGATAATTACTCAAAATTGACAAAAATTCAGATGTGCTCGACATGCGGTTAGCGGCAGTATATATCCTGTCCTGATAACGAACAGAAATCATATTTAGAACAGTGGCGTTTCCCTAACCTCAATCTACCTGTGCACTGAGGAATCGGTGTGCGTGTGCGGAAATGCCTAGAATCAGAGTCTATTATATATAGAGTTGCGCAAAGAGGATCTTCTTACACTTATTCTGAATAATCTTCTTGTTATTGTGTTTGCAACTTTCATTTTTGTTCAACCCTTAAAGTGACTTCACGGGAGTGTTCACTGCTAAAGCTTTTTAATTCGATAACCAAGTCACCCACAGAGTGCAAACACGTGAGTTTCTTGTTGTTACTTTATTGGGGGGGTCTATTGAAGTTTTTAAAGCTGTTTCTAGAACAAATCTAATACATTTCAATTCATGCGTTTTAATTCGCCATAAAAATCATTAGGCGATAACAATACTTCCGCCTTACCAACAAGCATTTGTTTACTTTGCTCGATAGGTAGACGGTTTGACCAGGGTTGCCACATTTAAATCTGTATTTTTTCTCCAGGAAATCTTCATATCTGTATCTCAAGGTAAAAAATCTGTATCCATCTAAACCCAATCAAAATGGGTTTTGAACAAACTTTGTTTTGAAAAAAATGTAAATTCAATAATATGTGAATGAAATCTATCGAAAGTCCGTCTTTAACTATTGTAGCCATGTAGGCGACAACTTTAGTGGACCAACCACATTGCTCAGTCACACTAAACCCACTAAACAGAACGACTGATTAATTGTTTCTGGATATGTGAAAAAAAAATCTGATTCTCTTTTATTATTGCTTGAGCTTTTTCTGGGGCCCCTGTATTCAAATATAATCTGAACATTTTACGGAGCATAATCTGGTTTCAAAATCGTTGATTTGCATAAACTGATAAATAATAAAAAGTAAAACCTAACAGAGCCAACATGTTCTGTCATTTCAAATTAAGATTTTGTTAATTTGAGAATGGCCTTCAATAATATCAGTTTGGCTAAGAATATAATTTTAAAAGCCTCAAATCTTATTGAAAACAGGTATTTACTAATAGCAAATTATTTATATAATTTTTATTATAATTTTCAGTATTGTACTCTTCAATAAATCTGCAAAATCTGTAATTTTGCTAAAAATCTGTATATCTGTATGTACAGATTCTTGGTCACCGCTCTACCCCAAAAATCTGTAAAATACAGAATAATCTGTATATGTGGTAACCCTGGGTTTGACAGTTCAATAGGTAGATTTGGCTTCACTCTTTGCGTAACTCTATATATAATAGACTCTGCCTAGAATAACTAGATTTTGATTAGTATAAACGACTCTGATAATTTCCTTTTCCATTTGGGCTGTCGAAATATCAAAATTTTCACTTTTTGGGTCAGTGCACAGGTAAAAAGTGAGGTTACGCGACACCACTGATTTAGAACGATTATGCTCGATCCAGCTAAGGATCGAGACTGGACAAAAATTTATTTTAGACTCATTAGAGTGTCCCTCTCCACGGAAATCTTTAGTAAAAGGCGAAAGATTTATTCGACATTTGAAGAGAGACCAGAGTAACGATTCTCAGCAAATTCACCAACCCCATCTTCATTCGACATGTTCCGTGAGCGATGCGTACAGAATAGTTCAACGGATCAATGCAAACGGTACATATATACCGTTTACTCGAATTTTCTTATTAGACAGCTAATTAACGGTATTGAAAATCCAACAAGAACAGCTCAGTCTGTATTCTAGTAGAACTTATTGAATAAAATTCTGTGGTCATACCCTATATTATATACGTTTAAAATTCAATGTAATAATCATCAAACATATGATCACAGAGCAACTTTCAATAAACTGATTTTCATTATTGGAATTCTTATAAGCTTATATTGCAGAATAAAGCAACTGCACTGTTAGTGTTGAATAAACTTTTATGATGAATATTTTTATAGCATCGTAAAAGCTATAGCCGAGTAACAAACCATTTACTGTTTAGGTATGGAATTGGTTTCGCTATTGTAGGATATGTAAACGATACTATATACAATCCAAATTTACGGTAGAACTTTTATGATATACGATATGAAAGTTAGAATAGAACACATATTGATTGCTGAATAATGCAGCGTTAACCATTATTCAAGCAAATAAAATTATTCTCTTACATGATGGTAATTCGTCGTCCTGTGTTCCGAGTAGTGAATATTTTTGAGTTTTGCTTCTTGTGCGCGGTTTAGTCGATCGCCGGCATAGGCATGTAATTCCCCAGCAAATGCCGGACAGTATTAGGAACACGATGAACACACCAATGATCACATACAGGATGGACCAATCTGAGAAATGAACAAAAACGGATAGTACCTAACATAAGCAAGTTTGTACAAATATAATCAACCAGAACAATTACCGCAATTAGCTTCGGCCACACCCCAGAAGAAAAATATATCCGGCATCCAGAAGCTTTGGCACATGCAGTCTCGCGTCTCTGCGTTGCATACGCCGTGGCCGGAGCAATCGTTCTGGCATATGGCGGTCCGGATACCAGCAACCGACGTTCCTAAGATACCATAGTCACGCCAGAACTTTTCCTTAAGAATTTTTTCCACCTCCAGGGCCGGGATGATTTCCGATTCGTCCTTTTCCTAAAACATAACGACAATTAGTGCGCTTATGTCTAATGACAACATATTGAACAATTACGTGTTTCTCTACGTAAAATATTATGACAACTTGTCCGGTTTTGTGCTCGATCTTCAAATCACGAACGTGCAACTTAGCGGTGTTGTCGCCAATGAGGAGGACCAGTTTCTGCTGTAGTGAATCCAACTCCGATTGTGTGAGCACGGTGGCTTCCATAGTAAGAGTCAATTCCACCAAGCTCAAAACGAGCGGATCCGGGTGAACGATAACACTGACCGTGTCGGAACCGGACAGACCCTGACCATCGGTGACGGTTAGTTTAAATACATACCGTCCAGGGACTATGTCCGTGAGCTACGAAAATATGAAAATTGTTTGATGCTTAGATAAGTTCCTATGGCTATGAATGAAGCACTTACGATTAAAACCGATTTCCGATCACTGTCATCTACAATAGTCCCAATGGCTAGACTACCGGGCTCTCGCGTCCAGCTGAAGTTTGCGATTCCCAGATCATCGTTGGATCGGGTACCATTGAGGACAATTGCATTCGTTGGCAAGGTAACGCTTTGGTCCCCACCAGCATTTGCTTCCGGAGCAGTGTTTCGTTCCTGGACGACTGTGACCTTCACTCGGCTGGTATCGCTGTTGTTTACCTCGTCCGTGACGGTTAACTCAAAGATGTAGTCACCGATCGTCAGTAATGTAGCGTTGGCAATCTGAAATTACGGAAATGGATTATGGAGATATTTCACGACATACATTTTTATTTGGAATTTTATCAGAAATTTTTAAATTCCAGGATTTATCCAGTTTAGAGAAACTGGTCCTAAAATTATTATATAGGGCTGTTTTGCCTAAATTTGTATTGAATACCGTGTAGGTACGACCTAATACTGAGGACACACCTGTGGTACTTGTACCATGGTACAAGAGGACAAGAAAATTATTCCAAGACTGGTATACAATTTTACTCACAAATCAAGACAAAAATTTCAAAACGACTTATCTGCTTTTGTAAAGAAAAATTTAAACGACGATTTGACGAATCTGATAGCTCTCACACGTAAACCAACACCACCAATAGGTAGGTGAAGGTTCCCGCTACCTGTTAATGGTGTTGGTTTGCGTAGGAGAGCTATCAGATTCGTCAAATTGTCGTTTGAATCTTTGTTTACAAAAGAAGATAAGTCGTTTTGAAAATGTTGTCTTGAAATATACAATTATAATGATAATAAACATTAAAAAAACAAACAGCTCTTGGACTCGTTATGGTAAAACGGAATTATTATACTTTGCCTCCAACCTGTTACATACACTTACCGAGCTGTTACCGTTCAGGATCGTCGCGGTTTTCGGTCCACTAACTTGCCGCCAGTACCAACTGGTGATTCGCAAATCATCCTTCGATTCACTTCCATTCAGCGTTGCCCAGTTTTGCGGAAGATTCAGCGTAAAATTGGCGCCCGCGTTAGCCACCGGCGGCATGTTGGTGGGCACTTTCACGAACACATGCACCGTCGAAGTGCTGCTCTGGTTGTTTCCGTCGGTTACTTTCAGTTCGAACACATAAACGCCTTCTTCCAGGTTGGACAGCTTCAAGTAGGGTGTCCGTGTGTTTTGCATATCCACCGCTTTCGATTGATCTTTGCTGTCCTTAGTCCACTCCCAGGCTACGATACCGTGGTCGTCCTTGCTGAGTGAACCGTTTAAAGTAACGTTGTTTTGGGGAAGGTACACAATCACATTCTGACCGGCGTTCGCTTCTGGTGGGTAGTCGATCTCCTTTAGCACTTCTATTGTGGCCGTTGTGCTGTTGGAAAGCTTCTCCGAATCGATCACGGTTAATTTGAAAGTGTACTTTCCGGGCATTTCCAGATCATTCAGCTGAAGTGTACTAACGGCAGGCAACTCCGGTTGATAGCCGAGTGGGCCCTGCACCAGTTCCCATTGCCAAGAAATTATTTTGTCGTCATCCGTTGAGGCACTCCCGTCTAGGATGGCTTTTTTGTTGGGAAGCTTAACGATTTGCTCCGTTGGAGTAATTACGACATCTGGTGGTTTGTTAATTTTCTGCTCCGGGAGAACTGTAATGTTTGGGTAAGCTTCGCCGTAACCTTTCTGACCGGTGACGGTGACCTTGAATCGATAGAGGCCGTCAGTGAGTTTGGAAAGCTTAGCTTGAGGTTTGGTTTGATCCGTGATTGTGGCGTTACTTTCCCCTTTTGACGGTTGTGAGATCAACGACCAAGAGTATGTGTACTTATCTTGACTGGTCGCTTCGTCCGGTATCACGAAGGCTGTCAGGATTGCTTCATTATTTGGTAGACGAATATCTTTTGAAAGCACGGAAACGGTCAAGTTCTTAGGTGGGGCATGGACCGGATTTTCCTCTTCTATTTCACCAGCTTCACTGTGAATGTTGTTCATGATCAATTTTTGTGCTGTTAACGTTTGAGGCATGTCGTACGTTTGAAGACTTTCTACTCTAACGCAGATTTGTTCGCTATTTCGCGTGTAGTGTTCAACACAATCACATATTCCTTCAAAAGTTTTTGACGAACCTACACATGTCTCGTGTTCAGGACAGGAGTTATCAATTCCCACAACACATTTCTGTTCCGGATAAAATTTTGATTCAGCCATCATTGGATCGTCACCATAAATATAAGATGTAGGATACTTCCCCAGTTCATATTCCACCTGCTTCTCCAGGGGCATTTCGTAGATCCTTTCCGAAAGTTCTTCCCGATTTCGCTCTAAGTTATACATAGTTTTAAGCTTGTTCATGATGCTCCCATCAAATTGTTCCAGATCGGGTTCGACTAGTCTTTGTTCTTGAGGCACTGCGTTGTCGAGGATTTCTGGCCACGTTCGGCTGTCATCACCTACAGGGTTTACCAGCATCATTTTCAGCTTGGCAGCCAGATTGGCCTTTTTGACAGGGATACAAAGCTCGCTGCTCCAACATTTAACGTGGTAGCATGTTCGATTGAACATGAACGCCGCGGTGCAGTTTTCTCCTTTAGAGCAACAGCCTTCAACGCAGGAGTTGAGCACTAGAGCTTGTGGGTATTCCGAATAGTTTCCAGCTTTGCTGTTTCCTGAAATGATGAGAATTTTTAATAGAAATTCTAGAACACTAAAATCTGAATGTATTGCAATACAGAAACCATTTGATAAGTGGGCTCATAGTCCAGTAAAATGCGCCAAGTTCGAACTGTTTCTGTTCTGCAAATAGAATCTGAGTTTTGTGTGAACTCGCCATTTCGCTCATTTTTTCAGTGCCATGAACAAACAAAAAGTTTGCTGTTGATTTTTTTTATCAAAGCAGCTTTTTTGTACCTATATTGAATTACAGCACCGGTCATTAGAAACAGTTGTTCTTGAGGTGAATAAAGCTAACAACAGGAGTAACATAAACAAAAATTGACAAAACTGCAACCATCGTTTTATATATAGAACTAAACAGAAATGTTAGCACGCATCTATAAAATCTGATGTTTCTAATAATCAGTATGTTTGTCAACACTGTGCATATTGCAACGTATACAATTTCCAACTAATCGATATAAAGGCAATAAACCTCTGCACATTAGTATCAGGCCCTTGGTTCGAGCAGAACCATTATTTCAAATTCTGCACGGCAGGGTAGCCGCAGTTTATTGCCATCATGCTGATTCTACCCATCCACGCTCTACGGGGAATCCTTTTTCCACAACGACACCACCACGCACTTACCAATGGGAGCGAATCCATCGAAAACATGCCTCATCATGCGTGGACATAATTTTCCTTCCAGCGATTGAACCATCGATTGTTGCTGCTGTTGTTGTTTGCTTGAATCCTGACTTCGCTGTCTGCTTGTTGGAGAGGAATGGTCATCGGATTCCAACCCAACCGCTACGGTTGGACCATTTAGATCAACGGCGGTCGAGACCGATCCTATCAGCATCAGCAAGGAGGCCAGAATCAATGCCGGCAAAAGCTGGTATTGTTGGATGTTTGCTGTCCTGTTAGCAGTGCTCCTTCGTAAATGTCGTGGTTCGAGTGACGAAATCATGACACTGTTTTTTTTCCTCACAATCGCGATCAATTTTCGATAAGGATTTGTGATAATTCCAGCTTTTTACGAGTAGAATTCAATTACCACCTTCTCGCCTATGTTATCTCGAACGGTTTTCACTATTCATAACATTCCGGATTAGATAATTAAGCCAATTTTTCACCGCACTTGAAATTTTGAAATTTGTTCGATTCCATAAAAAGGATAAAAAGTGAAAAACTCGAACGAAAACATGACAAAACTGTCAGAAGCGTCAGCAGAAATCGTATTTTGTTTTCCTCGGTACAGTCCCGCCCAGATGTAAATATTTTGCTGGTTTGTGTTTTCGCTAAGAATATGCCCGCCTACCGTAAGAATGCGAATGCCGATGCATCGTGATTTTTTTGCAAATAAAAAATCGTATTCCTTTTTTATATATTTATACAATTTAATATATATAAGAAAAAAACTTATACATCGCATTAGTTACTGTAGGATCGGTTACGACGCGTTACCGATATACGTCACGCTTATAGTAAATAAATGCAGTATCATAGATCATACACAGAAAGAAAAATCAATGATGAAATTAAAAAACACATTGGTTAAAATAAAAAATTGCGTTGGTTCTTTTTCGTAGAGAGTTGCGTATGTTTAAAATAAAAGTACAGAAACTTTTGCGTCAGCAATGGTTCAAAAGTGGAATATAACTCTGAAATCAAAAGTTTAAACTTTCAAAACAAAACTGTACAACTGTCAGATCCAAATGGTCCCACTGTGAAAAAAAAAACAGTGAAATATTTTAATTTGGAAATTGAATTTCATTTTGCCCCAAAAGAAACCTCCATCCCATTATACCATTTGTTCATATTTTCTTTTAAAATGTAATTAAACCAAGAATTAAACCGTAATCATCTTAATTTTGTTTTATTTAATTATTTTAAGCAATAAGTATTCCATCATGTTGTGTCGTAGGCTCAGGTAAACTTTCAAAATTGTCGCCAAGGTGGCCTTTTCCTGGCCACTTTTTGGGCTGCGCATTTTGACATGCAAATAAAGTCTTTCTCTCCGATCAAAAATGACAAAATATTTATCTGAAAAGAAACTTGCATTAGTAAAAAAGTATGCCAAAAAATTATAACGTGAACCAGCATAAGCCGCACCTAACTTCGTCCTCGCCATCGAAGTTCCAGAGTTGGGCGCTACTTTTGATGGCTGTTTACACACTGTTGTCTACTGTTTATATTCTTGATTAACAAATATTACTTACCTCCCGGTTCCGTAAGATGCCTCGGTATATTTGGCATATGCGCCGACCTATCCTGAAGACCGAAACCGTCGACGTTCCGCTGATTTATCACCGTTCCGTATAAAATGTTCCGCACTTGCATGCATCACGATGATGTTTTTGTTTATTTTCTTTGTTTTGTGCTAATGTTCATCGTTGCTTAATTTGACAGTTTTACAATTTTTTGGTTGAATGGAAGAACTTTTAATTTCACATTGGGTACAAGAGAAAAATAACTTTCAAACAAATAAAACACTTTGATCAGAATTATTTTAACTTTTATTTTTGGGAAAACGGAGCACTTTTCAAATTAAAAGTGCAAAACTTTTATTGAAACTATATTTGTTTTTTGTGTGTAGTAGCCAAGCAATAAAACCTAATTTAGTTTCGACGACAGTGTCAGAAAAACGTGTTTTAATTATAAGTCATCCGACACTACAATTTGGCGACGAGGAGAAAAATAATTATTTTTCATTCTTGTGTTTTTTTTTATCAATTTAGTGCTTGAACTAATACTAGAGAATTGTATATTAGGACAAATGTTCTCGATGTGAGACATTTGAAAGAAATTAGTGGTGAAAATAAATTGAGTGAGATGAAGGTAGGTAGTGAATTTCGGATTTACTTTATTTGATTGCCGTGGTTTTTATGAGTATCAATTTTGTTCTACAAAATGTATCAAAAGTTAGTTGTGGTGTACGTTGCTGTACAGTTAACGACGCGATGTAAGTCGTCTGGGCATATTTGCGCGATGCAAAGTTTTGGTGCGATTTAAATTTCCCCTAAAAAAAAAAAAAAGAAACTTTTCGAAAAACATACGCATTTTCTTCACTGGGTATTATATGTAACATTTTGACTGATGTTTAACGCTTGGGTTAATGAAGTTAACGATCATTTGCCTCGATTCTTTATCAAAATAGCAGGCAATCAGCTTATTATATTTCGTTTGTTGATTTTTTTAATTTGGAAAAGTGTGCGGAGAAGAAGAGGTGAGGTACCTGATGAATTGTAAAAGTTTTATTAACATTTCCACAAATATTAATTGAAAGTTTTTCTTAATATATCTTTTATTATGTCCAAAAAAAAAAGGATGTACAGCAATTCAAAATCATTGTTAATGTAATTTGTTCATCTGGAATAGTGATCACTAAATAAAAGTACATGATACAGCTGATTGCGGTAATTGTATGTGTTTTAAATAATGTGTAAAGTTGAACATGAGCAAGAGCATGATTGACCGCTCACGATTGTTACTCCATTATTTACCAGCAGATGATACTCGGGTTTAGTTATCATACTCAGTGTGTAGATACTGGTAATCCAATTTTCTATGGAAGGCAATACTGGTGCCAGCCGCGTCCGAATGCAAATCAATTAGGGATTTGGATGGAAAATGATGATATAGTGTGAAAAGTTGAACATATAATTCAAATATGTACGGCACATGAAAAACATATGAACTAGAGACAGGGATTTGAAGTATAAAAAAGTGAAGGGATACAACTAATGTGGCAAGGTGGTTTTGAAAATTTATCGAAGTATGATGACGTCATGTGAGACAGTTCCCGTTTGCTCATTGAATATACCTTTAGGAAGTCTTCATGCAGGTTACTGATATCGACGAAATTCATTTGAAACTTATGGTTCCTGTCCTGGAATGATTAAACGTACCAGTTTTGATTTTTATGTATGGTATGTATTTATGCATTCATGTTGGGCAACTGTGTGCCATGGAGAGCAGCCAAGGGGTGTCTCACATAGAATAAATTGAATTTATTTGCTGAAAATTAACCAAGCAACCAAAGCAACTTTTTTTCGATGTAAATTAATTATTCAAAGATCACAAAGCTGATTTTAGCAACCCATCGAATATACCATCTGTCAAATCAAAAAGTGACAGTGACCGTCCCTCAAATTTGTGGTACCGATGAAGTGCATATGAACACCGTGTTTTCTATCATGGATTCTACCTGACGCATCATCAGCAACTTGGAACTTGCAACTTTCTATTTGCGAATGTCTCAATGGCTTCGTGTACCAACTGTCGAGAGGCCAAGACTATCATATTGCCACCTTTCATCCAGAGTGCTGAGAAGTGTGATTCTAGATGTGTTAAAGAGCCAGCGGACGCCGCGCCGTATACTTTTGAACAATTTGGCCCATTCCCTCATACGTTGCAGTCAATCATCTGAGCTGCGCCCATACAGTTTCTTCCGCATGCACTTTAGAGCAGAAGCCACAGCGAACCATTCAGTAGCGCAATCAGATTAGTTAGGAATAATGAATAGCATACGTAAAACGAATGAAAAATATTTGTTTGTTTTAATTTATTATCTCCTTTTATAGTGATCAGAAATAAATAAGTTTGATTTGAACTCTTAACTGAACTCTGGACTTCCATCATATTACCTCCTGACGGAACTGATCCGATGAAGAACGATCATACCTCTTTGAGTAATACGAAAATGAAAAATATATCATCGAGTAGTAGCGAATTTGAATGTGGAAGCACGGGAACAATGTTAGAGCATACCAATTAAATAGTACTTATTATATACGTCTAGTACTGTAAGTACTGTAATTATACGTCTCAAAAGTCTGAGGACATTCATATATTACGTTTGAGGCAACCGGTACAAAAGCTTGGTTTCTTAGAATATTGTTGAACACAATAAACGTTCAACACTATAGCCTCAGTAGGTTTTCCTTATAAATCTATTCAGCTCAACTATGAAAGTCTCCTTAATAAAGACACAAAAAAAAAAAAAAAAAAATATTTAGCTCAAGATAGAGTCGTCTTCTGGATCGTCCTGTAACTATCTTCAACAACCAAAGCCTGAAATAAGAAAACAGTTTATCGGTAATTAATATAAATTAAAAATATCTTCAGCAATCATTTTCCAACTTATTTGTTGATAGCAAAATAAACAAACAATTAATGCCATTGGTAACGCCCAAAATCCGCGCTTGCTAAGACAAAAATTACAGTTCAGTGCTGTTGAAGGTGTGTTGCAATATTCATCAATTAGCCCATAGAATAAAAATCGACTTTATTTCGATTGAAATTCGCTGCCATCGTTAGCGGTGAGACACCCCTTGAGAGCAGCTGTGTTTTTTTTTCTTCCTAAACAATGGAGGGGGAATCTGCTCAACAGACATCCTGGGTTGACCAGGAAGTGCGGGGTTAGGGATCACCGAGGGAGGCAGGACTACATTCCCGACCCGCTAAACCGTTTCCATTGCCGCCAAGCCCATAGTCCCTTCGGTACAACCAGAAAGTAATGCTTCAAAGGGGGGCCAGTGCACAACGCACCCTCGAGGTTAGCTGCGTGTCCTTGCAGCACCGAACATCGTAACTCGCTTTTCTAGAAGAACACCATGGTATCGTGTCAGCGCGTTGCCGGCTTTCCAGGTGGCCTTCCCACGCCCTATGTCCTCGGAAGGTGGGAAGGGTCGATGTTACGAACGCGATTATTATTTTACATTGATTCATAGATTTATTATCAAGCATGATTCATTGGGTCGCTTCACTGACTGGTCTCTGCCTGTTTTTACGATATGCATATGACGCATTCTTCTATACGACATGCAGGGCTCATTATGATTGTTCTACCTCGAGACAATCTGCTTAAGAAAATAAGTTAGAAGCATGGAGAAATGCTGAAATAAACATTTGCGGCGCCAACAAGATAATGGCAATGAGAGATTTGCCTGGAGTTTTATGATAGCCAGGTACACATCGCATCGTAGTGTTAAGGTATTATGTTTGTATATACTATTATATATAGCTTAGAAGGTAGAAAAATAAATTAGTTCTTAGCTAGCATTCACGCCAGCCGGGTTGTTCATTATTCCGAAAGCCCTGCGGTAATTGCCGATCTCGGTTCGCAGTTTTTATTTACATTTTGGTGTCCTTCAGAGAGGAACGAACTAACTTTTCTTCGCGAGTGAGTTGAGTGAGGTGTTGTCGGCGCCAGAAGATCGGCAAGTGAAGTTTAGAAGAACTCCGGCAGTAATTCTGCCGTAAAAAATAGTGTGTGGTGAGCAGAAAAAGTAGTGAGTGTTTCCGGAAAAGTCGTAAGTCGCTGAGTCGCAGACAAAGTGAGTATTTCCGGAAAAGTCGTAAGTCGCTGAGCCGCAGACAAGTAAAAAAAAAGGTCGTAAGTCGCTGAGCCGCAGACAAAGGGAGTGTGTTCCGAAAAAGTATTAGAAACATCGGAAGTGAGTGTTGCGTTGACAACAGCTAAGACTAGAACATTTTAAGTGAGTGAGAAGTCTGAGCCGTCGAAGGTCCGCCGAACTATCTATACAGTGACTATAAGTGGGACCCGCTATAAAAGTGAAAATGGCGAACGCGAACATTTCGATCAAGTTCGTCGAGAACAAAAATGGAAGCTGTCGTTTGTGTGTGGAACCGGATAAAAAAGAAGACATGGTGTGCTGTGACGAATGTGACAGGTGGTTTCACTTGTCGTGTGGGCTTGAAAAAATGCCTACGGAGGCTGAAAAATTTGTATGTGCTAAATGTGAGCAAAACGAACGTAAGCATCAGGCCTTGGCTCATCAGCTTAACGAATCGTTAAGATTGCAAACAGATTTAGCCAATCGACGCCAAGGCGAGAGCCTTCTTAGTGCAACAAGACAGGCGTTGATTAAACTCCCTAAATTTAGTGGAGAGGCTCGAGAATGGCCTAAATTCAAGAGTATCTACCAAGATACGACTGCCGAAGGCAGATTCACCAATCTTGAAAATTTATCAAGATTGGAGGAAGCTCTTCAAGGTAACGCTGCCAAGAGCGTTTCAAATTTAATGATAGGGGCTGCTAATGTCCCTAGGATAATGCAACGTCTTGAAGAGATCTTTGGGCGACCAGAAATCATATACCAACAACTATTGAATGAGCTCCTGAAAGCAGTTAATCAGAACAAAACAAATATAGTTGATATCGCCAACGCATTAGATGATCTAGTTTCTACAATGGAAACGCTACAGAAACCAGAGTTCCTACGTGATTATCGCCTGATATCTGATATCGTAACAAAGCTTCCGTTCAACATGCAAGTAACATGGACGGAAGCACTGCAAAGGAACTCTTCGCAACCAACTTTGCAGGATTTAAACAAATGGCTGCAAGCGCATGCTAAGACAATGCGATTGTTAGCAGTTCCCACGCGAAAGGAACATAAAACAAGGATCAACATTCACAACAATTCGCCCAAAATACAATGCAACGTTTGTAAAAACGACCATCAGACGTACAATTGCAACGTATTAAAAAATCTCAATGTTGATCAAAGACAACAACGCATTCAACAATTGGGATTATGTTACTCATGCTTGAACAAAGGACATGGCAGCAGGTTCTGTAGAAACAAGCGCGAGTGCAAAATCAATGGATGTAAAGGAAAGCACAATCGTCTGCTACACAAAGCAGAAAAGCCAAAGGAAAATCAAGAAGCTGCCGCTGAAAAATCTAATCACCATAATAGTAAAAGGTCAACTCATTCCACGTCGAGCATCCGTGCGAGACGGTTGTAAGTCCGCGTACGGTCTGCTTCTCATTCGGTTTTTTTTCCTGAAGTACAGGTAGTGGTTTTTTTTCCGAAAGTGTTTTGAAGCATAGTGCTTGAGTGGAAGTGGTGCTTAGCTGTATCAGTTAAGTAGCCATTTCGTTGGTTTTGCAACTACGCAAAACTTTGCAGTTTATTCGGCGTCCATCGCAGGCGCAGGCATCATCGTCCCACGCCGACAGTCATCATCCATCGTGCGTCTCCACCAACACAGACGCCGCCGTCCTGCCACCATCCATCCACCCAGTTGCAGTGTTGGGTGCGGCGAGAACACCAACAATAGCGTGGTTCGCTTCGACCGCACCACCGGCGAGTGTCCATCGAGCTAGTGTGTGCTGCCAGAACTGTTAGCCGGCAACACAGCAGTGTGAACGCAAGTATTTAATTGAGCTCCCTCTCATTGTTCCCCTCTCTTCTCCATCTTATTGGAATAGTTTTTTTCTTTCTTTTTTACTCGTCTTCCCCTCTGTCCCAAATCATTATTTTGTTTGTGTGTGTGTTTTTTTTCTGCCCTTGTGATAATTGTTTAGTTTTAAAAGAGATTGTGCCTCGCTGCAGCGGCGCATTTCGTGTCCGCAATGCGCGAAGGCGAAGTTGGCGGGGGTACTTCGTATTCCATGTCAGATGTTTCGTTGCATTCGGGTGTTCCAAACCAAAATGATATGGACACCAGCAACGCTAAAATTTCCTCTATGAGCCCCCGTCCCAAGGTCTACCCTCACGACTCTAGTGGGCCGTATGTTGTTTTCTTTCGACCCAAAGGCAAACGTTTGAATATCAGCCAGATTAGCAAAGATCTGGAAAAGCGATTTTCGTCTGTCACGACCATTGACATGGTTGGGTCCAGTAAACTCCGTGTCACGGTCAGTGATCGCAAACAGGCCAACGAGATTGTCACCTGTGAGCTTTTCACTCTCGAATATAGGGTGTATTTACCGTCAGCAGTGTGTGAGATCGCGGGGGTGGTGACGGAGGAAGTATGACATGCGACGATTTGAAACAAGGTTTCGGTCGTTTCAAGAACGTTTCTTTGCCTCCTGTTGCGATACTGGATTGCAAACAAATGTATTCGGTGTCGCAGGAGGAGAGAAGCGGAGTTATTCCCCGTCTGACTCTTTCTGCGTCACTTTTCCGGGTCCGCACTGCCTGACTACGTAGTGATTGGCAAACTTCGTCTACCTGTTCGGCTGTATGTACCGAAGGTGATGAATTGTGTTAATTGCAAGCAGCTGGGCCACACCGCTCAGTACTGTTGCAATAAACCTCGCTGTGCATCATGCGGAGAGAAGCATGTGGAGGAGCGTGCAAGACGGCACCGAAATGTGTCTATTGTAACGAAAGCCCTCCACATGCTCTTGAAGCTTGCCCAACGTACATACAGCAGCGAATCCACCAGAAGCGGTCTCTTCAGCAACGTTCTCGGCGAAGTTACGCCGAAATGTTGAGGAAGGCCGCTCCTCCACTCGTTTCTGACACCATCTACTCGTCTCTTCCTTTGGACGATCAAGGTAGCTCTGACTCCGAGGTTGGAAATGGGGTTCCCTTTGTTTTCAATGGCTCAACGAGGAAGAGAATAAAACAGAGCCAGCGACCCTCGAAAAAGCCTAGAAAACAGCCTCAAAGTGAGCCCCAATCCAACATGGTCAAATTCAAAGCGGGAGGAAATACTGAAAACGATCAACTTTTGTGGTTTCACATTAGGATGATCGAGAGTTTCCACCGCTTCCAGGAACATCTAAAATCCCAGATACCCCATTCATTGCGATTTCTCAGCCAGAAAGAGAGCATACAGAGCGAGCAGAAGAACTCCCGAGCGCTCCAATGTTCACACTTTCTGGCATCGTGGAGCTCATCCTCAACTTCTTTGATGCTTCCGACCCCGTGAAGAACATGGTCAAAACTGTTCTTCCTATTCTGACTCCTCTCCTGAAGCAGCTGGCTTCGAAAATGCCCCTCCTCGAGTCATTTGTATCCTTCGATGGCTAACTTAGTCAATAAGGGTAACATGATTTCGATTCTACAGTGGAACTGTCGAAGTATTCTTCAAAAAGTAGCTCTTTTTAAATTTTTAGGTAACAAATTACAAGGCGATGCTTTTTTTGCTTTATGTGAAACATGGCTAACACCAGATGTGAACCTTCATTTTCCTGATTTCAACATAATCCGCCGCGATCGGGCAAATCGATATGGAGGAGTGCTTTAGGGATCAAAAACAGCACTCCTTCTATAGAGTCGATCTTGCGCCGATGTCTGGCACCGAAGCTGTCGCATGTCAGGTGACTATTCGAGGAAAAGACCTCAGTATCGCCTCGATATATCTTCCTCCAAACACCGCGATATCTCGAAGAGATCTCTCGCACATCTGCTCGGTTATGCCCGAGCCACGGTTGCTCCTGGGAGATTTTAACTCCCACGGAACAGGCTGTAGGGAACTGTACGACGACAACCGTTCATCAATGATATACGACCTCTGCGACGACTTCAATATGTCAATTTTGAATACAGGAGAAGTTACACGAGTGGCTCCTCCAGCAAGAGATAGCCGTCTAGATCTTTCCATTTGTTCGAGCTCATTATCGTTGGACTGTACTTGGAAGGTGGTCCAAGATCCCCATGGTAGTGATCATTTGCCGATCGAAGTTTCGATTTCCAATGGACATAAGCAATCAGCTTCCATCGATCTTTCATATGACCTCACGAAGCACATCGATTGGGGCAAATATGCGGACGCCATCAGCGATGGCATACAGTCGATAGAAGCACTTCCCCCGCGGGAAGAGTACAAGTTTCTATCGCAGTTGATTCTTGAAAGCGCTCTTCAGGCACAACGTCGGCCGGTGCCAGGAGCTTCGGTTCGTAGGAAACCCTACAGTCCGTGGTGGGATATCGAGTGTACGCAACTTTATCGCGAGAAATCCGCCGCGTTCAAAGATTTTCGGAAACACGGGGCGATCGTTCTTCACAAACGATACACCGCGCTCGAAATCCAGTTCAAGAAACTGGTCAAAGTGAAGAAGCGCGGATATTGGCGCACTTTTGTTGAAGGTTTATCGCGCGAGACTTCAATGAAAACTCTGTGGACCGTCGGGAGAAGAATGCGCAACGCGTCGTCCGTAAACGAAGATCGTGAAAGCTCGTCGCGGTGGATACTTGACTTCGCAAAGAAAGTTTGTCCGGATTCGGTACCGGTGAGGCAAGAGCTACGTGATGCTTTTGCAGACAGGGATGATATGGATCGTCCCTTTTCGATGATTGAATTCTCACTTGCTCTCCTTTCATGTAACAATTCCGCTCCAGGGATGGATAGAATCAAGTTCAATTTGCTCAAAAACCTCCCAGACGTCGCGAAGAGGCGCTTATTGAACTTGTTCAATCAGTTACTGGAGTGCAACATTGTTCCGGATGATTGGAGGGAAGTGAGGGTGATAGCCATCCAGAAGCCCGGAAAACCCGCGTCGGATTGTAACTCGTATCGCCCCATCGCGATGCTGTCATGTCTTCGGAAGCTGTTGGAGAAGATGATTCTCTTCCAGCTAGACAAATGGGTTGAATCGAATAGTTTGTTGTCAGATACACAATTTGGTTTCCGCAGGGACAAGGGAACGAGCGACTGTCTTGCGTTGCTTTCTTCAGAAATTCAGCTTACTTTCGCTAAAAGAGCAAATGGGCTCAGTGTTTTTGGACATTAAGGGGCTTTTGATTCAGTTTGCGTCGATGTCTTATCTGACAAACTCCACGAGTGTGGACTTTCACCAATTTTGAACAACTATTTGTACAATTTGTTGTCAGAGAAGCGTATGAGTTTTCTCATGGTGACTCGGCAACTTCACGAATTAGCTACATGGGTCTCCCACAGGGCTCATGTTTGAGCCCCTTCTTTACAATTTTTACGTCAGAGACATTGATGAATGTCTCATGCCAAATTGCTCGTTGAGACAGCTTGCAGATGATTGTGTTGTATCCGTTTCAGGGCCAACAGCGGTTGATCTGCAAGGACCATTGCAAGATACTTTGGACAATTTGTCCACTTGGGCTACGAAGCTGGGTATCGAATTCTCTCCGGAGAAAACTGAGATGGTTGTCTTCTCAAAAAAACATAAGCCGACAAAGTTCCCGCTCCAACTCCTGGGTAAGACAATCACTCATAGCATGTCTTCTAAATACCTCGGGGTCTGGTTCGACTCGAAATGTACCTTCGGGAAGCACATTGTGTATCTGATACAAAAATGCCAGAAACGGATCAACTTCATGCGATCAATAACCGGAACATGGTGGGGAGCGCATCCCGAAGATCTTATGACGTTGTATAGGACAACCATTTTCTCGGTCCTCGAATACGGTAGTTTCTGCTTCCAGTCCGCGGCTAAAACACACATGCTGAAGCTTCAAAGGATTCCAGTACCGCTGTCTCCGTATCGCGTTAGGGATGTATGAATTCGACACATACAATGAGCTTGGAAGTACTTGCGGGAGTACTGCCACTAACAGATCGTTTCGCGGAATTATCGCTCCGGTTCCTCATCCGCTGTGAGGTTCTCAATCCATTGGTCATTGATAACTTCGAGAAGCTGCTCGAACAAAACCCTCAATCTCGATTCATGAGTATTTACCACTGGTACATAACGCTGGAGGTAAGCCCTTCTTCGGTAGATACCAATCGTGCTAACTTCTTAGACTCTTACAGTTCCTCTGTTACTTTTGATCTGTCCATGAAGCAGGAGGTTCATGGAATACCAGACTTTCTGTGTGCGGAGGTCATACCTCCATTATTTGCAAGCAAATACGGGCACGCCAGTGAGGAGAGAAGCTTTTTACAGACGGGTCAAAATTGATGACTCCACTGGTTTCGGTGTTTTCAACGTTTTTCATAGCGCCTACTTTAAGCTCAAAGAGCCTTGTTCCGTGTATACTGCTGAGCTAGCAGCTATACACTATTCACTCGAGCTAATCGCATCCCTACCTCCTGACCACTTTTCATCTTCACCGACAGTCTAAGTTCCTTGGAGGCTGTTCGGTCAATGAAACCAGTTAAGCACTCAGCGTATCTTCTAAATGGGATACGGAAAGCTTTGAGTGCCTTATCACAACGGTCTTACACAATCACCATGGCTTGGGTCCCTTCTCATTGCTCGATCCCGGGAAATGAGAAAGCGGACTCTTTAGCTAAGGTGGGCGCTGTGGAAGGTGATGTTTACGATCGGAAAGCACCTTCGATGAATTTTTCCCATTAGTTCGTCATGAAACCTTGATCAGCTGGCAACAGAAATGGACAAATGGGTATAGAGGTGTTTTGGGTAGAAGGCGGTATTCAATTCGCCCGCAGGTGTCAGAAGCGTCCATGGTTCAAAAAATTGAATATGGGACGAGACTTCATTCGAACCATGTGTCGTCTAATGTCCAATCACTACACTCTAAATGCACATCTTTTCAGAGTGGGGCTCTCGGAAGGAAATCTCTGTGTTTGCGGCGAGGATTATCAGGACATCGATCATGTCGTGTGGGCGTGCGAGGAACATCGTGGCCCCAGATCTGCGCTAACTGAACATCTCCGGGTCCGAGGAAAACAACCAAAGCCTATTAGGGAAGTGTTGTCGGGCCTTGATCTCGAGTACATGTCCCTGGTCCACCAATTTTTGAAAGTTGCTGATGTAAAACTGTAATCATTGTCTGCCCATTCCCTTGTCTGTCGTACCCCATATCGAATGTCTTCCTCTTGTTGTACATTTCCATGTCTGTCGTTAATCCCTTTCGTATGTCTTCCTCTCGTCGTTGTCTCCCAAAAAAAGTTTGTTTGTCCCGTTACAGATGTAAAAATGCGAGGAATGTCAACTTTGTGAACATCAGCATAGTAATTACTTAAGCACCCTAAAATCCTTTCCTTTCCTACTGTATTATTGTATTCCCTAACCTCGACTAAACCGCGAGTCTTTCGGTTCCCCAAAACTAACACTATGTATAAGAATCAAGAAATGTATTGTTAAACTTGATTTCGGCTCCGTAACGCTTCACGGCAAATGAGCCTTCCAAATAAACGAAAGATAAAAAAAAAAAAGTAAAAGGTCAACAGTTTGGTACCAGATTTTACCCGTCACCTTACAAAATGGTAATAAAGTTTTGGAAACATTTGCTTTCCTTGATCCCGGTTCTTCGTTGACGCTATTGGACAAATCAGCTGCGGATAAACTTGGCCTTCAAGGACTTTCTGATCCCTTGGAGATGACGTGGACACAAAACGTGTCGAAGGAAACACCAAGTCAACGAGTGCAGTTATGGATACGCGGTCACGGAGAAAAATCCTACTCCATGAAAGACGTCAGGACCATTGAGGACATCGAGCTGCCAAAACAAACTTTGGACATCAAGCGTATGAAGAAAGATTTCCAGTATTTAGCGGATGTTCCAGTTCAAGGCTACGTCAATGCCAAGCCGCTGATTTTAATTGGCATGGAACACGCACACCTGTTATTGACGACCGACAGAAGGACAGGCGATGAGAATTCCCCGATGGCAGCGAGGACAAAGCTGGGTTGGCTGATCTTCGGCAAAGTATACAGAGGTGAGACATCATATTCTTTTTGTATTAGGGAACGAGAGAGCAGCGATTTAAAATCACTTTTTGAAAATTATTTGTCAACAGAGAATTTTGGTGTTAGGGCAGTAGAAAAGTTACCAAAATCCTTCGCAGAAGAAAGGGCTGATGCCATAATAAAAAAGACCATTAATTATGAAAATGGGCATTACTCGATAGGTTTATTGTGGAAAAGTGATGATGTTAATTTCCCACCAAGTTATAATAATGCCCTTAAACGTTTGGAAATGCTAGAAAGGAAATTAAGCAACAACTCAGAAGTTATGAAGTGGGCAATTAGTTCTTTTGATGGATTTATTAAAAAAGGATATGCACGTAAGCTTAGCCCAGATGAGTTATTAGAAGATCATCCAAACACCTATTATTTACCTCATTTTATTGTGACTAACAAAAACAAAATTCCACCAAAATCTCGAATTGTTTTTGATGCAGCTGCTGCGATTCAAGGAGTTTCTTTTAATTCTGCTTTGCTTGCTGGTCCGGATACGGTAAAACCGTTATTTGGTGTTTTATTAAGATTCCGTGAAAATAAAATTGCTGTTACTGGAGATATTCAAGAAATGTTTCAGCAAGTGAAAATTATTAAGAAAGACCAGCATGCTCAAAGATATCTTTGGAGAAATTGTGAGAGTGATAGGGATCCAGATGTATATGTTATGGAATCTATGATTTTTAGTTCCACATGTTCACCTGCTTGTGCGCAAGCTGTTAAAAATCATAATGCACGGATTTTTGAAAAGGATTTTCCAAAGGCTTCTGAGGCCTCAGAAGATAATTTCTATGTAGACGATTACTTGGACAGCTTCAATGAGGAGGAAGAAGTAGTTGAAGTCGATCTGGGAGTTATAAACATCCAACAGCATGCTGGATTCCATCTGAGAAATTTTATCACAAACTCACACGAGCTTGCCAAAGCTATTCCTTCTGAAAGGCTACAAGATTCGGAAATTAAGTTATTATAAAATAAAAAAATTCCAACTGATAAAGTGTTGGGAATCTATTGGAATACTAAAACGGATTAAATTGAATTCAAACTTAAACTCAATAAATTAACACAAACCATGACAAAAAGAGAAGTTCTTTCCTTTGTCATGAGTTTGTATGACTATAGGTCTAATTGCAAACTTCTCTATCCATGGAAAAATTCTTTTGCAGAAATGGCATAAAGAATCCTTTGATTGGGATAGTCAGTTACCTCACGAATTATCAGTTTATTGGGATTCTTGGTTGAAGGCGCTAAAAGTTGCTTCAAATGTTCAGATTCCAAGGTGCATTTCTATGAAAAAATGCATTGGTTTATGAGTTGCATACTTTCGTGGACGCTTCTGAAGATGCGTTTGCAGCAGTTGTGTTTTTAAGAAGCGTTACTGAAAATGGAATAGATGTTCAATTAGTCGCAGCAAAGGCTAGAGAGATCCAAATGTTATCCATACCACGTCTAGAACTACAAGCAGCAGTATTGGGAACAAGGTTATTGGATACAGTTAAGAAGGAATTGCGAATTGCGTATTCAAATTTCTAAAAGTGTTATGTGGTCAGATAGTCAAATTGTTTTAGCTTGGATCAATAGCTAACACAGGCGGTACAAGTTATTTGTTGCACATCGCATTGCTGAAATTTTAGAAACAACATCAGCCGATCAATGGAGATACATCAGATCCGCTCAAAACCCTGCTGATGAAGGGACGAAAATTATTAAAGGCACATCAATTTGGCTCAATGGACCTTCATTCCTAAAAGAACCTGAGGAATATTGGCCGGAGGTAGCAGTGAGTAGAGAAACTGATGAAGAATTACGAAATTATGTGAACACCCATCAAGAAATTCATCCCTATTCATTTATCCAAGACGATTATTTTTCGGATTGGTGGCGGTTGGTGAATCGAACCAACATTATCAAAAAGTTTACTGATTGGATTAAAAACAAATCCGAATTCGATCGAGGTATTGATTATGAAGATTTCAAATTGGTTGAAGAGGCAATATTCAGAAAGGCTCAGTGGGATTGTTACGCAGAAGAAGTGCTAACCCTGAAAGCAGGCCAAGCGATTGATCAGTCGAGTGATTTACGACAGTTAAATCCTACACTTGATGAATACGGTGTACTCAGAGCAAGAGGTCGACTGGAAACCACGATGAGTATACCCAAATCGGCAAGAACACCCATTATATTACCGTATGAACATCATATATCTTTCTTGGTTGTTAAAGCGTATCATGAAAGATACTTGCATCAAAACGACAATGTTGTAATAGCAGCTATTCAGCAAAAATTTTGGATTGTTAAATTGAGAGCGTTGCTGAAAAAGGTTAAAAAGCATTGCCAAGAATGTATCATTGCTAAGTCTAAACCGATGCCACCCATGATGGCACCCTTGCCAGATTTTCGAACAGAGCCTTTCTTGTATCCATTCACCAACACAGGAGTGGATTATTTTGGACCTTTTGAAGTCGCAGTAAATCGGTCGAAAGAGTTGGGGTGTGATTTTTACTTGTTTGTCTAGCAGAGGAGTTTATATCGAAATGGCTGAGAAATTGGACACCGACTCTTTTATTGTTTGTTTGCGAAATTTCCAAAATAGAAGAGGAAAAATTAAACATCTTTACAGCGATAATGGCACTAACTTTGTCGGAGCTGATAACGAATTGAAAGGATTAGTTAAAGATATCGATGTTAGAATGAGAAGCGGCGAAGCTGCAGCGTTAGCTATAAAATGGACTTTCAATCCACCAGCAGCATCACATTTCGGTGGTGTATGGGAGAGACTTATTAAAACCATTAAGCTATCTCTCTACAAAATGCTTAAGATGTATGGAGATCGTTTACCACGACCAGCAATTTTAAGAGCAGCATTGATTCAAACGGAATTTATTTTAAATTCTCGCCCACTAACTCATATTCCCGTCGAAGATATTGACGACGAAGTAATGACACCGTTTCACATTCTTATTGGCCGAGCAGGAGAATATGTACCACCTTATGATCCGACAGCAGTGCATATAGAAAAACGTCATTGGAAAAAAGTCCAAAATTATGGAAAATATTTTTGGAATCGGTGGACAAAGGAATATCTTCCTATGCTGCTAAAACGAAATAAATGGACCAATAAAGTTGAACCTATAAAGGTTGACGATATAGTTGTAATTACCGATGATAACGCTCCTCCTGGAACTTGGTTAAAAGGTCGAGTCATTAGTGTAAGAAAGGCGAAAGATGGGCAAGTCAGATCTGCGGAAATTAAAACATCTAAGGGAACTTATGAGCGACCAGCTGTTAAAGTTGCTGTTCTAGATGTAAGGAAAATTAACAAGCCGAATTCTACAAACGAAACTGTACAACAAGATCAAAACTTGCAAAACACGATGTCGTCATCAAACTCAAATAAAGTAGACTCTCATATCGCCAAAGATAAAGATGAGTCTCCACGCAAAAGAACATTGAGAAATAAAAAACCTATTAACTTCCTTTCGATCATGTTTTGCTTATACATGTTTTCAATTATTTTTGGTTTTGAAACTGGAGGGTTGATAGCGTATGATTGTGCCAACCCTGAAGTGAACATGACGAGTTATTCGTTACTCGACGTTGCTTCTTGTGTTCCTCAAAAAACTAACTTGACCTCAACAGAAATGTCCATACAAGTATTGCAACGAAACGTAAGAAGTCTAACTAAGGTTCTACAATGTAAAGTTATAATTCGAAGATCTATACGGCATTGTGGTACATTTTCGCATACTTCAGATTACCAATACGGATACTCTTATATAGTTAAGGAATTTAATTCCGAAGAATGTAGGAAAGTGCATGCTTTAGGAATTGTATCACTTACTCATGATAGACGAATTAATGAGCTAAAATTAAATACCACAACACGAGGTGAAACGCTTATTGTGGGAAGTGTTACTGGAAATTCATGTAGTGGAGGTACTTATAGTACACCCTTTTATACATGGACAGGTGCTCTAGTTTATTATGAATACGAGATTGCACTATTTGATTATATTGCAAATATCGACCTTGAAAATGATCAGATATTTTTGAAAAATGGTTTAATATGTACTTACTCCATTGGAACGTGTTTAGATTCCGAAGAAGGTTATTTGACTTGGGATGTAGACCTAAACCAGTCCTGTGAGACAACTGAATTTGAAGTAATTTATGAAGGGGTTGTTAACAAGACTACAAGTTTGGAAGGTAACACAAAGCAAACTCATTCAGTAGTTTACAGCACTATTTCAGACAAGCAAGTGTTCTCAATCAAAACACGGGAGGAAACTCGCATTTGTGGATACAATGGATTTACTACCGACCATCCGAGAATTTTAATTATTGAAACAGACACTATTAGATCGCCTTTTACGAGGAAGGCATCCACAGGAAAAAATTTAGATTTATTTACTTATTTTAATTCCAAAATTACTCTTGTTGAAAGTTACATTGGCCAATCTTTAAATGACATTTACAATATGGTTATGGCTGAAATGTGTAAATTGGATAAAGTTTTATTGGAAACTAAGTTGACACTGGCGAGATTAAATCCCAATGAATTTGTTAGCAGTATAATGAAAAGAAGTGGATATACAGCAGTAGTTGCTGGGGAAGTTTTACACGTCTTAGAATGTAAACCCGTTTACATAACACCAAGGTTTACTGAACAATGCTTTCAAGAAATTCCCGTTTACTACAATAATATGTCAATGTTTCTGGCTCCTGTTACACGTGTCTTACAAACATTGGGAACTGAAATAGAATGTACGCCGTTACTGCCTGCGAAATTCAAGTTTGGAAATAGATGGTATACAACAGACGGAAGATTACGAGAAACCACTGCTCCGAGTAAATTATCAACTGATATTGTTACCAGCTGGTCATATACGCCATTGCCCAATTTGATGGAAAGTGGAGTTTATGATTCTAATAGTTTGGTCAAAATGCGAAATATGATTTATGAACAAGGTGAAAGGCGTGTGGCATCTTCTGTGGTTTACAAGGTTTTAGCTGGTCAACATCCTAATACTCAAGGTTTTAGCACAGACAAACAGACGTAACAGCTAGAACAATTTCCTGAATAATTAATCGCCCAGTTACTTTATCACCATCTCGCGTGCATGTTGCACGAAATGATGTTTAGTACGACAATGTCAACAGAAGGCGCTAGTATGAGATGTCAAGTCGAAAGGTAAACGATGCGCGCGCCTCTAGGTGTGAAACAAGTAATCAGTGTAATTTAAAACGACCGTTCAGAGTATGTACGATGGGAATTTCATCAGTGTTACGTCTGTTTGTCTGTGGTTTTAGGTTTGACGCATTAGTTTCAGAAAAAATGATCGATGGAGCTATAAGCAAATACTGGAATAAATTACTGTCCTGGTCAACATGGCTGGGAAACATTACATCAACAGCCATCGGAATTTACATTATCATTCGAGGTTTGAAATTTATGATTGACACAATTATTCATGGACAAATATTATATGATATTTACGGTTTCAGCTGGCAATTGTTAGCATCATTTTGGGATTCTTTAACGAATTTGTTGTCACATAGAAATATTAGGAAGGAAGCTTTTAACAATAAAAATAGTGAAAACGATAAGTGTTTGGATGATAATCAAATTACAAATAATGATCAGGCCATTTCAGAAGATATAGAAATAAATACTCTTAGAGGAAATGTATATTCGAAATCCAATACAAATGTTTAAGTGAAGACAATACAAAGATAGTTAAGTTAATATGATTTAAAATATGTCGCTTATCGACAACCTTTGTAAATCCAGTAGGTTTACGGGCCGCGGAATGTTACGAACGCGATTATTATTTTACATTGATTCATAGATTTATTATCAAGCATGATTCATTGGGTCGCTTCACTGACTGGTCTCTGCCTGTTTTTACGATATGCATATGACGCATTCTTCTATACGACATGCAGGGCTCATTATGATTGTTCTACCTCGAGACAATCTGCTTAAGAAAATAAGTTAGAAGCATGGAGAAATGCTGAAATAAACATTTGCGGCGCCAACAAGATAATGGCAATGAGAGATTTGCCTGGAGTTTTATGATAGCCAGGTACACATCGCATCGTAGTGTTAAGGTATTATGTTTGTATATACTATTATATATAGCTTAGAAGGTAGAAAAATAAATTAGTTCTTAGCTAGCATTCACGCCAGCCGGGTTGTTCATTATTCCGAAAGCCCTGCGGTAATTGCCGATCTCGGTTCGCAGTTTTTTTATTTACAGTCGACTTCGCGCCTGCTTCCCTCTGCACGACTGGTATCAAGAATGATGATGCCGCGTGCACCCCAAATTGACCTTTCTGCGATAGGGCCTATTCGCCAGCACACAGAGGGACTTGCCGACGCGAGGCCTACGCCTGCCCCAGCCTTGACGAGGACCCCTTTCCGTCCTCGGGCTCGGAACCCGCCCGGTTGACCGACGCCACGAAAGCGACGATACCATGTTGTTCTTCGCGCGGCCGCTTGTTCGATAAAAGGATCGAGTTCGACCACAGAGCATGACCACCGGTATGACCCATGAAGCCGACTCCGATCCCTTGGACCACCTCTTATTTGCGCCTGAACTAGCCATTCCTCGAGTCCACGCGCCATCTTCTGTGTAGCTCCGAGACGATTTGGACGATAGCCGATAAAACGGCGTTCCAGCCAACTTCATCTTTACACATCCTCCGAACTAAGTTGTCCGGGGTCGTGTCCAGACCACATGTGGCAAGCATGTCGTCACGCATTGCGCGAAAACGTAAGCACACGAACAACACGCCCAACAAACATTCACTAGTTGAACAAACATCAGTGTGATGATTTAATTCAGCGCTGTGTTGAATTATGTCTGTACTATTTCTTATCACAACTTCTGTTCAAGCTTTGTGTTATACCTAAGCTTTATTTACTGTGCACTCAATACACTACACCTGCTTTGTAAGACACCTTACTACTTACACCTGACAACACACACACTTTGCTCGCCCCTTAATTGACAGTTAGAATCAGCCTCCCCGGGTGCGAGCATGTGCTCATTGTAAATCTAATCAGCATCATTATTAAAGTTAATAAAGTGAATTAAATCAAGTTAGCTGTTGTGGAATTTATCTCGGCCTGTCACAACAGTTCTGGCGACGAGGATGCTGCAAGATCCAAACGCTGTTGCTGGTGCCGGAGGTGGAATTTTCGGTGTGAATGTTGCTGCCGGAGGAGGCGCAATGGCTGCTGCTGCTGGTGCTGGTGCTCCGCCACCAAACTACTACAAACGGCGGTGGAAAAGTTACGTTACCGTTGTACGTTGTGGAATCCGAAAAACATCCACTTCTCGGGCGCGAGTGGTTAAATACGATTCCGGTCGACTGGAACACCGTGTTTCATAATCGCAGTGCCGTGAATGCGATTTCGAATGCTACTCCCTCGCGCACGGCTGCTCTTAAGCAGATACTGGAAAGATTTCCGAAAGTGTTCGACGACTCCATCGGGAAGATCTGTAGTGTTCAAGCCAGCCTACCGTTGAAGAAGAATGCCAGGCCGGTGTTTCTGAAGGCGAGGAAGATTCCATTCAATCTACAGAAGACGGTGGAAGATGAATTAGACAAGCTTGAAGCAGAAGGTGTGCTAACGAAGGTAAACCAGAGTAACTGGGCTACGCCGATCGTTCCAGTGAAGAAGTCCCAAGGCCGTGTGAGAATTTGTGGGGACTATAAACAAACGGTCAATCCAAATCTTCTCGTAGACCGCCATCCACTGCCTACGGTGGATGAACTTTTCGCGTCGTTAGCTGGAGGACAGAAATTTTCCAAAATTGACCTCGTGCAAGCATATTTGCAGCTTGAAGTAGCCCCGGATGACAGGGAAATACTTACCTTGAGTACGCATCGTGGCTTGTATCGTCCAAACCGACTCATGTACGGCGTCGCGTCGGCGCCAGCAATCTGGCAGCGTCAGATAGAAGTGATTCTACAGGGAATCGAGGGAGTGCGAGTGTTTCTCGACGATATAAAGGTCACGGGACCGAGCGATGAAGTGCATCTTCGGCGTTTAGAAGAGGTTCTCCTGAGGCTAGACCAACATGGTATTCGAGTAAATAAAGAGAAGTGCGTATTCTTTGCGGAGCAGATCGACTATTGCGGATATGCCATCGACAAGGAAGGTATCCATAAGATGCAGGATTCAAGATATGCGTCAGCCCAAGAACAAGGACGAAGTCCGGTCGTTCGTTGGCCTGATTAACTACTACGGAAGATTCTTTGAGAACCTCAGTACGGTTCTTTATCCTTTGAACAACCTTCTGAAAAATGATGTGCCGTTCAAGTGGACAAGGCAGTGCGAAGTATCATTCAGAACCGTGAAGAAACAAATGCAGTCGAATAGTTGTCTTGTTCATTATTCGCCGGAACTACCGTTGCTTCTTGCAACCGATGCGTCACCCTATGGTGTTGGTGCGGTGCTTAGTCACCTAATGCCGGACGGAACGGAGCGTCCGATACAATTTGCTTCTCAAACGCTCAACCGAGTTCAACAAAAGTACATGCAAGTTGACAAGGAGGCTTATGCCATCATTTTCGGCGTCAAGAAGTTCTTCCAATTCTTATACGGCCGGAAGTTCACGCTTATCACTGACAACCAAGCAATGTCCAAAATATTTGGAGAACGCAAGGGGCTGCCGGTAATGTCCGCCATTCGAATGCAACACTGTGCAACATATCTGCAGTCGTTCGACTATGAAATCCGTTTCAGGAAGTCGTCTGACCATGCTAATGCGGATGCAATGTCCCGAATTCCCCTGACTGAAGCGGATCCGGACAATTTGATGGAGGAAGCTGATGTCATCGAGTTGAACCAAATTGAAACACTGCCGCTGACTGCTGCAGAACTTGCCCAGGCCACAGCCGAAGGTAAGACGGTGCGGAATCTCATCCAAGGGATCAGACCGAGTTTTCACTCCAGAAAAGTTGTTTGCTGCACGGTATACGGGTCTATGTTCCACCTGTGTTACGAAGAAGAGTGCTGGAAGAATTGCATTGTTCCCATTTCGGTACGACACGGACAAAGTCCTTAGCCAGAGCCTACTGCTGGTGGGTAGCAATGGATCACGATATAGAGGAGATGATATCCAACTGTGCCGAGTGTCAATCGGTCCGACCTGATCCAGTGAAAACCAAAATGCATTGCTGGGAAACGCCGACGATGCCGTTCCAGAGAGCCCATGTGGATTTTGCTGGGCCTTATCAAGATACCTACTTCACATTGGTTGATGCGTACAGCAAGTGGCCGGAGATTAAAGTGTGCAAGTCTACTACAGCAGAGAGTACGGTGAAGATGTGCCGAGAAATATTCGCTACATTCGGAATTCCGTCGGTGCTACACGGAGAAACACGTTTACTCATTAATGGGTACTTTTTCTTTGCCATCTCTGTCTCTCTGCTGAAAAATTTACCCATTTTGGGAGAATAAGTGGATCTACTCATTTAAATGAGTAAATCCACTTATTCTTCCAAAATGGGTAATTTTTCAGCAGATAGAAAGAGATAGCAGAGAAAAAGTACCCATTAATGAGTAAACGATTTTTACCGGGTAGTTAGCGATCACGGAGTGCAATTCACTTCGGAGGCGTTCCAACAGTTTTTGCGGATGAACGGCGTAGTGCACAAAATGGGAGCTCCGTATCATCCATCGACGAATGGGCAAGCGGAACGCTACGTGCAGACTTTCAAACAAAAGCTAAAAGCTATGAAGTGCCCGAAATCCGATTTCAACATGGAGATCTCGAACATCCTGCTGACATACCGGAAGATGCTGCATCCTTCCACAGGTCAATCGCCGTCCATGCTGATGTTCGGCCGTCAAATCCGGTCGAGAATCGACCTCATGCTACCGAAGAACGAGCCGACGTCTACGAAGGATATTGCAGTACGACTGTTCAAGGACGGAGACCGCGTTCGTGTGCGAGACTTCCTTTCGCGAGACAAGTGGAAGTTCGGGAAGATCGTGGAGAAAGCTGGTAAACTGCGGTACCTGGTCCGCCTAGATGACGGAAGAGTTTGGGAACGCCACATTGACCACATCGCTGGAGTAGGTGCGCATTTGCGTGAAGAATTGGTGAACACTCCTAGGGAGGAGGTGAACACTGAACGAATGGCCTTTACGGTTCCTGTTTCTGCTCCGGTGGCAACTGCTATCGAGCCTGCTGGTGAAGTGGCTGTTGGTGCGAGTCCAATAGCGCACCCTCAACCTGTTGCATCACCCATGGATCATATTTCCCAGCCGCCCTCGAGTTCTGCGGCGACCAGGACGCCCCAAACAGCAAATAGGTTGCTTCCGCAGCCTCTAAGACGTTCAAATCGAGTGATTAAACCTCCCTAAAAACTAAATTTGTGATTTTAATGTCCATTTTCTCAAAAAGAGGGAGAGTTGTTATACCTAAGCTTTATTTACTGTGCACTCAATACACTACACCTGCTTTGTAAGACACCTTACTACTTACACCTGACAACACACACACTTTGCTCGCCCCTTAATTGACAGTTAGAATCAGCCTCCCCGGGTGCGAGCATGTGCTCATTGTAAATCTAATCAGCATCATTATTAAAGTTAATAAAGTGAATTAAATCAAGTTAGCTGTTGTGGAATTTATCTCGGCCAGTCACAACACTTTGTTCACACAATTATGGCGAAGTTATACAACTACATCATCTCATTTTGAAAAACAACTTTATTAACTGATTCGTTAAACCTTTAATAAGCATTTTACTAAGCCTCAATTCAGCTACATGTGAATTCTTCGAAAATAATAACGCATAGAAGGTAACATCAGTAAGATCTTTAATGAACGTATTTTGAAGCAATTGCTATTTTCATATAATCATTTTAAAATTTTCCTAAATCGGGTCTCGAACTGCTGTCATTTGATCATCCGCCGGTAACGTTGTCATCCGCGCCATCCTTGATTTGTTAGATATGGCTCACTCAATGCATAACATAAATAATCTTATTGCTGAATATGAATCATAATTGGACTCTTATTCAATAAGTCGATCTGTCAAACTACAGTTTGTTTATAACTGTACAATTTTTTATTTCAACCATTGTTCAACCAGTCATAACCATCGCACACTAGGAAAAATACCTAAAAATAATGTCGATAAACGATAAAATAAAATCCGTCCCCGATGCTATTTATGAATTTATGAAAATAAAATCAATGTATATTCGCCTCGGCCTTCCTCAGAATCTTTTGATAATCGATTGCGATATGTCAAATGCTAAGATAATTTCAATTATTTCGCCGCAATAAAGATCAACATCCATTCGATAATATTGGGATTCCACACATCAAAGATTCAATAATTTTCCGATGTTATTCAACGGCGTTATGTCCGCCTTTTAGTAAATTTAGTTCCGCATGAATGCATGATTTTTTTATTGCACCAGCAGTTTTGTTCGTTATAATCTCCGACAGTTTAATAAATCACGAAAATAAAAAGCATGTCTTGAAAATAAATCATTATTTTTCTATAAATCAAATTTCCCAGATCTAGAACCCAGATTTTCTCTCAAACTGAAAAAGCATGTTTTTTCCCACTGTGCGATAGATCAGATAAATTTGAAATCCAATGGTTAAGAAGGACAAAGGTTAAGAAGGATGTCTAATGCCTGCTTATTAACTTACTATTCAAACTCAACTCGACCACCCTTTCAGAGCATCACATCATAGTCGAACAGAGAACTTTAAAAATCATTAGTACAGTACATTGTTAAACTTCCCCAATGTGCTGAAATGTGATAAAACGAAAACGTAAGTTCGACTTCAAATAAAGGTAGTAAACAAATAAATAGGCCATGTCGAATATTAGTTACATTAAATGCTGAAATGAAATCTGTCTAGCAAATTATTCAGCATCCATTTTATTCAGCTACAAAGATCACAAATAAACAATAATTCAACCTAGATGCTTATTTGTAGCTTGTCGTTGTTTGTTGGGCGTGTTCCTACGTTTCCTCTAAACCTACGCACACCTAACACTCGGGCGAGGCCGAGCAAGCCAGCTGCGTTACCTGCACTGTGATTTTGCAGTACGCTCAAACGCCGGGCACATCGAACCCCCCATGGGGTGCTTGCTGTTCACAGCTTTGCTGGAACAAATCAAACAATTGGGAGGGTGCGTGCAGCATTGTGCCTTATGTCCCTCCAATCCGCAGCGTCGGCAGAGATTGCTTCTGTCAGGGCCTTTGTAGTCCCATTGCTTGTGCCCCGGTTCCAGGCACTTGAAGCAAACTTCGGGTTGCTCGTATATGCCCACAAGGCACCCCGACCATCCCACCTCCCAAGCAACACCTCTTGTTTCTCAGTGAGTAACAACAACTGTGGTGTGACTTACTAAAGGTCTGACTTATGCACAACGCGTCGTATTTGGAACTCCTTTGTGACACAAAAAGCGCAAGAGGTGGAGCCTATTTGCAACATCTTGCAGCTACAATGAAAATAAAAACACAAAAACCAACCGGGAATCGAACCATGGACCTTGAGATTTGCAACCTGCTACTATAACCATCACACCAACAATTCTGTTTGAAGATTCTGCTACAAGTGTACTACATAAACAACAAAGTCATTTGTACCTTCATTGTACCGTGCAAATTCAAACTTCGGACGCTTAAGCACTTTTTGCTATGAAATCAATCTGTTAATACACATTTTAATTATCACCGTTCTAATAACCATCACAATCATAAAACATATCGCTGATCTTTATAACACGGGATTAACATGTGCGAATTATTGTGTAGAATCCTTGCGATTAATAAAAATGTCCGGCTTCTGTTTTACTCAAACTCCGGACTGCAGCAACATTGAATTCATATTTCGGACCCAACGTTTCAAACTTCGGACAGCAAATTACACAATATTGAGAAGAAATATTGCAAATAATTATCACTAGATAGCTCAGACTGACATTCAACTATTTCGTCACATTGGATTAACATTGATTACTAGAATGAAACTGTCCTAAATAAAGCTAAAACTTTATCCCCTTTCAATTCATCCTGATGAAACATTTCAATGACATATTTCTGAAAACCTCCCATACAAATTGGAGTGTCCGAAGTTTGAGTATGTCCGAATTTTGATTATCCACGGTACCTTATACGGAACATGCAGGGGACTGTCAAAAATAAAATACTGCTCAGCTGAGCTCAAAGTGTTTTGCAACATATCAGAAACATTGTCGTAACAGCAATGAACCGAAGTGTTATTAATTCTGCAACTTATCTGTTTTGTTTCTGATGTGAAACACATCGAGTTTTAAACCACCCAAGAAGTCAGATGGGTAGAATATTGCGACGCCACTTAAACGGCAATGAAACATTGTGATTTTCTGAAACTGGAAAGTTGCTTTAGTGTGACTCGATGTATTGCCAGTGTCTTCAATGCAATTTATTAGGAACAAACACCTATTTGAAAGATGTTGCGCGTGCTGCTTGGGCTTGACGCTCCCTAACTTGACTACCTTGGAGGCGTCCACTGCAGATAGCCGAACCAATGCTACCTGCGTCCCTGCCGGACCTTTCCGTAGCCGAACGGCTGCTGTGGGCGACTCCACTTCACACTGTCGCCGCAGTGCCGTGACGCGCTCTTCGACTTCGGTGATCTTGTCCAGGTCTTTAACCCTTAGATTCACCTCAGTCGAGAGTGCCCTCACCTTGACCGTCTCGCCTAGGAATTCCTCCGCCAACTTCTTGTAGGCGGCGCCCTTTTGCGAGACGCCCCGCTTCAGCTCGAGGATCATCTCGCCCATCCGGGTACGTCTTATTCGACGTACGTCGGCGCCGAGTTCACCGAGCTTGACGTCACTCCTCGTCGCCTTAAAGACGTCCGAGTACTTAGCCTAGCCGTTTTGATGACTAGGTCATCGCCCCTGGAGCGATTGGCGCCTACCCTAGACTTCTTGCTACCCTCATTCGCCTGGGCCTTCTTTTTGGCCCTTGACGTCTTCGGTTTCCTCTTGTTCTTGACCAGGGTCCAGGAAGCGTCATCCCCCTCTATTTCCCTGGTCTGGTGCGGCTGAGAGTTCTAAGCCTGCCGTAACCCCTTACCACCATCTTTCCTGGGTGGACGAACCTTTCCAGGTCCTTCCTCCCCCGGTTTTGGAGGTACCTGGCTGGGGTTCAGCTTCCCAGTCCCACTACCCTTGTTCGGGGTATTAACCATCCGCGTTTTGGAGCGGCCCCAGGGAGCTCATCACCTGGAGACTGTCTCCCCCGTTTTTGTGTCTGCTCCGTTGGAGCAGTCACCCAAGACGTGCCCGCGAATACTTGAGCCTCAATTTGGGTAGACTTTGGCACCACCGTCTTCGCTGGCACGCCCTCGGTCGATTCGACTTTGCCCTAGTCAGCGAATCCTTGGGCCTCAGTCTGGGTAGACTAAGACTCAACGGATTTTACGGATTTGCACATGGCCGTCCCGATCGCCTTCTCCAGCTTGGCGTCCAACATCGACTTTCGAAGTTTCAGCATGCTCCCCTTGAGGTCCTTACTGATATTATGCTTCGATGCCGCAAAGTCGATGATAGCGTTCAGCTGTTCCGTCGCCACCTCGAAGACCGAAAGCCCATCGCGTTTGCGGTTCATCGCCCTCACAAGCCATGGGCCGTCCGTAACCACTACCGGCGTAGCCGGGGACAAGGTTGAGTGACCCATGCTGCCCAAGTAACACAGTTTGTTAAATGATAGTAAAAAAATCATCTTTCAAACATATAAGTTGTTTATGGTTTGGTATATAAACTTGTTTCATTACCTTCACACGACCGAAACAGCGCAAATATTATTGAAATTTTCAACATCTTTCAGTTGCACGAAAGAAATCGTAATACATTCACAAAACTAAAGTTAAGTTGGAAGTGAGTATTCCATAACATTCTCTCAACATGATATGATATGTCAAATTGAAAAAAGTTGTTGACAAATGTTTCATACCAAAATAATATTTACAAGATTGGATGAAAAAAGCATGCATAAATTTAGCTATGAATTCCATTTTAATAAAATATAATACACATAGGTACATAGCATTTAAAATTCGTGACGATGCTTCATATGCCACTCACGATTCATCGTGGAACTTTTGATTTTACTTCTCCTAAATTCATGCGCCATTAATTGGAGAAAAATACGCACAATATAAACAACGTAAAATTTAGAAATTCATCTTTAAACACATGCTCAAATCTGCAGAACAGCAATATGGCAAGCTCCCGACAGACGATAGAATCGATGAAAAATATCCATTGCTTAGATCTGAAGAGATGTTGAAATAAAGTTCAAAACACCGATTTCAGCTGAGACCGCATCATAACTATACATCAAACAAATGTCAAAAAATAAACATGTTAATAATTAACAATTATTGTAAGTTCGTGAAATCATCCTGACGACATGTTTATGTCATCTTGAAAACCAAAACAAATGTCAAAAATTGACATGTTATCAGCAAGTCGTGAGAATGTAATACAAAACATCTTCTATGATCAAAAAGCAGTATGTTCAACAAAAACCTTTTCACAACTTACATCGAACATGTTATGTTTTGTATTTCATCTCTCTAACCGTCATTCAACAAGTATCTTAAATCTCCACAAAAAAGATGTTTTCGGTGTTACTTGGGTGGCGCTGCGCACCGAGCTGCCGACTCTTGCCTCTGACCTCCTAGGCGGAGACCTGAACAACCCACATCTTGCGAAGGGGTTGTCGCCTACACTACTACCACTAATTGAAGAATTGACTTGGTTTTCCATTTTGGTACCACGAGTTGCTCGGGAAAAGAGGTCCACCACGCCAGAGCCCAGCGTGACGCGGTAAGGGACAATTACTGTGGAGGGTGCCCAGGTACCCCACAGGCTCCATTAAAGGCCTAGCTCATTATTTCACCCCCTGGCCATGCATCCCCTCGGCACGGGTCGCTTAACGCCTTGGTCGCACTCCCTCAATCTAGCTGATGTCAGAAGGACAACAGTGCCCAGGCTGCACTACCAGCCAAGTACAAAACCCTTAGCTGGCGGTCGATTGTCATCGGAAGACCCGTGGAAGCGTGAGATTGGAACTTGTGAGGACCAGAGCTGTGTAGTTCGCTCTTTCCCAGACTAAAGTGCCTGCATTATACAAGTGGCGCAATATTCCTACATTTAAGAACCTTGTGCTCGATTGGAACAACTCATTTGACAGCAAACGCGCTGTTCCAATTTTGACACTGCGTCTCTTTGTTATGAGTGCAGCCTCTTTACCCAGGCGTCAACTTACCATTTCGCAGCCCATGTGTTTGTATGTGTGTAGAGGAATATTTTGAAATCACTCCCATAAGCAAAATTAGTTTGCAGTTACTTGGCTGTCAAAGATTTCCCGCTCTTCGAATTTCTCTTTTCTTGCTGCATGAGGGGCACAAATGCGCGAGACTCTACATGACTTTACCATGGTTTACATACATTCCTGCTCTTATCAGTTGCTGAATCTCGTGAAATATCGTAACGAGTGCTTTTAGTTGCATTCCTACTACTGATTTTCCACTCGAAATATAATGTGAAAATATTTGTTACAAAGAATACAAAACTCTAACTAAGTTTATTCTTATTTTTCCCCAAATAATAACAATAGGTACTTCTCAATATGAGATCTAAAATGAACATAACCACAATCTTCAATGTTTGGCTCTGGCACAATAGAAAATTTTGGCTTCAGTTTGACAACCAAATCTATTCTATCCGCACCACCCAGGCAACCCTTAACCAATTTTCTCGCAACAAGTTTCAGGGGGCAAAGCATAGTTGATTACTATTTAATTTGATAAAAATCGACCGTTGCGTTTAAAATTTATAAAGAAAATGGTATATCAAACCCAAACCATTTCAACACCATATGAGGTTGGTGTCTTGGCTAAATGCAAGAAAGGCAGTATCACTAGTAGAAACATAAGTACTAGAACGCTAGTGGCGCTGTAGTCATTAAAATTATTTCGCAAAATTATGCTTCAACAAGCTTCAGGCTATAATTTATGCATCATGTTTTAGTGCATATTTGGTTTCATCACCAACATCGGTTTGACACTTGTAGTACCGGTATTTTGGTTGCCAGGTCGACGTAACCTAGATTTTTTTCACGCGAACAGGAACGACATTAGCAATCTTATACTTTTGAATCAACTAGTTATAGTGATATATGACGGTGAATTAAGTTGGGTTTTTATGTCGAAAAATAGCCTGTCGATACTTCCGAAGCATTATTATCATGAATTAAACGAAATTAAAACAAAAACATTCTTCGATTAATCGGAGTCGGGTTCTTATCGATAAATCGGGATTTTAAGACATCGCACTAGCCCAATCCAAAATTTCGTCCGAAATTCAGTGCGGACACTATATCCGGAAAGAGTTCAGAACTTTATTAAAGAATGAAATAGAAAATACTGAAGTAATTTTCGAAAGAGTTTCTAATTAGAAGCAATTTCAGAAACAACCCAGAAGTCAGAAACTCATTTCAGAAACAAGAAAGTAATTTCCGATTTTTTTAAAAAGGAATATCCGAAGGTCTAATAAATTTTTGATTTAATTACCGGAGGAATCTCCGCAGGAATTCCTAAAAATCGAAAGGATTATAGAATGAAGTTCTAAAGAAATTTCGAGTGAATTCCAAAAATTTCTTCCTAAAGTTTCTGAAGGGATTTCTGAAGGAATTATCGGAAGAATTTCTCTAAGGCTGTGAACCATTCCAGCGATTCGTTTAACTTTTAGTTAAAATTTGGCAGTTCGATGGTTATTTTCCCATCGTGGTTAAAATTTTACCCCGGAGCCGACCCATTTGAGTTTTGACAGATTGATAGTTATTTGGAACAAAATAGATTTGGCGCCAATTTTCTCGCGAACAAAGTTTAACTATCGAACTGTCAAATCTAACCATGCTCCGGAGCAGGGTTATTTTTAACCACAGAGAAATAACTATCGAACTAAAAGAAAAAAATTTCAACTAAAAGTTAAATGAATCGGTGGAATGGTTCACAGCCTAAGAAATTCCTGAAATATTTTCTGAAGCCGTTTTATAAAAAAAGTTCTGCGGAATTCCCAAAGCAATTTTCAAAGGAATTTATAAAGGTTTCCCTGAAACAATTTCCGTCGGTATTTCCGAAGAATTTTCCATAGGAATTCCGACCAAATTTCCAAAGAAATTCCTAAACGAATTTCCGAAGGAATTTTTGCAAGTTTTGGATAGCGTATGCGTCGTTGGTTGACGAATGAGAAATAGTTGGTTTTTCAGTTGATTGACGAGTTTTGAGGTGCGCGTTATAGATAGTAGAATCTAGTAGTAATAGTAGAATTATATTCCACTATCTATAGTGCGCGCTATGCGTTGGCTACACACTTAAAATAAATCGCAGATTTCTGTGATATTTCACCGAACAGTTGAACAGTTGGTTTTGATAGTTGAACAAAGGAAAAATCGCCGAAAATTTGTTGAAATAATTACCGAACAATTCTGCTGTTGAGATTTCGGTGAATTGAAGCAAAATTCACCGAAATCTGTGAAACGATTTAGGTGTGTAAGGATGAAAAAAGCATTGAGATCGGAGATACGACAGATAGCTCGACTGAAATTCTGATATTTTTGGGATTTATTGGCTTGAAGCAAGGCATGTAGTCTAAATTCCACATTCAAAACAAGGGCCAAATAAAAGAATAAATTTCTGCATCGAAGAGCAGAAAATTTATCAGTGCGGGATCGATCGTATTGTAGAAGCCTAAAAGATTCCGTCCGCGTGTTTTCAAAATAACTTCAATTACAATACATAGTTAGTCGCTAACCAACGTGGCATCCCATGAATTACCTTCTCAACTTATCAACTTCCTCCGGGAATTACTTCTAAAACTTTTCAGAAAAACCTTCACAATTTGATCGGAGACGAGCCAGCCTCGGGCTGAAAGTCTCCTTAATAAAGACACAAAAAAAAACCTTCACAATTTTGTTTTGTTAGGTATCTTGGCTGTGCATATGCACAGCACATGTTTCGAAATGGACAAATTGATAATTTGCGAAAAAGAATCCACGTGTCTTGGAGGGACTCGAACCCTCAACCTCCTACTCTCTAGATAGGCGTGATAACCCCTACCCAACAAGACCACTTAAAGGTCATGTTTGCGGAAAAGCCATCAGAATCCGAGTACCAACCTCCACCGCGGTTAGTGCTTTTTTGTAAATTGAATATCTTTCGGATGCTTGATTTGTCCAATCTTCACATGTGCTTTACTGTTGTAGGGGAAACGTTTCGATCTCAATCTCACTGTACATATATCCATCTCATCGCTAAACAAAGAAATACGGCACCAAATTCGTTGCTTATTTTTATCAACATGCGTGCTCACTGCTGAAAAAAAATCACAAAAATAATAATCAAACCAAATTTGCTTTCCATTGCTTTGTTTTTGATGGGATGAAAATAGGAGCTATGAGATTAAGTGGCGAACCGTTCCCCTATATCTACAGTCGAGCGAGTGCACATTGTTTATTAATCGAGAGCATCACACTCTATGCCCCCAACAACGGGCTGGGCGGATTTGTATAAAGTGCGAATACTGCGAATCAATCACACTCTGCTGTGCCAAAGGCTTGCTTGGCTAAAGCATTTAATGAGTGTGATTGCTCTACGCATGCGGTCGCGTGTACTCAGACGACTAATGACGGTGGAAGACCGACCCGAGCAGGAGAAATTGGCTCAATAATACTTAATTCTGTTATTGATACCCTAGAACTAGCCCTGCATAAGAGGTAAAATACCAAATGAATAATACCAAAAACTAATATGCACGATACTAAGCCATAACAAACTCAGTTATTAAATTGAATTTCAATACCAAATGCATAACCAATTATTATTCGTTTGGTATTGAAATACCTAAGCATGATATGCCTCGAGTATTCTGCATATAAGTTTTTGGTATTTTACCTCTTATGCAAGGCTAAATCATACCAATTTCTGTTATCGAGGTCGTCGCTCCTGCTCGGGGACACTTGATTACAATTAATTGCATATTATTCGGCTACTTGGCCGTAGGAAAACATTTTTTTGTTAAATGCACAGCCTATATATCGGCCGATCCTCGTAAATCCTTCGGAAGTTTCACTAGGATTAATCGAAATTCTACTCCATCGTACCCCAGCCTAACTCCGCCAGTGCTTATACCTTCAATATGGCAACTCATCAACCAAGACGAACATCCGCCCCCGAACCTAACCCAAAACTTTCAATAAATTCCACATGAATTCGTTGTAAATGCTGCGGTATATTCGGCTTGCAGTTGGCGAGTGATTTAATAATTATATCCTCCCCCTTCCCAACATTGACTTGCATTCTGACGTGGCAGGTGCCAGTGTGACCTGACAAATGAGATCACCAGTACTTGGAGTGCTAGTCTCAAAAACATCTGTTGGTTCTCTGTACAAGAACAGCTGATCTGGTCATGAAGGAGTAGCAACTACGGGTGGTCAATCAAGATCATGATCAAGACTGTGGTGGGCTGGGCATGTAGCCAGAATGTCGGACAATATCCCGGTGAAAATGGTTGTCAACAACGATCCGATGGGCACAAGTAGGCAAAAGGAAGATTTACGGAATCTCCGTAGAATGAGTGGCTGGCGACGTACAGCCATGAACCGTACTGAATGGAGGCGACTGTTATGTACTACAGAGGCTACTCCAGCCTTATGCTAAATAAATTGATAATCTAATGTTTTGGCGAGACAAAATGTCCAAACAGCACTAACTTACGACTACGATGATCACGCGCATCTATGCACTGTACATATCAGAAAGAAATAAGTCTAGTTCGAAAACTGGGTTGATTGGAAAGATCGGTTTGATAAATCTTACTCCGTAGCACACTACATATAAGTAATCTACTCAAAGTTACGAGCAGTGTCATACGATTATTGATGAATATTAAACGTGATTGCGAAACTTTATATAATCTGTTTATTTATAGGTAATTATCAATAGCGATGCGTTGTTTAAAACAAATTATTAAAAATAAAGTTCCATTTACAGACCGCTGAAGCTGCAGTATGCTTCGAGCGTTCTCGGGTTTATAATGTTATTAACGGCGCTGGTGATAAGCTTTCTTCTGATTACTCATGGAAGCAGTTCCGTGTTGAACATTATTCCGAAACAGTACAATGTGCAATTCGAAACTGACATTGGAAGCGACAATTATAATGGAACCGTTTGGATAGATCTGGAAGTTTTGTTACCGGTGGAACAGTTTGAGCTCCAAGCTCGGAATCTGACGATCGAAGATGTCTCACTTAACAGTGGGGAACTGGTTTATCCTACAAAATTTAGAAGATTTGCTAATGCTACTATGCAGTTAAGTTTGAACGAGTTGCTACCCACGGGAACCTATCAATTGAAGATCACGTTCACTGGCAGTATGTCCGAATACGATGTGATGTTCAAAGGATCTTACCAACGGGACGACAACTCGACCAGTTATTATTTGATGAGCAAACCAAGAAAGTCGCACTTCAATGAGGCTCCAAGTGCATTTCCCCACTTGGGTGAGGAGCTCAAAGCGACGTTTAAGATTTCCGTCGCTCATTATGAAAAGCTGCACGCATGGTCCAATATGCCTTTACAGAAACCTCCCAAGCCACACGATCGCGAAAACTACGTGGTATCATGCTTCCAAGTAACCCCGAAAATGCACGTCTACGATGTCGGATTCATTGTTGCTGAGTTCGATTCAAAGAAGTTTGGGAATTTGACGGTGGTGGCTCGTGAAGATATTTTACAATATACTCAGTATGTTGGATACCTTGGCAATGAACTAGTGAGAATCATGGACGAACATGCTGCTACTGACTATAGCGGGCCTATCCCAGACTTCGTTTACATAGTTCTTCCACGTGATCTCGGTTTGCATAATTTGACAGAATTTGAGCGAATGTTCGTTCAAGAGGAGTATATGGTGTTTAATAAAGAAAAGCATGATTTCAACCGACTGTATAAGGTGCTTGAGCGCTCTAGTTATAGATTGATGCTACAGTGGTTTGGCAATTTGATAGCACCCGAAGAAGAACGTCTTCATCAGGCATTTTCAAATGTTTACACTTATTTTAACGCAGAAAAGGTGTATCCCGAAGAATTTATTATGCTCGCTTATCAGATAGACGTCTTGCAAGGATCACTGCTTGATAATCATGAAAGTTCAAGTTGTGTATTAAATATGTTTTGGTTGATGGTGCTAGATGAAAAGTGGCGCGTAGTCATGAGGAAATTGATGAAGAATCGGAAACCACGCACGTTGACTACTGCACAGTTGTGTTTGGAGGCACAGACATCATGGCCAGAGGACTATAATTTGCCAGAAGGTACATCCCTTGAATCGATTTTTAACCAATGGATGTACAGCGATGCAGCACCTCCCGTATTGAACGTTCAGCGTCTTTATTCCGAAGGAAATGCCATTCTTTCACAAAATGGATTGGTGAAGGTGCTTCCTTACAACTACGCCACAGAATATTCGCATTTCAACCAATTGGGTCCATTCCAGTGGCTCGTTGGTCAAAATGCAACTGTTCAATTCGGCGGATCGGACGATCACTGGCTCATACTGAATAAAGAAGAATTCGGTTACTATCGAGTAAATTACGATGAAAGCAACTGGCAGCTGATCTCTGGAGCCCTCAAATCGAACGCTTCTGGTATTCATCGGTTGAGTCGAATGCATTTACTAGATGACGCTTTGTACTTTGTTAAGAATGACCAACTTAATGCGACAATATTCTTAGATTTAATTACATACCTAAGGGGAGAAACATTTTACGTAGCATGGTACAATGCATTCAACATATTAACGTCTGGGTATTATCCTGAGATCGATCCACCGAATCTCATCAAGGTAAATGTTCTGCTATTTTAAGAACTGAATAGAATTTAATCTCCGGCTATGTGTTTTTCAGAACTTTCTCCTGCACTTAATTGATCCGTATTATCAAAAATATGTAACACAAAATTATTCTAAAAGCACTCCACAAATGGAGCTCTACATACATTCCAAAATAGCAGCGCTAGCGTGTTGGCTAGATAAAGAAGATTGTCTCCAACACGCTCGATCTACATTCCAACTGGCAGTTGCCAACGATGCTGCCGTCGAGCCGAACTGGTCCCCAACGATCTACTGTTACGGCCTACGGAATGCCAGCGATGAGGAATTAGAATGGCTGCTGACTAAACAAGCCGAAGACTTATCTCAATCCATTGAGTACTTGAGATGCGTCAATAGCAAGAAACACCTACGGCGTGTATTGGAAGAGCTTGCGGAACAAGATGATTTCACGACAATCACCCACTTCGTGCGACTATTGGACGAGACCGGATTCCAAATGCTTCATGCACTGTTGGAGAGCGATGCGGCCTTGGTTCAACTCTTGGAAAAATCAACGATCGAGCTATCCCTGCTTTATTTGTCCAGAATTACAAAAAGTGCAAAAACGTTGGCGTTGATTGATGATTTGGAGCAGAAACTGGAGCTGGACATTGCCGAAAAAGGTCAGGGATCAACTGAGGGTAATATTTGGACTAAGCCAGGGGTTGTCGATTACATCGAACGGTACATGCAAGAGTTCAAGAAATAAACTGTCAAAAAATTAAACAAATGTAGAACAACTACGTACGGTTTGAAATTACTTCTCCATTGTCCGTCATTGCACATAGTTTCTTCCGGAATATGTAGGAGTTATTGAGATTCTCACGTGCGAATGGAGTGCCCGATGGATCGTGTTCGGACCACCGGGTAGTCCGCGAAGTGAAAAAACTGATTCGAAGCAAGGCTGCCGTTACGCCAGGTATATATTTGTCACTACTAGGCGCTGCCAGATCTTTTAGCATCAAAAGGAGGAGAAAAGAAATCATCCACTATGCTAGACTTTTCAAAATTTTCTGACAGATTTTTCCAAAAGGCAATTATTCTTTGGTATTTTTTAATAATTCGTCTACTTATCAAATTTTCAAATATTTGGCACGGCAAATGCTGGGTAAAGCGTACCATTGGTACTTCGCGTACCTGAAGGAATAAAATAGACCCTATCTCGCGGTCCTTAGCCTCTTACCCAGCAACTCCTATCCCTACCTCCCCACGGTGCTGGCCGGGATACGAGCAACCTTAGGGAAGATCGGGTAACCAACCCCGGTGGGAACTATGGTCGTATGCTGACAGGGAAGGGGAGGTTTGCTCCTCTCCGAAGATGCAAATCTTATTGAGCGTCTGTTCTCCATGTCAGGATCGGCTCACAACAGCGTCTGTTCTCCATGTTAGGGGCGGCTGATCATCGTCCGAGTGCCAGCGAGGGACTCTAAGTGAAACTGTGCACCATGGTCCACCGGAAATAAGGAGGAATGGTCCTCCGGAAATTTAGGGGGTTTGGTTGCAGGGCCTGACACCAGCAAAAAAAAACTCACGCAACGAACAATCAACAAGAGAGTACGGACCGGAACCATCGGTGAAGACCACTGCGACGAAAAGGGACTAGCGATTGGAAACTCGGTTCGTGGAACTGCAAATCTCTCAACTTTATTGGGAGCACACGCATGCTCGCCGATGTGCTCAAGGACCGTGGATTCGGCATCGTAGCGTTGCAGGAGGTTTGTTGGAAGGGATCAATGGTGCGAACGTTTAGAGGTAGTCATACCATCTACCAGAGCTGCGGCAGCACACACGAGCTGGGAACAGCTTTCATAGTGATGGGCGATATGCAAAGGCGCGTGATCGGATGGTGGCCGATCAACGTGAGAATGTGCAGGTTGAGGATCAAAGGCCAGTTCTTCAACTTCAGCATAATCAACGTCCATAGCCCACACTGCGGAAGCACTGATGATGATAAGGACGCATTCTACGCGCAGCTGGAACGTGAGTACGACAGCTGCCCAAGCCACGACGTCAAAAAATCATCATAGGAGATTTGAACGCTCAGGTTGGCCAAGAGGAGGAGTTTAGATCGACTATTGGAAAGCTTAGCGCTCACCGGCTGACGAACGAAAACGGCCTACGACTAATTGATTTCGCCGCCTCCAAGAATATGGCCATTCACAGCACCTACTTCCAACACAGCCTCCCGTATCGGTACACCTGGAGATCGCCACTGCAGACAGAATCACAAATCGACCACGTTCTGATTGATGGACGGCACTTCTCCGACATTATCGATGTCAGGACATATCGTGGTGCTAACATCGACTCTGACCACTATCTGGTGATGGTTAAACTGCGCCCAAAACTATCCGTCATCAACAATGTTCGGTACCGACGACCACCGCGGTACGACCTAGAGCGACTGAAGCAACCTGATGTCGCCACTGCGCTTCGCACGCAGCATCTCGAGGCAGCGTTGCCGGAAGAGGGTGAGCTCGTTGGGGCCCCTCTTGAGGACTGCTGGAATACAGTCAAAGCAGCCATTAACGACGCAGCGGAGAACAACGTCGGGTATATGGGTCGAAGTCGACGGAACGATTGGTTCGACGAAGAGTGCAGACAGATTCTGGAGGAGAAGGACCGCGCTGCAGCAAGGTACCCGGCAGAACGTGGAACGTTATAGACGGAAGCGGATACAGCAGACCCGCCTTTTTCAGGAGAAGAAACGCCGCCTGGAAGAAGCGGAGTGCGAGGAGATGAAACAGCTGTGCCGTTCTCAAGATACACGCAAGTTCTATCAGAAGCTCAACGCATCCCGCAAAGGCTTCGTGCCGCGAGCCGAAATGTGCCGGGATAAGGATGGGAGCATCTTGACGGACGAACGTGTGGTGATCGAAAGGTAGAAGCAGCACTACGAGGAACATCTGAATGGCGCTGAGAGTGCAGGCAGTGAAAGTCAAGGCAGCGGAGGAGATGACTACGTCAGTTCAGCGGACGATGGAAGCCAACCAGCCCCCACCTTGAGGGAAGTTAAGGATGCCATTCAACAGCTAAAGACCAATAAAGCAGCTGGTAAGGATGGTATCGGAGCTGAGCTCATCAAGATGGGCCCGGAAACGCTGGCCACTTGCCTGCACAAACTGATAGTCAGAATCTGGGAAACCGAACAGCTACCGGAGGAGTGGAAGGAAGGGGTTATATGCCCCATCTACAAGAAAGGCGACAAACTGGAGTGTGAGAACTTTCGAGCGATCACCATCCTTAATGCCGCCTACAAAGTGATATCCCAGATCATCTTCCGTCGTCTGTCACCATTAGTGAACGAGTTCGTGGGAAGTTATCAAGCCGGCTTCGTTGACGGCCGATCGACAACGGACCAGATCTTTACTGTACGGCAAATCCTTCAAAAATGCCGTGAATACCAGGTCCCAACGCACCATCTGTTCGTTGATTTCAAGGCGGCATACGACAGTATAGACCAAGATGAATACACCACTAGGTGTTCCAATCTGCCAAATTCACGATTCAGCCATCTTGGATTTTAGTATGGGAGAGCCAGCCGGTTTGTTTATGTTTTGCGCCGAAAATGAATTTTTCACCCCCGCCTTCTTCTCGCCCATAAATTGGGCAGGCTGCAACACCTAGCTGTGTATTCATCTTGGTATAGACCGCGTAGAGCTATGGAAAATTATGGACGAGAACAGCTTCCCTGGGAAGCTTACCAGACTGATCAAAGCAACGGTGGATGGTGTGCAAAACTGTGTGAAGATTTCGGGCGAACACTCCAGTTCGTTCGAATCGCGCCGGGGACTAAGACAAGGTGATGGACTTTTGTGCCTGTTGTTCAACTTTGCGCTAGAAGGTGTCATGCGGAGAGCCGGGTGTAACAGCCGGGGTACGATTTTCAACAGATCCAGTCAATTTATTTGTTTCGCGGATGACATGGACATTGTCGGCCGAACATTTGCAAAGGTGGCAGAACTGTACACCGCCTGAAACGTGAAGCAACAAAAGTTGGACTGGTGGTGAATGCGTCAAAGACAAAGTACATGCTTGTGGGCGGAACCGAGCGTGACAGGGCCCGCCTGGGAAGCAGTGTTACGATAGACGGGGATACCTTCGAGGTGGTCGAGGAATTCGTCTACCTCGGATCCTTGCTAACGGCTGACAACAACGTTAGTCGTGAAATACGAAGGCGCATCATCTGTGGAAGTCGGGCCTACTACGGGCTCCAGAAGAAACTGCGGTCGAAAAAGATTCACCACCGCACCAAATGTGTCATGTACAAGACGCTTATAAGACCGGTTGTCCTCTACGGACATGAAACATGGACAATGCTCGAGGAGGACTTGCAAGCTCCGAATACTCCGAGTCGGGAGACGGGTGCTTAGGACCATCTTTGGCGGTGTGCAAGAAGACGGTGTGTGGCGGCGAAGAATGAACCATGAGCTCGCCCAACTCTACGGCGAACCCAGTATCCAGAAGGTAGCTAAAGCCGGAAGGGTACGATGGGCAGGACATGTTGCAAGAATGCCGGACAGCAACCCTGCAAAGATGGTGTTCGCTTCCGATCCGGCAGGTACGAGACGGCGTGGAGCGCAGCGAGCGAGATGGGCAGACCAGGTGCAAAATGACTTGGCGAGCGTGGGGCGTATCCGAGGATGGAGAGATGCGGCCTCGAACCGTGCATTGTGGCGTCAAATTGTTGATTCAGTGTTATCTGTTTAGATGTAAACTAAATAAAATAAAAATTATCTAATTCATTTTCATTTTATAACTAAATCCCATATTTAGTAATAGCAACAGTGTCCTTATGATGTCCTTAAAATATTCTTTATATTATTATATTTCTGCACATTAAAATACTGTTGCCGATCGCAAAAGAAAATATGTATGTAAACAGATCGTAATTATGAAATTTGTTCTGTTTTTTTAAATGTTTTACATTTTCACGACATGATGCGGATTTTTATTTTTTGAATTTATCAAAATAACATTCATTGCTTAGGTAATTTATGCATGCATTGTTGCATTCGTTTTTGTAAATGTTATTTTTGTTGGAAATATTTCTAGCATAATTTTTGAAAATGTCGTACGTCTAAATGAGCGACTCTCTTTCATTGCGCTCTCTTTTACTTATATCCAGGCTGGTTTAGCATTTTGTTGTAATATTTTCACCTCGGCATGGTAGACAAAGTAATTTTCATCAGATCTCTGCTAAAAAAATCCGAAGCAAATACACCCGATTCTTTTTTTACACGGGGGATGCGTTCCGTGTAAAAAAAGTTTTCAGTTCAAAATTTGAAAATCCGTGTAAAAAAAGTTTTATGATTTCCCGACAAATCATGCAAAATGGAGCTTTGCAAACATTTTGTATGGGATTTTTTTTTACACGGCCGTGAAAAATAAATCCGTGTAAAACAGAATCGGGTGTATAAGTACGGCTTTGTAATAAAAAAAGTAAGCAAAGAGAGGCTCTCTTTTGGAGGCTACACAAAAAAATCACGGAGAATCGGTGAAATAATTACCGAACAATAATTGTTTAGCAAGAATTATTCTGATGTTGAGATTTAGGTCAATTCCACTGACATTCATCTGAATCTGTGAAATGATTTAAGTGTAAAGTAAAATTTTAGAAAGAATTTCCATGACATTTAAAAAAATAAATTGATGGTTTTGGCGTCTTTTCTCAAATTATTCGTTTATTTACATTTATAAATTTTGCCTTAAACAAGAAGAATTTTCCATTTCATTCGAAAAAATCACAACCAGTTTGCCTAGATGGAAAACATAATATTTTGAAGTTTCGTAGAACAAACTCTCGCTTTTGATCAATTTCTCATGAAGTTTAAAATAATTCATGACGATTTCAACAAATATGTCAAAAATGATTGATAGTCGCCAATTCTGTCGATAGATAGTCGGCAATAGGGACAATTATGCTCCACACGGCAGAATATTAGTGTTCATACTTACTTGATACTTGATGGGCTACAGCTCTTCGATGAACCTACGCCGAATGGAGTATCCTTCTCCACTGGACTCGATCCTGGGCCAATCGCTTCCAGTCGCCCTGAACATTGAGCGTCCTCAGGTCCTCTTCAACTGCAAAAAGCCATCGTGTACGCGGCCTTCCACGAAGCCTGCGGCTTCTTCCGGTTCTCTACTAAATATTATCTTCGCTTGACGTTCTTCCGGCATACGAACAACGTGACTAGCCCACCATAGTCTGCTGTGTTGAATAAGCTTAATAATATCCAGCCCTTTATACACCTGGTACAATTCGTGATTCATGCGACGCCGTCAGATACCGTTCTCCTGTTTACCGCCGAGTATTATCCGCAGTACCTTACGCTCAAACACTCCGAGAGCTCTCCGATCAGCCTCCTTTAACGTCCATGTCTCATGACCGTATAAAGCCACCGGGAGAATCAGAGTAGTATACAGCGCGAGTTTTGTTTTCGTTTGCAGACTATGGGACTTCAGCTGGTTACAAAGTCCGTAATAAGCCCTATTTGCAGCTGCAATACGCCTTTTCACCTCGCGGATAACATCATTATCGCACGTCACTAATGTTCCAAGATACACAAATTCTTCTACCACTTCAATTTTTTTTACCATCCAGCACCATTTCGCTACCACCACCACTAATGGACCCACGTTGATTGCCAGCGACCATGTACTTCGTTTTGCTGGTATCGATCGTGAGTCCTCGCTGTCTTCTTCTTAAAAGGCACAAAAGCCTCTTCCACGGCACGGCGATCAATTCCGATAATATCGATATCGTCCGCAAATCCCAGGAGCATATGCGATTTTGTGATAATGGTACCGCTTCTTTGCACACCAGCTCTCCTAAGCGCTCCCTCGAGCGCTATATTGAACAGTAGATTCGAGAGTGCATCACCCTGCTTTAATCCATCTAAGGTAGCAAATGACGTCGATATTTCATCCGCAACCCTTACACTTGATTTCGATCCGTCCTACGTTATACGAATCAGCCGTATCAGTTTTGCCGGAAAACCATGTTCAAGCATAATTTGCCATAATTCATTCCGTTTCACTGAATCGTACGCCGCCTTGAAATCAATAAACAGATGATGTGTCTGTAAGTTGTACTCCCGGAATTTATCAAGGATTTGTCTCAGGGTAAACATTTGATCCGTCGTTGATCGGCCCTCACGAAAACCTGCTTGGTATTCGCCGACGAAGGACTCTTCAAGCGGTTTCAATCTGTTGAACAGAATACGGGACATAATTTTGTACGCCGAATTAAGGAGGGTTATTTCTCGGTAATTGGCGCACTCCAGTCTGTGCCCTTTCTTAAAGAGAGGGCAAATGAGGCCGTCCAACCAGCTAGCAGGCATTTCCTCGTCTTCCCATATTTTCGACATAATATGGTGCAGAACTTCATAAAGCTGCTCACTGCCATGTTTGAGAAGTTCAGCCGGGAGCTGGTCCTTCCCCGCAGTGTTCATATTATTGTTTAAAAATTTGACGTTACAGCACATATCTCTGTTATCTGACCCAACGTAAGGCACTTATTGAAAATATTTCTTGCTGTAATTTTTGTGGAGACGCAAAGGTAAACACGGTTTCTATAAATATAACAAACATCACTCGCTTATCTTCCTAACTGAATATATGGACGTGGACGAAAGATTGCCAATAGGTATTGATCTTTAAATTTATTGAGTTACTGAAATATACATAAGTAGAAAGATTAACTCGTCACTGATTCTTGACAATGACGGAGTAGTAACTGTGGGTTTTCTTCTTCTTCTTCTTCTTCAATGACTCTAAATTCCAACTGGAACCTGCTTTGCAACTTAGTATTCTATTAGCATTTCCTCAGTTATTAATTGAAAGCTTTTCTATGCCCGCCATTGCATGAGTATGTATCTTGTGTGGCAAGTACAAGGATACACTATGCCCCGGGTGTCGAGAATGTTTCCCACCCGAAAACATCCTAGACCGGACCGAGAATCGAACTCGCCATCTCCGGATTGGCAATCCTACGCTTTTGCTCGCAAGGCTACTGGAGGTCTCTGTGGGTTTTAAGTAAGTTATTTTCAGCGTGTCTATCGGTGAGCAGCAAGCCATGACTCGGACTCTTCTTGTCGGATCTCCGTGGTGTGTACTCGCATCTGCTGCCAATTGCCATCCCATTTCGCTCAAGCTATTCATCCAGCTATGTGCTTTGGTTTCGGTCCTACCTGATGAACCGCTCGGTACGGGTTAAGATAGGTTTGTCGGAGTCGAAAACATTCTGCAACAACTCGGGAGTTCCGCAGGGCAGTAATCTTGGCCCTTTACCTTTCTCGATTTTCATAAACGATGTCTCGCTGTTGCTACCTGCAGGCTGTCGCTTATTTTACGCAGATGACTCGAAAATTTACAAAATAATAAAATGTGACACGGAGCTACAACATATGGTGCATACCTTCGCAGATTGGTGTTTGCGTAATTTGTTGTGTCAAAGTATCGAAAAATGCTACATCATTTCGTAACATCGCAAGAACATGCCGATTATCTTTGACTATAGCCTTTATGGACGTAGCCTTACCCGAGTGCAGGACCTGAAGGATCTTGGCTTGGCTTGGCTTACCTTTAGAGTTCACTACAACGACATAATCGCCAGAGCCAATCGACAATTGGGCTTTAGGTTCAAAATTGCTGACGAGTTCCGTGATCCATTTCGTCTCAAAGTCCTCTACTGCTCGCTGGTACGATCAATTTTGGAGTCGAATGCTGCCATATGGAGCCCATTGCACGTCAGCTGGATCGCTCGAATAGAAACTATTCAAAAAAGTTTGTTAGATATGCACTTCGGTTCTTCGGGTGGCGTGACCCGATGAACCTACCACCGTACGTGGAACGTTGATGTCTTCTGCAAATAGAACCGCTTGAGGAGATATCGACTGTCCTGCTCTGCTAACTCCTGATAGGCCACTCCGTCAACGCATTTTTTGTACCTGAACCCACGAAGCACGGACTATCCTCTACATGAGCCCATTCGTTCAATTATTATTTATTTATTCAGACTAAGGCCGAAGTGGCCTGTGCGGTATATAAGAGTCTTCTCCATTCGGCTCAGTCCATGGCTACACGTCGCCAACCACGCAGTCTACGGAGGCTTCCACCTGATCGATCCACCTTGCCCGCTGCGCACCTCGCCTTCTTGTGCCCGTCGGGTCGTTGTCGAGAACCATTTTCACCGGGTTACTGTCCGACATTCTGGCTACGTGCCCGGCCCACCACAGTCGTCCGATTTTCGCGGTGTGAACGATGGATGGTTCTCCCAACAGCTGATGCAACTCGTGGTTCATTCGCCTCCTCCACGTACCGTCCGCCATCTGCACCCCACCATAGATGGTACGCAGCACTTTACTTTCGAAAACTCCAAGTGCGCGTTGGTCCTCCACGAGCATCGTCCAGGTCTCGTGTCCGTAGAGGACTATCGGTCTAATGAGCGTTTTGTAGATTGTCAGTTTGGTACGGCGGCGAACTCTATTCGATCGGAGCGTCTTGCGGAGTCCAAAGTACGTACGATTTCCAGCCACTATGCGTCTCCGAATTTCTCTGCTGGTGTCATTTTCGGCAGTCACCAGTGAGCCCAAGTACACTAATTCTTCTACCACCTCGATTTCGTCACCACCGATGCAAACTCGCGGTGGGTGGCTCACATTGTCGTCTCTTGAACCTCTTCCTATCATGTACTTTGTCTTCGACGTGTTGATGACTAGTCCGATCCGCTTAGCTTCCCTCTTCAGTCTGATGTAGGCTTCCTCCATCTTCTCAAAGTTACGTGCCATAATATCTATGTCGTCGGCGAAGCCAAATAGCTGGACGGACTTATTGAAAATTGTACCACTCGTGTTAATCCCTGCTCTTCGTATTACCCCTTCCAAAGCGATGTTGAATAGCAGACACGAAAGACCATCACCTTGCCGTAGCCCTCTGCGGGTTTCGAAGGGACTCGAGAATGTCCCTGAAACTCGAACTACGCACATCACCCGATCCATCGTCGCTTTGATCAACCGTGTCAGTTTATCCGGAAAACCGTGTTCGTGCATTAGTTGCCATAGCTGGTCCCGATCGATTGTATCATATGCGGCTTTGAAGTCGATGAATAGACGTTGTATTCGCGGCATTTCTGCAGTACTTGGTTTGGAACTGTTTAACTTCTCATAGAACTTTCGTGTGTTATTAGCGTGGTACAGTTGCTCCGTCTCTTCACGGTCTCGATCTTCCTGCTGCCGCTTTTTCCTCCTGAAAATCGAGTTTTGTCTGTTCCGCGCCTGTTTATATCGTGCCTCGTTCGCCCTCGTGCGGTGTTGCAGCAGTCTCGCCCATGCTGCAATCTTTTCTTCCACTAACTGCTCACATTCTCTTCTCTGATCCGGGGCACCGTGCCAAGTGCAGCGGTAGCGGTGCTACCAATGGCGGATCGAATATCTCTCCAGCCATTTTCCAGAGACGCTGTCCCTAGCTGCTCTTCCGTTGGGAGTGCCACTTCCAGCTGCTGCCGGTATTCTTGGGCTAGTCTACCGCCTTGTAGCCGCCCAATGTTAAGCCGCGGCGTCCGACTTCGACGCGTGTTGTACACCGAAGAAAGTTTTGGGCGCAGACATACTGCAACAAGGTAGTTGTAGGTTGTAGGTAGGACGTTCGTGATGTCGGAGTTATTAGAACGTGGTCGATTTGGTTTTCCGTTTCTTGGTTAGGTGATCTCCTTGTGGCCTTGTGGATATTTTTGCGGGGACAGAAGGTGCTTCGGACTACCATTCCGCGGGAGGCTGCGAAGTTTATGCATCGTTGGTCGTTATCATTCGATACGGTGTGCAGACTATCCGGTCCGATGACCGGTCTGTACATTTCCTCCCTTCCTACCTGTGTGTTCATGTCACCGATGACGATTTTGACGTCCCGCAGTGGGCATCCATCGTATGTCTGCTCCAGCTGTGCGTAGAACGCTTCTTTCTCGTCGTCGGGTCTCCCTTCGTGTGGGCAGTGCACGTTGATGATGCTATAGTTGAAGAAACGGCCTTTTATCCTCAGTTTGCACATCCTTGCGTTGATTGGCTGCCACCCAATCACACGATGGCGCATCTTACCCAGCACTATGAAGCCGGTTCCCAGCTCGTTGTGTAACGAACCTTCGGGTCGTTACATTTATTATAAATATCATTGTCTAATTGTTTCTTGTTTAATTGGTTCTTACACGTTCTTGCTTGTTAAACGTTCTTTTTGTTCATGACTTCAAATATGATAAACTAAAATTAAAAGTTAGTTAAATAAAATAAATGTAAATGAAATAGGAAAAATAGAAAAGGTTGTACCAGTCTAATTTGAAGAACAGAAATTCACGATATCAGTTCATTCGCGTTCATTTCTGCATTTCCCCTCAATAAAATGGTTAATGAGATCTAAGCCAGGTGGTGAGATACCGTGGGATTAAATTGCGTAAGCCACCCAAGATTGCTTGATCCCGCAAAATTTGCATATGAGCTTCGGCGTGCATCGACCTGTTGGGATTCTTTTGATAATTCTTTGACCTTTCCCGAAGTCCCTCTCACATGGACAGAAAGGTGGCTATCTTAGGCTGTTCGTGTGAAGAGATGCGAACATGCGCGAAAATGATTGTCATGAGCATGAGAGCAACCGTCGGTATCGCGAATTTACCTTCGTGATTTCCTGTGACGAAATTAATTCGGCGGTTAATCTGAGGATTATTGAAGTGATCAGATTCACTTCGAACTGATCCGTGGAAGAGGCAGGAGTGGCCCAAGTGTTCTCGCGCCGTGGTAGTTTCTTTGAGGTAAAAACTACATTAAGTGTGATCAATTAGTGAATCTTCCTTAAAACCTTTCCCCAAGTAGTCAATCTAAAACCCTTTCCCATAGTTTCTTAGCTAGTTAGTCGTGTGTGCAAAGGTTACGAACGGTGTGTTATCGTGTGTGCTGGTGAATAAAAACAGGTAATTGTGCAATTGGCTAGTGAAAATACTGTGCTGACACGTGCAACGTGCAACGGTTATTTTATGCAAACAGAACCGTGACCACGCCGCTACGACGCCCGACAACCCACACCGAACCATCGAGGCCATTCTTGACCCCACCATCAGCTTGCGAGGTTTTCCCGGGGCACGCCGGAAGAGGGACGCGATCGCCAATCAACGCGCCCTAGGCAGGGCATCACCGAAGAAGAAGAAGAAGAGAGAAGGCAACCGTTTTTCCGTTCCGTTGGTGACGACCGACGGACATCGACGCACGTGCCGCGTCGCGCCAAACCATCGATGAGACCGTAAGTTTCGATCCGGAGCAAAGCCATCCGTAGGCGACAACCGCAGTCGCAGCATCATCAGCTAGCCCAGCTAACCCATCCGTTTAACAAACAGCAGTAGCAACATCAACCGCTAGGCAAGCCGCCGACCCGCCGGCGATCAGCAAGTAATTCACCGCCATCGTCCGCAAGTGCACATGGACGCCGCGTAAGTCGTCCATTCAAAGTGAGTACTCCTTTTTGTAAATACATGCGCATGTGATTTTCCGCCGCAACATAGCCCTATTGCGTTGCTAGGCGAAGACACGGCTTCGCCATGAGAAATATGTTGAGTGCCGATTAAGCACAATAGTCGTTGCGTTTGCGTAGCAAACGAGAAAATTGCACGTTAGATTTTGAGTGAACCACACCAGGAGAGCACACACGATAGGAGGCTAGGGACAGACCAAATAGCAATCAATGGGAAAGGTGTAGAACTGTAGAAGCGAGGAGATAGGCAAACAGTGGAAATGAGGAGAACACTATAGTGTTGGTAAAATAAAGCTCGAGTAAGTTGGGATAAAAGCTCCGCTGTTCTTTCAATGTCGTGAATTATTTCAATAAACACTGCCGACTAAACGCATTTGTAAATTACTTGTTATTTGTGGTCCCGAATGAAGTGAAACTGGTTGAGAGTATTTAATGTAGTTCGTTTTCGTTGTAGTTTTTTTGTAGTATTTTTCTACTGGGGAGGTTGGCTCCGAAACCAACCGGGCAACTCTCTAATTCGACACGATTGGGTTGAGGGGAAATTTGGTCGCTTTACCAGTGATGATAAACCCCCTCCACACTGTTTCATCACTGGCCGATTATTATTTTATTAAGCCGTTACTAGTCCGGCTAGGCCGGCAATTATTTTATTAAGCCGTTACTAGTAGCGTCCTTCACAGGCGCAATTTAAGTTAGCCACCTGTCTTCCATACTTAATTGGGATAAAAGGAACCTTCGTCCTCAGAGGGTCTCAACGGTCGGGCACATTTCAACACGGTCGATGGTCTCCTACGGGAGTGGCGCATAAACCATCGTACTTGAGTACCCAAAAAGGGGAAGACGGTCCGGCGTACGGTTATAGTTGGTAGAAGGTAGCCGCTCGATGCCCGCTTTTCCACACTTTCTGTCCTGTCCAGCAAATCTCCTGCAGCGCCACGACGTCGAAGTTGCGGGGATGTAATTCATCGTAGATCATCCTGTCGCAACCTAGAACCTAGCGACTTGCAGTTCCATGTTCCAAGCTTCCAATCGTGATCCTTTATTCGTCGCCTAGGTCTTTGTCGATTATATCGAGTCGCATTATCTCTTATATTGTTCGTAATGATTGGTTTTCCAGGCGGCTTATTGGGCCTGCGCAAACATCCTGTCTCGTCGGAGGGCCGTCGTGTCAGGGCTATTTAGCGTCCCACCTAACACCAGGACTTGGGCTTGTGCGCTTTGAGCGGCACACGGTCGCTTCGGCTCAGAAGCCTTCTTTTAAGTGGAAAAGCTCGGAAGCTTTTCTTCAAGAGGCGAGGAATCCTATTTTCAAGAGGCTCGGAAGCCTTCAATAATCATTAAAGTCCTGTAGGAAACACGGTATATAAACTTAATTTTAAATGGAAAGTTTCACGGAATTGGCTAATGTTTTAAACAAATATGCGATCGGATATTTAGATTTTTGCTGCAATTTATAATGATTTTGAGAGTTGAAGATTGAACACCAATTTAGTTTAACATTTAAATGATTGGCGTTGCTTGTGTACTTGAAGCTATCAGTTGCGTTCGATATGTATCTAAATCTGAAAGAACTGTGAAGTTATTAAATTCCATATAATTGTTCTGAGATTAAAAACCATGATTTTTTTTTGAAGTTTAGTTTTCGTAAAAAATTATTAATTTCTCCAATGCGACATGTTCACTGTTCATCTTCGTCTGTTTTAAATAACCCATGAAAAAACAATCATCGCATCCTAGGCTAGAGGATTTTTTTACCTTTGAAAGAGAGAAGAGGGAGAATGTGGGGTTTAAGTAAGTTACTTTCAGCGTGTGTTTATAGATTCACACCTCAACGTGTCAATCGGTGAGCAGCAAGTCATGACTTGGCCTCTTCTTGTCAGATCTCCGTGCGTGCGTGGTGTGCACAGGCATCCACAGAGAGCCGCTGCTGTCCTATTTCGCACCGGTCATTTGCCTGTGGCTCCAAAGCATAGTCCAATAACAGTATCACTGTTCGTGCCGAACAGGGTAAAAAAAACTAAGCTTAGTGAATTACGATTAGTTTTAAATTGCCTAAAATGAGTCGACTTTTGGTGTCATTATAGTTTAAAGATGGTTGAGTCGGTTATTGCTATCAATTGGGTCGTATCGTCAAATTGTCTGAAGCGAAGCTCGCATGGTATGTCATCGCGTCAAATTCAAACAAAAATTCAATTTAATGTTTTTCGCATTATTTATTCACAACACCGGCACTTACCTACGCTAAAAACTGGTGTTCATGGTATGGTATGCATTGGGTTGTTCCTATCTCTGTGTTTGATGCTTAACTGATCAATTGTAGTTTTGTTATGTTATGGCTATTGATTTCAACTAGTCTAGCATAGTCTTGTATGTATGTCTATTGTTCTGATAGATGTACAAACACACAATTTCTAAGCTTTATATTTACAAATCCGGTTTATACATGTTCATTCCGTCAACACAAAATTGTATATGATGCTACATAAAATGTCGTTTTTGGGGCGAAACTCGTGCTTTCCTATACAACATGCGCTTGTTCTTATGTATCGCTTTCACTCCCGCATATTTTTTTGTGTATCACCTCATATAACTCTGTGCGGCATTTTGAGTTTATTTCCAGGCATTTCTAACCAATGATAAAGACCCTTAGTTTGTGAGAAGCTATTAGGATTTGTTTTTACATTTTAACAAGGTGCCAAGATATGATGACACAATGGAGATCAATACAACATTTCGAAACATTGTATCTCCCTTTTTCAATCTTCCTATTCCGGGGAGTAAAGAAATGTGTGATACACATTGGATTCGAAAACTTCACATGCTGCTGATTGAAACACAAATTCATCATCCGATTGCGGTTTCGTGAATCAATTCACCTCAAATTCCAACCGGAAATCTAACGAACCACACAAATTCGGCACCCATTCTACCTTTACAGAAACATCTCTGTTCGAACAACGAATATAGATACCTGCTCTATATAGGCTAGTTGTCCATCTATTCCCTCAAACGTTCATAGACTAGTGCTGTGCTTTATCAATTATACAAGGATGTTTGCGTTCACGTTTTGCATTCCCTTCGACTGTTGGATAGGTGACTGACCATCGTTTGGCAGGATTGCTAACTCAAACACCACGCCATATGGTTCTGCTGGGCAATGTATTCGGAGATTTTCGGATGTGAAACCAGAAGAGACAGAAAAGTATAGCTTTCAAAAGCTGCTGTGTACATATTTACATCGAGTAGCATCATAGTATTGTTGGGTGTTCTCATACGTGCCTTTCAGGATGCGGAATGTCTTTCACTCATTAGAGTTTCCCCGACCAGTTTGTTTGCTCTGAAAAAAAAGAGAAGGCACAATTGAAATTTTGTATTACATTTATGTTGGTTTGAATTGATACATTTTACGAGTGCATTTTAAAATGCTGATTTTTACATGTTGATTTGGATTTTGTATTTTCGATTATCATTACATCGATATATGAAAGATCGCCGAACATGAATAATTTCATGGAGTAAGCACGCATTAAAAATATTTGAATTAATTTTCTTTGTATCCGCATCAAATATTCAAAAAAAGTTACCTTCTCGGAACATTAACCGTGATCTATGACAAGCTCATCGATGGGTTAAACCTCTCCCAGTAATCAATTAAATTATTTCATCAAAGCTCAACGATGTGGTACACTCGATTTTTCCGTACATTAAACAAAACCAAAGCAAAGATGTTGTAATACGCAAGGAAGCAAGCTACTCACCTTCTTATTGAATTCCGGTCCTATGTCATCGTACACCGGCCATAGAACATTGCAAGTGGTGATGTTGGTGGTTTTTCTGTTTTACTGGCGATAATGGTTCAGATGGCGATGCTGCTGCTGCTGCTGTTGCTGTTATTATTGTAGTAACTAGTGATGTCGGTTGAAGATGATGATGACGACCGGCTATTCTCAGGAGAAGGATTCTGGGAAAGTGCTGAATGTGCTCGGTTCTGGTCCACCGAGGACGATGGCGTTGGTGGCCGCAGGAGCAGCACTGCTAATGCTCTGCCTGACGATGGAACATGACACAAGCAGCAGCAACGAGGATGCCATTTGCATAATAACACCAGTCGGTAGAAGCACTGGTACCATCATCAGCAATAGTAGCAGTGTTGGTACCACTAGGACTAGTTGGTGGTGCCTGGTCAGTGGCCATCGTGTTCTGCTAAAACTGCCGGCTGCTGCCGATGACATGTCTGCGGGGGTGTTAGAAGCCAAGGGATGGAAAGAAAAGAAGAATGATTAATGTCGCATTGGATAGGCTGCTAGCATCGAATTGTATCTCTGATTTCGCTCAGGGATGGCTTGGGTAATTGAAAAAGTATTTAAAAAAATCCGCATTCTCAGCCTTATTAACTTATTTCGGATGTCAAGGTGTATCAAAAGAATACGTTTTGCCTTTCTCGTACAACAATGTTGTACTCCGAAAACGAACTTTTTATGGAAGTCTCAACTCGACGAGCTGAGAAAATGTCTGTCCGCGTGCTTGTGTTTTTTTATAGAGGGATGAAGGCGAGCAAATATCTGTCTGTCCGTTTGTTTGTGTTTTTTTATAGAGCGATGAAGGCAGACACCTGAAATTATGCTAGTCAACAGTAAATTTGTATTCGCAATGCTCATGTTTTGCATTTGTAGTTCTCGACCTCTAAAATCGACTGTTTACTGTCGTTTGTTGTTTAATTGGGAAAATTCCGAGATTCTTTGGTCACAAAGTATGAAAGGGAATTCGCTTTAGCGGCGTTGAAGTCACTTGCATGTTTGCATGATTGCATATTCAGACAAGTTAAAATACTAAGCTATTACGGTAATCTAAATTATTACGATATCTGAATGTGCCCATGAGTATTTTTCAGGCAAAAATGGGCCTCCCAGTGGAAACGATAGTTAGGGATTTTGGTTCAGCAGCATGTAAACATAAAAGCATATGGAGACGCATGGTACATTTTTGCGATGATTCAGATTGTGACTGAACTTTTTATGCAAATTTCATCACATCCGTTAAGTAAATGAACAAGTGTGCTAGCATTTTTATGGAACTTGTGTTATGGGAAACCTCTTGGATAACATGTCGAATTCTGCGATCATAAAATCATTAGACTTATGATTTCAAACAGCAGGTTCCTGGGCGTCTTCTAAGCGATTATCACAATTCTTTCACGGTTGTCTCATCCACCCCATCTTGTTGTTTCCTGTAGTTTGCTAATTTGTTATGTTTCTTGGAATCCTGGATCAGCTGGAGTACTGATGCTGTCATTTGAAAAGTAGAAAATTTCGATTTACCAAATTCAATATGAGTAAAATTTACCGATTTAGAAAGAATGATGGAAATCAACCCAGCTTGAGCCTGTAAGTCTCTAAAGCCCTTGCGTATTATGTGTAGTACAAATAAGTTCTCCAAATTGTTCTGGAATTCAGATGAATTGGTCTACAATGTCAATTACGTCTGGTATCCAATCGGAATAAACCCACCATGCCTAACAAACAGTGTTGGGAAAAGTATATAGTAAAACACTATGATTGTCCGAATATTTAAAATTCATTCGGCGAAATTTCGTGCTCCGTACATATCGAGACAGTATGCCAAAAATGTAGGGCGAATTGTAACACATGGATTTGTATTGACATGCTGGGTTGATTCCAATTGAATATCAGGCGTAGTTGACCTGCTAGACCAAATTATCTGAACTCCTGAATAATTTGGATAACCTAGAACATCGGCATCAAACTAATTTGAGCTGAAAAGCTTGCAGCGACAAGCTGGGTTGATATCCGTTATGAAGTTCTTCTGAATCGGTGAATTTTACTCATATTTCATATTGAACAACATCCGTACTTCAGAAGCATAACAAACTAGCAAACTACAGGTAACAAGATGTGGTAAATGAGACAACCCTGAAATAATTGTGAAAATCGCTTAAAAGAGGCTCAGGAACCTGCTGTTTTAAATCATAATTTTAATGATTTCTTGATCGCAGTATTCGACATGTAAGCCAAGAGCATGTACTTCCCAACATGCAATTAGGTTCTGGTTCCCCATAACACAAGTTCCATGCTTAAAATTTGCATAAAAAGTTTTGTCACAAGATGAATAATCGCACACATGTACCATGCGTCTCCATATGCTTTTATGCTTACATGCTACAGCTACTGAACCAAAATCCTATCTTTTCCACTGTGAGGCCCATTTTTGCCTGGAAAATACTCAAGGGCACATTCAGATATTGTAATAACGTATACAGTTAAAAATTCTGAAAATTACACGCTATAGAAAAATTTGAACGCATATTTTTGTGTTCAATAGCCTCTAATTTTACATCCAGCTTTTTCTTGTACGCAATATTGAATACAAGCTCCATAGTAACGACGACCTGTAATTTTAAAAAGTGATAGAAAAATGAGTTGAATCGAACGCAGCCTTTTTGTTACATCATATATGGTGTAACATTTTTATACTGTGTAGATTATCGTGCCCCCTAGAAAATGTGCAATTTTGCATAAGTATTGCACATATCTAGCCCTCTGATTATATTGGGGAAAAATGCAGAAAATGAATTGTCGTCATTATCTCTTTCTTCGAAAAACTACAGCAAGTTGGAACTATTCGAGCTTCGAGCAATTGTTATCATTTGCGACAGGCATGCTGAACACAAACGATATTGCATTTATGCTAGATATCATTTTTAAGAAATTTCTAAGATTTTGATTGAATAGAGAAAGTTCAAGTAAAATACTACATGCATCGTTTTTATAATGAGTTAACATGAAATATTGGACAACTTTATTTAGTTTCAAATGGCATTGGATGCTTACTATTGCCTAGGTTTCCGCAGATCTTCTTCTATATACATAAAAATGAATTTCTGTCTGTCTGACCCGCATAGACTCGGAAACTACTGAACCGATTTGTGTGCAGAGGTTTTTGGGGCCGGGGAAGGTTTTTAAGATGGCTCAAGACCCCTCCCCCTTTGGAAAAGGGGGCTTCCATACACATGAAACAGAAGTTTCTGCATAACTTGAGAACTAATCAGAGAATAAATCAATTTTAGGCGATACGAAGGTTTTATGAGTCTGTCAATGGCGTGCGGAGAAATACAGCGCCATCTCCCGTCATGTGCAACGACCAACAAGGGAATTTGCTGACAGATAAAACTGAAGTGGCTGCCTGGTGGAAGCAACACTTCGAGACTTTGTTGAATGGAGGAAGTGACGGTGCATCGGTGAACAGAATAAATATTAGCGACGATGGACAAGCTGTGGAGTCACCTACACTAGATGAGTTTAAAAAAAAGCTGTTAATGAGCTGAAAACAATAAGGCAGCGGGGAAGGACCAGCTTCCGGATAAACTTTTCAAACATGGCAGTCAGCAGCACCATATTATGTCGAAAAAATGGGAAGACGAGGAAATGCCTGCCAGCTGGTTGAACGGCCTTATTTGCCCTCTCTTTCAGAAAGGGCACAGACTGGAGTGCGCCAATTACCGAGGAATAACCCTCCTTAATTCAGCGAACAAAATTATGTCCCGTATTCTGTTCAACAGATTGAGACCGCTTGAAGAGTCCTTCGTCGGCGAATACCAAGCAGGTTTTCGTGAGGGCCGATCAACGACGGATCAAATGTTTACCCTGAGACAAATTGTTGAGGCTTTTTTCGGGGAGGGATTTAAAAGCCAACCGTTTGATAGCTTGATGCTTCAACTGCAATTCATTAATTTTTTATTAGTTCAAACACTTGGATTTAGATCAATAGCACTTACAATTCGGTGTGACTGTAGTTCATTCACCCTTCAAATGCCCTAACCTCAATCGCAGTTCTCTATTTCTGTCAGGTAACTATTAACCTAGCAATGCAAATTTTTATTTTTCAGGTTTCTTTTCACAGGTTCAGAGGGAATCGACGGACGAACTGGATGCGGATCTGTGTAAAACAACGTTAGATACTAACACCTAGCTAACCTCAAATTGGCACTCACCCTAGATTCAGGTGCCAAACGCACTATTTATCACGCTTTCCTTCTTTCTTTTTTAATTTTATTTCAATATTTTAAACCTATCCCGACTTGTTCACAAATTCTTTCCTTAAACTATCTACTCAACTTTTCTTACACTTTACTGTGCTGCACTGCGAACCGTAACACATGAGCACTTGATCATACGATCATACCGAAAAAAGGTTACACGTTTGCCCTTTTGTCATCTGAGTTGACATTGCATTTCCGTTCGATGCAGCTGTCATTCTGTTCGCGCCGCTTCGACATTTTGCGGTGCCGCTTCTTTGGGGCGATTGACAGGGTTGCCAACTTGCCGATTTCTGCGTTGACACAAATCCTTGATAAATTCCGGGAGTACAACTTGCAGACACATCATCTGTTTATTGATTTCAAGGCAGCGTACGATTCAGTGAAACGGAATGAATTATGGAAAATTATGCTTGAACATGGTTTTCCGGCGAAACTGATACGGCTGATTCGTATAACGTTGGACGGATTGAAATCAAGTGTAAGGGTTGCGGATGAAATATCGACGTCATTTGTTACCTTAGATGGATTAAAGCAGGGTGATGCACTCTCGAATCTATTGTTCAATATAGCGCTCGAGGGAGCGATTAGGAGAGCGGTGTGCAAAAAAGCGGTACCATTATCACAAAATCGCATACGCTCCTGGGATTTGCGGACGATATCGATATTATCGGAATTGATCGCCTTTCCGTGGAAGAGGCTTTTGTGCCTTTTAAGAGGGAGACAGCGAGGATTGGGCTCACGATCAATACCAGCAAAACGAAGTACATGGTCGCTGGCAATCAACGTGCGTTCATTAGTGGTGATGGTAGCGAAATGGTGCTGGATGGTGAAAAATTTGAAGTGGTAGAAGAAATTGTGTATCTTGGAACATTAGTGACGTGCGATAATGATGTTACCCGCGAGGTGAAAAGGCGTATTGCAGCTACAAATAGGGCTTATTACGGACTTCGTAACCAGCTTAAGTCCCGTATTCTGCAAACGAAAACAAAACTCGCGCTGTATACTACTCTGATTCTCCGGTGGCTTTATACGGCCATGAGACATGGACGTTAAAGGAGGCTGATCGGAGAGCTCTCGGAGTGTTTGAGCGTAAGGTGCTGCGGACAATACTCGGCGGTAAACAGGAGAACGGTATCTGGCGGCGTCGCATGAATCACGAATTGTACCAGGTGTATAAAGGGCTGGATATTATTAAGCTTATACAACACGGCAGACTACGATGGGCTGGTCACGTTTTTCATATGCCGGAAGAATGCGTATGCCGTAGAGAACCCGGAAGAGGCCACCGGCTTCGTAGAAGGCCGCGTACACGATGGATTTTTGCAGTTGAAGAGGACCTGAGGGCGCTCAATGTTCAGGGCGACTGGAAGCGATTGGCCCAGGATCGAGTCCAGTGGAGAAGGATACTCCATTCGGCGTAGGTTCATCGAAGAGCTGTAGCCCATCAAGTATCAAGTAAGTAAGGCGATACGAAGTTTGTAGGGTCTCTTAGTTTTGTTTTTTTAATAAATCCTCATTTTGCAATAGGATTTATAAGCAAAAGATCAATCCTAAATTTAAAGTTTTTTTTAGCGTTTTGCAAGTAATTTGTAACTAAATCGAGCGTATGATCTTTAGTTCTCTTGAGCTTGAGCTTCCCAATTAACCAAAAGTTCCTTTAAGAGTACGTTTTTCGCCTAATCAGCTTCACTGAGCTGCTTAAGCGTAAAAAGTACTCTTAAAGGATCTTCTGGTTACTTATGTTGATTGACTGCCCGTAGTTGCTACTCCATTATGACCAGATCAGCTGTTCTTGCACAGAGAACGAACAGATGTTTGCTTGGGACTAGCACTCATCTTCAATATACAATGGATTCTGTTTTTACGCGATTCACATTTTCTCAATTTTCCACTCATCCTAAATGTTTGACGCATATTAATTATCATGTGATTTTTCTTTGATTTATTCTGGATTTTTTGAAACATGTTGCGAGGATTTTGGTGGTAAATTGAAAACACGAGCGAAAAAAAATCGTGTAAAAACAAAATCCTGTGTACAAGTAAAGCTCGATCCACTTAGTATTTGGCCGTTTCTTTCCAATTACTGCGGCGCCTCTGGTGGTCGTACCAAGAAGTAAAATACATCACATCGTTGCGGAAGGTTTGTTTAATTTATGGTGAAAGTTTCATCAGTATTGATGCTCACGTTCAAAAGTTATCGAAAATGGAATGCGAGAGATGGGAACAAATTTCGCACACTCACGTTGGAAATTCAACATGGTCAGGAGGAATGATTTCAAAGTATCTAAAATTACCGAAATTGACTGTAAAAACTGTCAAACTTTATCGGAAAATACTATTACTGGATCGCATAGAACAAAACAATCGTAGAAGTGGAACATATGACCAGATAATACAAGTGAAAGTCTGCAGAGCAGTTCGCAACCATTTTGGGATTTCCTTGCGTGATTTAGCGAAAAGGTTCACTGCGCCGTACAGCACAGTTCAAATAATCTGTCGACGCGAAGGTTTCAAGTCGTATGATGTCAGTAAGCGTCCCAACAGGACCCTGAAACAGAACCTGGTTGCCAAACATCGCGCAAGAATGCTGTTCGAGCAAGTTCTGACGAAATACAATTGATGTATTTTGATGGGCGATAAAATTAATATTAAAATTGACTTTCAATTTCCGGGACACAAGTTTTACCTTGCTAAACGGAAGGGTAATGCCCCAGGAAGATTCAAATATGTCTATGCAGGTAAGATTGCCCACAAATTGATGGTATATCAAAGCATCATGGTATATCAAAGTATCTCAAGTTTTCATCACTGGAGCGACCATAAATGGGCAAATATACAAGGAGGAGTGTCTTCAGAAGCAATTTTTTCCATCCATTCAATCACACGACTGTCCGGTGTTGCTTTGGCCTGACTTAACAAGCTGCCATTACAGGCGGGATGTAATGGAATGGTATGAACATGAACCAAATGATAATGACGTTATTGAAAAAACTATCAACCCACCAAAATGCCCAAATTTTCGTCCCAACGAAAAATATTAGGCAATTATCATAGGAAAACTTGAGAAATGGTGCAAAACAATCAGAAAACCATCTTATATGGAAAAGTGGTGTGAAAAATAGCAGATTAAGTTGACCGTTCTACTGTGCAAAAAATAACGAGTGGTATTGGGAGAAAAGTCCGAGAATTCATCCGAAATGCCAATGAATAATTTTTCGATATTTTTTCCCTCAAAGTTTACTAAATTCCCTGTATAATAAAACCTGAACCACCTTTTTATGTACTTTTTTGGCAAAGAAATGTCTAATTTCGTGCGGCCAAATACTAAGTGGATCAAGCTTTACTGGTGATCTCATTTGTTAGGTCATACTGGCGCCTGCCACGTCAGAATGCAAGTCAATGTAGGGAAGGAGGAGGAGATGTTGATGTAATCACTCGCCCACTGCAAGCCGAATATACCTCTGCACTTGCCACGAGATCATACGGAAGTTATTGGAATTTTTGGGTTAGGATCGAGAGGCAGAGGTTCGTCTTGATTAACGAGCTGCCAATGTTATAGATAGAAGAAAGCAACTGATGGATTTTCTAATTGGATGTAGGAAACGAGCTTTTTTAGTTCATTTCCAATTCTAGCTAGCTGCTACTGCTAGAATAGTCAAGTTGAAAGTATGGGGATAGAAATGGAAACGGTATGGAAGTTCATATCCAGTTCTAGCGATTGCTAGAACATGAGAAATATAGAGAAAGATACAAAGTAGGAGAATGGAACAGACCTGGGATTGAACCCATGACCTCCTGTGTATGAGGCAGAAGCAGTAGCCATATGACTACCAAGCCCGTTGCGTATGATCTTTAGCTCTCTAACTAAAACTAATCCTAAAAGATGCATCGCATTTCAAGATAATACTTACAAATACGATGCAGCGTATCGCATGCCTGTATCGAATTTAAACGTTTCGAAGTTATTTTTTGGCTGATTTGCCTAGTATTATGCTCTAGTGCTATTTCCCGAATATTTTGATTTTCAAATGATCATGCTAGGCTTCTTGAGATTGGAGAAGGTTCGGCCAAACTCTCAGATATCAAGGAGAAGTAATTAAAAGAACTTGTGTGGTAGATATGACTGGTTCTAGTAATTATAAATGTTTCTGCACGTATGAAATATAAAACATCATTGGATTGAATTGCTGTGCGAAAGCAGATCAGCCCTGCTTGCGAAATCAACCCACAAGGGTAAAGAAGAAAAAAAAATGAAAATAGCAAATGTTTTCGCATTACACGAACGGATATGCAAAAGAGATAACAAAAGGTACGTTCATGAGTACGAAGTCTCATTAAATGATATGTGTGTGTGAGATTGCGTTACGTGCTGAAATAATGGCACGAAAATACGGTACATACTCGAGTGAGAAGAAAAGAGAAGGCGATATTTAATTCGGCTCTCATCTGAGCAACGCGAACACATCAGACCTCAGACGGGAATGTTTCCGAACTTTGACTTTACGGAGGAACTGTATGTACGAAAGAGAGAGATTGCCATAGAGGGTGTTGAAACGGTTGAAACGTTTTGCTGCTTCAGTCTTTTGGCGAATTTTCTGACGGACAGACATCTGTTCGAGTGGCATCGGTTGAAAGAACAGTGTTTTGGCTGGTGAAAGGAGTTTGGATACGACATGGTGCAGGCGGTAGGTTATTTGGATTTGAATGGGATATATATATTGAAACCTCGATTATAACGCGAACGAAATGGATTAATGTTGCAAAAAAAAACATAAAAGAAGGTGGCGCAATCTAAAAGAAAGTATAAATAGAAAGATGGTTTATATCAGACGTGCGGACGAGTAGGTTCCGACAAGCACAAACAAATTCAGGACGAGTGGGTACCTGAACAAAAAAAAAAGTAATCATATTAAAACTAAAAGTATGGTTCAGGACGCGTGGGTACCTGAATGAAAAAATGAAACCAATGATGAGGTTCAGGACGAGTGGGTACCTGAACCGAATACAACGGAGTCACAATGATTATAGAAAAATAGCGTGCGGACGAGTGGGTCCTGGCACTGGAAGATTCTAATATTCTGAATTTTGATTAGATTGAATCGAATTTTAAGAATTAGCTGAGATTATAAAATTTTCATTCATTTCTGAGTTAGATTCAATAATGCAAAACTGAACATTTTGCATGACAAATCTAAATTCAGAACAGTTCGAAGTAAAGAAACATATTTGTGACGTTGTTTTAATTAGGCAAATTATTATAGTAACTGATGAGTAAAAAAACGGTAATGAAACATGGCTTCGACAGTATTTGGAATGGAAATAGATTTTATTCATTGAATTCAATTATATACGAGTGAATTTAAATCAGAAATGTATTGCATTAAAGTTAAATTTGACTTACTTGATTTTATTTACGTCATGATTTTTATATTAACTTGGATTATGATTTGATTTGAATTGGTGAAAATTGGAGAGACTACATATTTACTGTTTTTCGATTTATTCGTACAAAACTGAACATTTTGTATGGTAAAACGGAATTCAGCACGAGTGTTAACATTTTGAAAAAATCATTCAGTATTTGTGATGATAACCTTGTAAAACAGATTTAGATGATTTCTGAAAAAAAAAGATTTAGACTACAAGTCTAGTCTGCATTTGGATGGTATTGACTAGGTTTTGATTGGACATGGCATTTGTTTTGACTTGAATAACATCAGAATCGGTTTTGAATTATATTTTGTTGCATTTGAACGGGTTTGGATACTGTTTGGAAGATGAAATTTATTTGGATCCGATTTGGATTGCATTGATATAGACAAGATTTGAAGCGAAATTGCATAGTATTTAGATTGGTATTGATTTATATTGGATTTGGATTTGATGAGGGTTTTAAATTTTATTATGATTTGGATTTGGATTGCTTTTGGATTTGATTTGCTATGGATTGGGAATAAATTTGGACGGTATTGTGATTGAATTCAGATAGACTAGGATTGCATTTGATTATTCTGATTGGATATGAACTTAATTTATGAGAGATTTGATTTTGATTGGATTGGGGATTGATGTGGATTGAATTTGACTAATCAGGATCGAATTTTGAAAGGATTGGGATTGGATTTTAATCGGACTTGGATTAAATGTGATTTTGCATGGATTTGCATTTGATAGGAATTTGGATCAAATTTGAAGTGGATTTAAATTGGGTATAGATTGGAACTGGTATGAATTTTGATTTTATTGGATTTCGATTTGAATTGGATTGTAAATTGCCATTGGATTGGAATTTGATTAAGTTTCTATTGTATTTGGAATGGATTTGGTTTGTATTGCTTTCGATTCGAATTTGAATTCATATTAGACTTAGATTGGATTTTGATGTGCTTTAGACTGAATTTCAATTTGGGTGTGGATTGGATTTCAATTGAATTAGGATTGTATTGAACTTCGATTTGATTGAATACGATTTGATTAGATTTGAATTTCAATTGGTTGGATTTTAATTAGATTTCTATTGGCTTATGAATAGATTTGGAGTAGATTTGTATTTGATGTTGATCTTATTCAGATTCAATTTGATTTGGGTTTCATTGATATAGGATTCAATTTTGATTAGATTGGCGATTGATGTGGTTTGGAAATTTCATTTCATTTCATTTTCATTTATTTAGTCTACATCTATACAGATAACACTGAATCAACAATTTGACGCCACAATACACGGTTCGAGGCCGCATCTCTCCATCCTCGAATACGCCCCACGCTCGCCAAGTCGTTCTGCACCTGGTCTGCCCATCTCGCTCGCTGCGCTCCACGTCGTCTCGTACCTGCCGGATCGGAAGCGAACACCATCTTTGCAGGGTTGCTGTCCGGCATTCTTGCAACATGCCCTGCCCATCGTACCCTTCCGGCTTTAGCTACCTTCTGGATACTGGGTTCGCCGTAGAGCTGGGCGAGCTCATGGTTCATTCTTCGCCGCCACACACCGTCTTCTTGTACACCGCCAAAGATGGTCCTAAGCACCCGTCTCTCGAATACCCCGAGTGCTTGCAAGTCCTCCTCGAGCATTGTCCATGTTTCATGTCCGTAGAGGACTACCGGTCTTATTAACGTCTTGTACATGACACATTTGGTGCGGTGGCGAATCTTTTTCGACCGCAGTTTCTTCTGGAGCCCGTAGTAGGCCCGACTTCCACAGATGATGCGCCTTCGTATTTCACGACTAACGTTGTTGTCAGCCGTTAGCAAGGATCCGAGGTAGACGAATTCCTCGACCACCTCGAAGGTATCCCCGTCTATCGTAACACTGCTTCCCAGGCGGGCCCTGTCGCGCTCGGTTCCACCCACAAGCATGTACTTTGTCTTTGACGCATTCACCACCAGTCCAACTTTTAACTTTTGATGCTTCACGTTTCAGGCGGGTGTACAGTTCTGCCACCTTTGCAAATGTTCGGCCGACAATGTCCATGTCATCCGCGAAGCAAATAAATTGACTGGATCTGTTGAAAATCGTTCCCCGGCTGTTACACCCGGCTCTCCGCATGACACCTTCTAGCGCAATGTTGAACAACAGGCACGAAAGTCCATCTCCTTGTCTTAGTCCCCGGCGCGATTCGAACGAACTGGAGTGTTCGCCCGAGATCTTCACACAGTTTTGCACACCATCCACCGTTGCTTTGATCAGTCTGGTAAGCTTTCCAGGGAAGCTGTTCTCGTCCATAATTTTCCATAGCTCTACGCGGTCTATACTGTCGTATGCCGCCTTGAAATCAACGAACAGATGGTGCGTTGGGACCTGGTATTCACGGCATTTTTGAAGGATTTGCCGTACAGTAAAGATCTGGTCCGTTGTCGAGCGGCCGTCAACGAAGCCGGCTTGATAACTTCCCACGAACTCGTTCACTAATGGTGACAGACGACGGAAGATAATCTGGGATATCACTTTGTAGGCGGCATTAAGGATGGTGATCGCTCGAAAGTTCTCACACTCCAGTTTGTCACCTTTCTTGTAGATGGGGCATTTAGACCCTTCCTTCCACTCCTCCGGTAGCTGTTCGTTTTCCCAGATTCTGACTATCAGTTTGTGCAGGCAAGTGGCCAGCTTTTCCGGGCCCATCTTGATGAGCTCAGCTCCGATACCATCCTTACCAGCTGCTTTATTGGTCTTTAGCTGTTGAATGGCATCCTTAACTTCCCTCAAGGTGGGGGCTGGTTGGCTTCCATCGTCCGCTGAACTGACGTAGTCATCTCCTCCGCTGCCTTGACTTTCATTGCCTGTACTCTCAGCGCCATTCAGATGTTCCTCGTAGTGCTGCTTCCACCTTTCGATCACCACACGTTCGTCCGTCAAGATGCTCCCATCCTTATCCCGGCACATTTCGGCTCGCGGCACGAAGCCTTTGCGGGATGCGTTGAGCTTCTGATAGAACTTGCGTGTATCTTGAGAACGGCACAGCTGTTCCATCTCCTCGCACTCCGCTTCTTCCAGGCGGCGTTTCTTCTCCTGAAAAAGGCGGGTCTGCTGTCTCCGCTTCCGTCTATAACGTTCCACGTTCTGCCGGGTACCTTGCTGCAGCGCGACCGCCCGCGCTGCGTCCTTCTCCTCCAGAATCTGTCTGCACTCTTCGTCGAACCAATCGTTCCGTCGACTTCGACCCATATACCCGACGTTGTTCTCCGCTGCGTCGTTAATGGCTGCTTTGACTGTATTCCAGCAGTCCTCAAGAGGGACCCATCGAGCTCACCCTCTTCCGGCAACGCTGCCTCGAGATGCTGCGCGTATGCAGTGGCGACATCAGGTTGCTTCAGTCGCTCTAGGTCGTACCGCGGCGGTTGTCGGTACCGAACATTGTTGATGACGGATAGTTTTGGGCGCAGTTTAACCATCACCAGATAGTGGTCAGAGTCGATGTTAGCGCCACGATATGTCCTGACGTCGATAATGTCGGAGAAGTGCCGTCCATCAATCAGAACGTGGTCGATTTGTGATTCTGTCTGCAGTGGTGATCTCCAGGTGTACCGATACGAGAGGCTGTGTTGGAAGTAGGTGCTGCGAATGGCCATATTCTTGGAGGCGGCGAAATCAATTAGTCGTAGGCCGTTTTCGTTCGTCAGCCGGTGAGCGCTGAACTTTCCAATAGTCGGTCTAAACTCCTCCTCTTGGCCAACCTGAGCGTTCAAGTCTCCTATGATGATTTTGACGTCGTGGCTTGGGCAGCTGTCGTACTCACGTTCCAGCTGCGCGTAGAATGCGTCCTTATCATCATCAGTGCTTCCGGAGTGTGGGCTATGGACGTTGATTATGCTGAAGTTGAAGAACCGGCCTTTGATCCTCAACTTGCACATTCTTTCATTGATCGGCCACCACCCGATCACGCGCCTTGCATATCGCCCATCACTATGAAAGCTGTTCCCAGCTCGTGTGTGTTGCCGCAGCTTTGGTAGATGGTATGATTACCTCTAAACGTTCGCACCATTGATCCCTTCCAACAAACCTCCTGCAGCGCTACGATGCCGAATCCACGGTCCTTGAGCACATCGGCGAGTATGCGTGTTGCTCCGATGAAGTTGAGAGATTTGCAGTTCCACGAACCGAGTTTCCAATCGCTAGTCCCTTTTCGTCGCAGTGGTCTTCGCCGATGGTTCCGGTCCGTACTCTCTTGTTGATTGTTCGTTGCTTATGATTTTTTAAGGCTGGCTTGCAGGGCCTGACACCAAACCCCTAAATTTCCGGAGGACCATTCCTCCTTATTTCCGGTGGACCATGGTGCACAGTTTCACTTAGAGTCCCTCGCTGGCACTCGGACGATGATCAGCCGCCCTAACATGGAGAACAGACGCTGTTGTGAGCCGATCCTGACATGGAGAACAGACGCTCAATAAGATTTGCACCTCCGGAGAGGAGCAAACCCCCCTGTCAGCATACGACCATAGTTCCCACCGGGGTTGGTTACCCGATCTTCCCTAAGGTTGCTCGTATCCCGGCCAGCACCGCGGGGAGGTAGGGATAGGAGTTGCTGGGTAAGAGGCTAAGGACCACGAGATGGGGTCTATTTTATTCCTTCAGGTACGCGAAGTACCAATGGTACGCTTTACCCAGCATTTGCCGTGCCGGGTTTGGAAATTTAAAAGATTTTAATTGTATTTCAATTGGAAATTGATTGGATTTGTTTTAAAATGGATTTGGACTGATAAGAGTTTTATTAGATTAAACTAAGACTGGATTTTGATGTGATTCAGACTGAATTTCATTTGGATTTTGATAAGAACTTGGATTGGATATTGATTAGATATGAATCGAGTTTGGATTTAGATTGAATTAAGATTGTATTGAATTTCGATCTGATTGAATTGGATTTGATTGGCGTTGAATTTTAATCGGTCGGATTTGGATCAGATTTCGATAGGATTGGAATTAGACTTGGATTGGATTTATATTTAATGTTGATTCTATTTAGGTTTAATTAGATTTTGACCTTTTTAATAATTCAACTTTTGTTAGATGTGGTTTGGATTTGGATTTGGCATTGAACTAAGATTTGATTTTTATAAGGTTTAGATTTTGAAAGGATTTGGATTCGATTTCGATGGGACTTTGATTTTAATTGTATTTTGATTTGATAGGAGTTTGGATAGGATCTGGATTGGTATAGATTAGATTTGGACTGGATTTGGATTCTATTGGATTTAAATTTGAATTGCATTTTAGATTATATATGGATTGACATTAGATTGAATTTGGAATGGATTTGCATTATATTTGCTTCGAATTTGAATTGCAAATGGATTCATGTTAGACTTAGATTGGATTTCGAATTAATTGGATTTCAATTGGGATCGGATTTGGATTTAATTTTGATTGAGTATGGGTTAGATTTAAACTGGTCTTTAATTAAGTTTGAATTTGGTTCTAATATGAATTGGATTTGATTTTGAATTTTATTGAATTTGAATTTAGTTTGAACATGGATTGGATTTGAATTATTGGATTTCAGTTGGAATGGTTCTGAGTTGCATTTGTATTGGTCTAGTATTTGATTTAGTTTAGATTGGATTTGAATTAGTTTTAGATGAAATTTGGATGCGATTTGGATTGGAATTAAATTATGATTGGATTGGAAATAGATTTAGATTGGATTTATTTTTTATGTTGATTTTATTCATTTTTCATGAATATATTATTTGATTTTAATTGGATTGGGAATTGATGTGGATTTAATTTGAATTGAATTTGGATTTCGTTTTCATTTGGATTAGTTTTTGTTTGGATTTGAATTTGATTTATATTGAATTTCGTATTGATAGAACTTGGATTTAGAATATGAATTAGAATAGGATTGGACTTGGGTTGGATATAGAATGCATTTGGGTTTGATTTTCGAATATATTGGATTTGGATTTTTTATGAATTTGGATGAGATTCTTGTTGGATTTGAATTAGATTTGGTATTTCAGTAGGATTTGGATTGGACGTCAATTGTATTTTGATTGGGTTAGGATTAGAATTCGATTGCATTTGGATTGTGAGAGAGTTGATTCGAGTTTGATATGATTCAGACTTGATTTCAATTGGATTTGGACCTTATTTATATAGGATTTGATTTTGATTGAATTAGGGATGGATATGGATTCGATTTACATAGATTTTGAATTATGGAAAGATTTGGATTGGATTTCAATTGGAAATTGACAAGAATATGGATTGGACATTGATTGGATATGGATGGAATTTGGATTTGGATTGCATTTAGATTGAGTTTGAATTTGATAAGATTTGAATTATAATTGGCTGGATTTGAATTCGACTTTGACCGGAGGTGAGCCAGCCAAGGGCTGAAAGCCTCCTTAATATTTTTTTCGATTTTTCGATTTCGATCGGATTGTGATTAGATTTGGATTGGATTTAAATTTGATGTTCATTGTATTTGGACTTAATATATTTATTATTTGCTTCTGATTGGATTTGGTTTTTTTTGGGTTAGATTTTGATTGGATTTGAAAAAGATTGGATTTCAATAGGATTTGGATTAGATTTAATTGTATTTGGATATGATTTGGTTTTGATTTATATTTGATTTATACATACCGAGCCTGTAGCAAGCGCGGTGTCATCATCATCAATAGACATAGACCGCTGTCATCATTGAAAAGTGTATGAAAAAAAAATGTGCCCGGGACATCCTGGCTACGATTTGGCGATGGGCATTACAGTAGCCTGATACATACTTATATTTCATTTTGATAGGATTTGGATTATATGTGAATTGAATTTAGACTGGACTTGTGTTGTATTTGGATAAGAATTTGGAATGGATTTCGTTTCGGATGGATTTGGATTATGTTTGGATTGGATTTAGATTGGATTTGAGTCAGATTGGATTTTGTTGGGATTTTGAATGGATTACGATTGATCTAGGATTCTATTGGATTTGGATTTTAATAGGATGTGGAGTGGAACAAGATATGGATTGGATTTCATCCAAATGTAAAAACAAAATTTGATTTAGATTGGAATTTTTTCAGGCTTAGCCTAGGCTTTTCTATACATAACTATTTGAACTAGATATGGATTAGAATTTGATTCGCAATAAATTTGATTTGAATTGGATTGAGAAGCAGTTGTATTTGATATGTCTTTGATTTTAATTGGATCTAGGTTCAATTTGGTTGGTTAAATTTGGATAGAGTTGAGATAAACTGTTAATTAAATAATCATAATATTTTGAAACGATTTGTTTTTTGATTTTATTTTTATTTGACTTGTTGTAGTCTTAAATCGGGTTTATTGTCGTAATTGTACTTTTCTATTCAATAGTAGAGAAGGAGACGAATGTGGTAGATATGACTGGTTCTAGTAATTATAAATGTTTCTGCACGTATGAAATATAAAACATCATTGGATTGAATTGCTGTGCGAAAGCAGATCAGCCCTGCTTGCGAAATCAACCCACAAGGGTAAAGAAGAAAAAAAAAATGAAAATAGCAAATGTTTTCGCATTACACGAACGGATATGCAAAAGAGATAACAAAAGGTACGTTCATGAGTACGAAGTCTCATTAAATGATATGTGTGTGTGAGATTGCGTTACGTGCTGAAATAATGGCACGAAAATACGGTACATACTCGAGTGAGAAGAAAAGAGAAGGCGATATTTAATTCGGCTCTCATCTGAGCAACGCGAACACATCAGACCTCAGACGGGAATGTTTCCGAACTTTGACTTTACGTAGGAACTGTATGTACGAAAGAGAGAGATTGCCATAGAGGATGTTGACACGGTTGAAACGTTTTGCTGCTTCAGTCTTTTGGCGAATTTTCTGACGGACAGACATCTGTTCGAGTGGCATCGGTTGAAAGAACAGTGTTTTGGCTGGTGAAAGGAGTTTGGATACGACAACTTGGAATTCTTTTGAATGGGTTTTAAAAACTCTACAGATTTATTTTGCTTTTCTAAATTCCTGTTGTCGCCGCAGCCTAATAACCAGTGAAAAGTTCTGCTAAGGCGTGAAAAATTAAGTTAGGTGACAACTCGTGTAAGTTTTTTTTTCAGACAGGTAATTTAAAAATATGCAAATAGAATTTGTTCCCATAAGTTAATTTGTTGCTTAATTTGCTAACTAAATTGAAAATTATCGACAAATAAGTTGTATTAGGATGTTGAATTGAATTTTTAAAAATCATTTTAGATTTTGTTTCTATCAGGAAAGACAGGTTAGTTTGTTGAAAGCTCGTATTGTCGGGCAACTGAATTGATCAGGTTGTTCAATTCGTGCACTGCCTAGGATGGCATATCAGTCCCATATGATTTTGTTTTACCGTTTTCGAGTTAAAATCTGTAACGGTCTTATTTCTTATTCATCATAGTATTCTCAACAATTATTAGAGGTGGGTAAAGCGCTTATATGACCAAAGTCTTCTTCAGCCAAAAAAATAGCTTATTCAACTAAAATTGTTTAACAGTTACATTGAATAGGAATGTTTTTTTTTTCAGGTAAAGTCGAAAAAAACATCAAACCAGATTGTCCCAGATAGAAAATGACCGCATATTGCGTGGCTTCGTGCCATCGGAAAGGACCAGCCTAATAGGGTAAAATACCCAATAGTGGAGGAACTAAGCACGTTCCACCACTATTGCTTGCTTTCTATCAAGTCTATAATTCATTGCACTTACCTCAAGAGTGTATAAGAAAGATCGTTAAACATATTTTATCCGAAAAGTGTTGTAATTGCAGCAGAATCCATTATTGCCACCTAAAATAGTACCTCCAAGTACTGGTACAGTGTTCCAATAGTTGCGTTATTTTTTAATTCGTGTTCCTATAGTTGCGAATCCCATTGTTTTCATATGAGACTCGCAACTATGGGAACACTACCGCAACTATTGGTGCAAAGCCGAGAAAAAGATAAGGTATTTTAGTGATACTTTACCGATTTTGAGGGAAATCTAATCCTATTTCCTTTTATTTCGTCTACTGACTTGTCAACAAATTGATGGACTACATGGGTTCCCAAGTAACCATTAAGCCGTTAAAATCGACATTTTTTCGGTTCTATAGTCGCATTAAAAACCTGCTAACAGTGCTAATAAGACTTAAATTATGCATCAGTGCTGCTCAAAAGCCGCTTTTGGCGAATTATTTGGCCGATATAGTGCTTGCCCCCCTCAATTTTTCCACGCCCATGCCAAAATGTCAAAATTTTTAGACGAGTTGGAACGGAACGAAAAAAACTTAAATGGAAAATATTTATTTATTTACAATGTGTTCTTTCTCTTTTCTTCCCTTTGGTGATTCAATGATTTTTTGCCAATTAAATTTAACTCTGGGCTTGAACTTGAACTGGTGTTTGTTGCTTTTGATTTAGGTTGGTCGCATAGTTTACCATCTGATCCATCACGGATCTGTTTGGATGTATTGTTGGGAAGGGATAAAAAGCAGAAGGATGTCATCTGCCTCTGTATCGAGGGCGAGAAGCATTGAAAATGATACAATCTGCAGTTATTTATAGACGGAAATTTTTTACATTCAAGAAACCCATCTGAAAAGTATCTTTCAGGTGAATATTAATAAATACCTAGATTGCCGTAGAATAAATTCACTGATCATGAAATATTAATCTGGCAGACTGGCATTTTGCATGCAATGTGATGCAGATATTTTATCATTATCATACACGACAGATTGACAAAATAATATTTCCAATGCGAGTAAAAGAGACAGGTTATAAAATTCTAGGTGCTATTGTTATTGATTTTACCCAAACGTCACAGATAGTAGCTCTAAATTGGTAATAATAATTCCCTTATTCGGCTTGAATCCACAGGGCTTATATCGGAGCGTTGTATACCGATATACGGCTTCTTTTACTGCTTGAAGTTTATACTGCTAATTAGCACTTGAAAATTATATATAAAGCTTTTAGGCACTGAAATGTTGTTATATGGTTTAAATAAGGCTTATTAAAGTGCTTAATGATTACCTGGGTTACTACGTTCAATTCGTAGATTTGGTAAAAACAACACTACCGCAACTATAGGAACACCCACGACTATCGGATCTTTCACCCTACGTTAGGTAAATTTCGGGGACAAAATAGTACTTACGTGTCGTCCGTAACTAATCAGGGGAAAAACGAAAAACTGGTTGCTTTGCAAAAGTGTTGTAAGTCATGGCCTACTGACGTTCAATTCAAATTATGCCGCGTTGACGCGGTTGCGTATGGCGAGTCACGTGAGACGTAAGATCGATAAGATAGATACCTATCGGCAATGGATATTATACATATTATACACTATCAAACGAGATCCTACTGCCTCGCCAGTTATCGCATACAGTTAGGCTACCTTTTTGGCACCTGAGATACCCTGCATCCAATCAACAGGGAAAGATATTACGAAATAAACGATGCAGTAGTTGAGCGGATGTCGTAGGGTCAGCTATGAGAATCTCGGCTGTTTGAAGTACTCGCTGGCCAGTAGGGTCGGTCAGTAGCTGGCCATTCGAGTCTTTCTCGGGCATCGTTGCATTCGTCATCGCTCCGTTTAAGCGTCTTGAGATATCGTAGAGAGGGCGAATGTCCCTGGTTGCTGCGGTTCTCTCTCCTTCATCGGCGAAAGAGTCTGCCCACTCTCGCTTGTTCCGTGGCTTAAGCCAAACTACCTAGTGCAAAGTAAGTAAGAACAACTCAACTTTGAGTAAACTTTATTTTATTACGGACTGTGCGATTTGAATACGCACTGAGCACTATTGCGAGCACCACTCGTGCTCAACATAGTTTAGCATTTTTTTAACACGCACTGAGCACTTTTGGGCCCGTTCACAAATTACAGATTAACGCCAGAGCGTTACGGCCCATACAAATTTCAAAATTCTTTCATACAAAAAAACGTTACGAGGGGTTGGGTGGGGGTTGAAAATGGTCAAATTTTGCGTTATGTAATTTGTGAATGAACCCTTTGCAAGCACCACTCGCGCTCAAAATGTTTTAGCAATTTAGATATGCATCGAGCACTTATGTGAGCACCACTCGCGCTCAAAATGTTTTAGCGATTTGGATACATACTGAGCACTTTTGCGAGCACCACTTGCGCTCAAAATATTTTTTAGTGATTTTTCACACGCACTGAGCACTTTTTCGAGCAGCATCCGTGCTTTTTTGTAGTTTCATTGAGCATTTTTATTTATTAACTTTGATCGGGCCATACTTTTCCTATGCGGAGTTTATTAATTTAAAAAACAGCCCCGTTATCTGGTGAATCGATAAATTAACGTAAGTTATGAATTATGTCCGGCAAGGATCGCCAAACGCGTGGCCTCGTGCCATCGAAAAGGACCAGGACCAAATACGTTAGGTAAATATCGGGGACAAAATAGTACTCACGTGTCGTCCGTAACTAATCAGAGGAAAACTGGTTGCTTTTCAAGCAAACGTGTTGTAAGTCATGGCCTACTGTGGCTCAATTCAAAGTATACCGCATTGGCGCGGTTGCGTATGGCGAGTCACGTAAAACGTAAGATCGATAAGATATCGGTAATGGATATTATGCATATTATACACTGCCAAACGAGAATTCAAATAACTATACATTCATGGCACAAACATACACAGCAAATAATTTTGAAAATTCAACGACGTGTAAAATTGCAGCTCATCCCATCAAACGAAATAACATTTGATATTCAATTAAATTTGATTGAATTTTACAAGCAAGCACCGTTTAAATTTATTTCGATTTAAAAGAATAGTGAGATCGATTGAAATTTACGTTTATTTGCATGCTCCAAATATGTGCATTAAAATACATTTAAAATCACAACATATTTTTATCTGTGTATGAGTCCCCTTTTCCTTGAAAATGGGATTCATATGGGGTCATTTTTAAGATGGGATAAGTAGGCTTGATGTTTGTTCCTCATTTTCTCCGTTTGATTTTTTTTCATAGGGGACTAATATGCGATCATAGGCAGTGCAAAAAGGTATTGGTTACAAAGAATTGATGGATCAATGCACCATGCGTCTCCTTATGCTCCTATGCTTATAATAATGAACATATTTGACACATGTTAATATAAAACATAATAAATCTCCAAAAGTTATAATATTACGAATTTGATGCCTTCGACCAAGTTTTTAGGGGAACTTTTGCTTGACATTTGTAAAGACACAAACCTAAAAGTGGGATATTTATTTTCATCTCACTTTTTAAATGTTATTATCTCAATTTAAATATCTTCAGAGAAGCGCATTAACTTACTTTTTTACTTACCCAAAGTAATTTTGAGCTAAATCACATAACGAAGATACTACTATTGATTGATCACGCTAAAATACGATTTCATCCACCTTGCCGCAGTCCTCTACGAAACAAACACAACACCTGAGGTCTCATTGCGCATCTCGACTCGACAATAATTTACATACGCAGTTCGGTTCGAGTTGAGGTGATGATCCTCATGAATGACCAAATCACACTTGGATGATTCGAAAAAAAAGTGCAGCTGGAAGACGGTACATGCAGGAGGCACAGCCCAACTTTTGCTAATTCATATTTGTTTTCTTCCGCTATTTACGGTGAAACTGGAAAAATTTCAAAATCAAAATCCAATCTCTTCGATGAAATGGGTTTTCGTACATTTTGTATGGGAATTTCAAATCTTGATCATTTGTATATATAGCACGAAGTTGTAATTATCAACCGATAATGGAAAGATCGATATATGCTAATTTTTGTTTGCCTAGACCGGCACCGGGAATAAGATGCGCGGCTATACAGCAAGACCATTCCCGGTGCCGGTCTAGACAATTTTCGGTTTGGAAATTGTCTCGACTTCCCTGGGCATAAAAGTATCATCGCGTTAGCATCATGATATACGAATGCAAAAAATGTTAACTTGGCTTAGAAACCTCGCGGTTAATAACTATGGAAGTGCTTAATGAACACTAAGCAAGCAGCGAGGCGGCAATGTCACAGTGAGGGATGCAATGCCAATTAGAAGAAGAAGAAGAAAAAGAAGAAGAAGAAGAAAAAGAAGAAGAAGAAGTAGAAGAAGAAGAAGAAGAAGAAGAAGAAGAAGAAGAAGAAGAACGTCGTTTCAAATTCAACTGATTACGAATATCACATCCAGAGGCACGCGCATCGTAAATCTTTGTATTTCTGTTGACATTGTTGTACTAAACTAAGGTGGTGGCAGATTGGTAGAGTAGGCTGTGCTCGCAAACGGACGCGTTCCAAACTTCCTGTCATAGTTTAATTTTTCTCGAATATTTTTTTTTTTAATTTAAAAGTATCGGCTGGATGTGCTACGTTTTGCAAAGTGTTTTACGCGTTAAATGTTAAAGTGGTGCTAGTGCGGTATTGCTTCAATTCAAATAGTCAATAAGGTCTCGAACAAGCGCAGTTAAAATCACGACTATGGCAACCGTATTGCATTCGTTCATTTTTGTCATCATCGAAAGAATTCAAAGCTTCTTCTAGCTAATATTTGCACCATGAAGTTTCTGGTCTCCGTATATAGATTATTTTAGTGAGATTGTTTAAAAATGTTGCTACATATCTATGTTTCTTACGACTAAAACTAAATAAGCGCTGGATTCGAAGAATCCGGAAGTTTGCTTATGGAACCATTATCCAATTGATAATGGAAGCAAAAACAGGCAAGGCTTAACAGACTAGAGCTGCAGTAGAGCTAACACTTTCTAACTCCCGGACTAAATCTGATTGTAAAATCATGTGAAACAGAGAGCTTTTTTCCATAAAATCTCTGCCAGCCAGTGGGGATTAGTTTGTACGCACGCACGCACGCACATGTGTAAGTTACTTTGTCGCACTGAGCGATGGATTTTCAAGGAAATTGTTCAAGCAGCTACGTCTATTTGTCTAAGGCACAACTGTATTTTTTTTATTATTTCACGCATGATATTCCGTGATGATTGTTCTTAATTAAATAAAACAGAGCCGGGAGCTCTCTTCTGTTTTCCACCTCGAACGAACAACACGTATGTTTATACTACCCAAGAAACCCCCCAGTTTGTAGTTGCTCCTGCAGTCTCATTAATTATGACACTAGAGTCGCTTTTTGTGTGGTTTATACACAGATTTAGGGATTTACGCGGATTTTGAGATAACGGGGTTTTAATTTACGCGATTTACTTATCACTCGTGTTTATAGTTTTGACTGATAAAGGATGATTGCACTAGAATTATCATTCAAAGTTGTAACTTTTAATTCAATTCAGATGATAACAAAAGAAATAAAATCGATGAAGAGGAATCGATCAATGCAGTGACGCCTTTATGAAACTAATCGCGAAATATGCCAGGTTTTATTTTTCTCTTGTGTTATTCCAAATATAGTATATTAACAATATGATTCACTCTCACGAAATTCAGGCGACACCACATGTGGCGCCAACTTGCGTCCAAAAAGGTCGATACACGTTATAATTAAACTACCCAAAATATGAGGATCGTTATACACACGCACTTCAAAATGTCATAATGAAAAAAATAGGGATGCCGGATGTTTCTTCTGGGAAATTAATCGATTATTTTTTTTTGAATTCTATCCGACAATCAAATGTTGTAGCTGAAGTGTGGTAGCCATTATTTTTGTTAAAAGCTATATATATATAAATGAAATGGTCTGTGTTCGTATCCGCATAACTCGAAAACGGCTGGATGGATTTTCTTCATTTCTTCAGCAGATATGTTCGTTACCGTTTCCGACGGGTTTATATGACATTTCCTCATGCGAAAATTACACTTAAGGTTGTGCAAATCGTAAAAAACTAAAATTAGGATTCGTATGGAAATTTCGCATGGGCATTTTCGCCTACTACGCAGGACAACGTCTGCCGGGTCGACTAGTGTATAATAAATTTGAAATTGCTCGTTGAGCTGTACCCGACGGAATGGTACCACTGCTGGTGTACCATATCGAAGGCACGGTAAAACAGATTGCTGTTAAAGTTACCATTCTTTATTCACTTCTTGCATTGTAGTTGCTCTCTGCTCTTACACCATTTTGCTGTTTGCCTGTTTTGTTCCTATATCTGCAGCTCGCCTCGATGCAACACTTTTTTGATGTTTGAGATTTGATTTTTTTTAATAGTTAGAAGCATCAAATAATATGGTTCTTTGCGAAATTTGACTTTAAATAAGTCAAGGACTCGACTGGTACAAAAAATCTAAATATCGACTCGGAACACTAGGCGTGAGAGAAAAATCATGTAGCTGAATAAACAGCGACTGTCCGGTAAAATAATTGCGGAACAATTCGCTCATAAACTCGGCGAGCGAATCGAAAAACATCATTTTGGGGAGAATCTGAACGCATTTAAGGTAGCAAGTCCGCGAGGTGGTCAATACAAAAGCCTCAGAAGTTCTTGGTATCATTCATACTCTGAATTTAAATGATCTGGCAGAGAGAAACAAACGCCTCAAATCTGGCCTTATGGCGTCATATTCATACCTAGAATAAAGGGTGCAGTCTCGATTTACGAGATGTACGATCAACAACGATTGAAGCAAAATTGTAGTTTCTGCATTGCACAGCTTCATCGCAATATTTACAGTAGTGTTTGCATTTAACAAAGTCGATATTCCGGTAATCGATTTATTTAAAAATGTATGGACATCCCCACACTGTAAAATGTCATCGAACAAATGTGTGACTACTCACCGGAAGATGGCAGGAGGGTTTTCCCGCACAAGCTAGAAAAAAAACATGTTTAGATTCCTCTTTGCTCGCTAGATGATGTTGTTATCACCGGCAAATTGTTCGCCATTTCGATGTATGGGAAAACTCGAAGTGAACCATATTGTTAATATAATATATTTGGTTATTCTGAATATTTTTTTCTGCATGAAGCATATTTTTCCCTAACTGTTCAACAACCATCCGACTCTGCTTCATTTTGCCCACATGTAGCACATACTCCAGAAGGCAACTGAGAAAGGTTCATATTTACTGTCGATACAAAGAGAGTCAACAGAGAGATTAACAAATGGGTGGTAATGCCTGATCTGGGCACATATAAAGTATCGGAACAAATATCACTTTGCTATGCATATTTTGTAAACATTGAATAGAGGAGGTTGCAAAAAGACATTACTTAGAGGGAGTAAATCTTCGGCACTTTGCATCCTATTTATGTTCCGAACAATGAAGTTTTCACAAATCGCATTATTATAATACGTTTGGTGACGCTGGTAATAACAAGCACAAACTGGAAATCAGTCTAGAATACGTGTTGAAGTATTTCCATTTTAGTTAGTTTGTTTACAAATGCGAAAAAATGAGTAGCGAAGCTGCATTTTTTCGGATTTAATCGTTAAACGTTATATCGACACTAATATGCTGAATAGCGCTTCACTAGATGGAAATAAGGATACTGGGTACTCACTGTGTGGTTCCTTCCAATTTTGCAATTCCACTTTTTTTTAACATCAACTGAGTAGGGGAAGGGAGGGCATAGTGAAGCAAAGGCTGCTTCAATGTATCAGTCGTAATGATTTCCATGGGCATTATCGCCTTATGTAATAGTTAAACAACATAGCTAGCTGATGCTATCTTAGAATGATAGAAAATCAGTGCTAATATTCTGTTGCCGAAAAACTCACTAGACAAAACGTTTTTTAGCGGGCAGCTCTTAGAGAACAACGCATTACAACAGAGACGAGCCAGCCTAAGGTTGAAAGTCTCCTTAATAAAGACAATAAAAAAGCAACTCTTCACGCGTCAGCTAGTCATCATTTTGGTACGGACAGTGGGTGGAGGCGCGTAGTACATTGTAGGTTAGTCGTTTTGCCTCGCCTCGATATTTTATCCAAACGTGGCGTTATGGGGCCGCTTCTCCTAGAAAACATTAATATCACAGATCAACAGAAGTAACAGAAGAAGACAATGCCAATAAAAGGCGTCAATGTTAATGTTTAAGGTCACTCCTGACGGAATCCAATTTTCAAAGTACTCGTGTTTTCAAGGGCACACCATTCGATACGGAAGCAACGCACTACTGTCATTTTTGACGTAAACTACGTCTAAGGGAAAGACTCTGATACAGGGTGTAAAATGAAAATTTCAAAATTGGGGACCGTCACGAAATCATGTAAGATTTGTAACATTAATAAGTCCTTTATCTTTCAATAGATTTTAAAGATTTATATATCAATCGATTCGCAAACTCTTCACCAATTTGCCAGTAGTATTGAAACTTTTGAGTATCAACGCTAAACTATTGAAAATTTTAGTTCTTTCATGCATCATTCATCTCCTATGCAGCGCGTTCCCATCCTTGGCAATTGCCTATTTTTAGGGTATTATCAATTTTTGAACTGGGGTGGCTCAGCTGCTAGACAGTGGGGTCCCTACTCCCTCACAGAATGGGAGATGCTGCTAAAGCTGGGTAGTAGTGTCGGTGGGATAATTCCCTGTCTTCTATATGGATCGGAATAATTGGTTCAGTCTACTCCATTTGGTTTCACGTAGTTTACGTCGAGCGGTCGTGTCTTGTATACAACCAGGGCCGGATTTAACCGGAAGGGGGCCCCGGGGCCGGCAGTATGTGGGGGCCCCAAAATGTACGTCAAAAAAGTTGATTTTGGTACATAAAATTTGTGAGGGGCCGGGGCCACGGCCTCCCCGCCCCCCCCTAAATCAGGCCCTGTACACAACCCTAACATTTTTTATTTTTTCACGCATGCTGCCACGCAGCAAAGCTAAAAAAATAAAAATGACAGTTGTGCGTTGCTTCCGTATCGAATGGTGTGCTCTTGAAAACGCGAGTACTTTGAAAATTGGATTCCGTCAGGAGTGACCTTAACATTAAGATATACAATGCGCGCACCTCTGAATGTGGCCGTTTAACTTAATTTAAAACGGCCGTTGTATTTATGGTCGATGGGAATTTCTCCAGTGTAACGTCTGTTTGTCTGTGCTGATATTGTATATTGGCGAACATTAGTTGAAGCTGATGGTCGGCTCATTTCTAGTTCAGCGAAGATAACTAATGGAAAATTATACCACCAAGCCTGGAGCGAACCGATCAGCGAGAAAACACATTACGAATGCATCGGGGGCGGCAACCAAGACATAATTATCATCATCGTCAAAAGGGCCGATTTAATGAGCCCCCAATTACCTTGCAGCTGAGTCATGTAGGCATCGCTGTTTTGATTGTCGAAATCGCCCCCACCGCCGGTGTCGTGGTGGTGATAGGAAGACGCCGGAAATTGCTCGTACAGCGAGTGGACGTGGTTGTTCACGTTGAGGCCCACCGGTGATGCGGATGCTGATGCCAGCATATTGGGCCGCTCGTCTTCTAGGGTCCGCTCGGTGCGCTGGTCGTACACATTGTAAATTCTGGCGACGCACGTGAACTGCCGCAGCATCCGTTCGGGTGGGTGGTTTATGATGGCGACGATTAGTGGCCAGATGTTAGTTGGGGACAAGAAGAGAATTCATTAGGACAATTGTTATTATAATCGGGTGAAATGTAAATGGTATGAAAATTATGGTGATCTGAACCGTTAAAGCTTGTTGGGTGAATATCTTGAAAGTACACGCATTTCGACCTCAACTATTAAGTCTTCTAAATAATTACCTAAGCACTCGTAAGTATGATATTCTGAGAGTCAAAGAGTCAAATGATGTAGATGTAGGAGTATCTGTCAAACAAAAAAAATCATATTTGTCCTTCTGGTTGAAATGGCTTAAAGCAATTTTGTAAATGTAATAATAGGACTTTATTCAAAACAGTTATTATCCTAGCATCTTATAACTTGCACAAATTCACTAACTTTTCAGAGTATTGTAATAAAAAGCTGAAGGTTCCAACATTTGATAGGTGTGATTATATTGATCAAAAAGTCACAATAAAGCACTTCGTTGCTTAATTATACCAAGTTTAAAATTGAATAATTCTATTTTGCATCTTCTAATGAGTGGTCAGCAGCGTGCCCAATCTGCAGTCGGTTAAATTACCTTCAGCTTCGTGCGTCCCATATAGTGGTTTGTGACTTGGAAGAACAACCCGAGCGTGGATGTTTCCAGCCCATTGTCGGGATCCCGGACGATGGAATACAGGACCGTCTGTTTTGGACTGACCTGTGGAATGATGGATTCAAGTCTAGAATAATATGGAAACACGCATACACGCACACGAACATAGCTGCAGGGTTCCGATGAAATCACTGCAGTTGTAATTGTGATTAAAATGGAATAACAGCCTGCGCTAGTTGGGACGATGAGGAACACTCACGTACTTTACCTCATTGCTATTGACGAGCCACGTCAGATTGGCCGCAGGTTTCGAATAGTAAGATGTGCAGTTTCCCATTAGCAGGTCTCCTATCCGATAGTAGGGCTTCAGTCCCGATATGAGTGGTTTGCTCATTGGAATATCTGGAAAAGCAATAATGACATTGTATTAGCACACGGTTGCAGTCACATCATCATTCATCGTGGGACTAATGCCATACGGTGACGTTTATGTTGTAATGAATTTGTTGGTGCACGGATGTGGAATGGATTAGAAGAAATGACCTCAGGTTGTTACGTGAATTTACGTTTTCATAACCAATGTTTATATAACTTGCTTTCTGTTCAGTATTATGATATCTGATCATTCGATAATGTTTAAATTCCGTTGTATTGAATTATTTATAAATATTATCAAATAAACAGAATGATAGGTTGTGAAGTTACACTTACTTCAACTTTCAATATTTCATCATGAATTGGGAAATATTATTTTCCCTTTTTATTCATTTGGCATTTTTGAAGAAATTCAAAATATAAAACATTCTTGTTATTTTATGAAAAACAAGCACAAACGAAGCACATAGCACCAGTTAATGCACAAATGTAATTAGAGATTCTTGAAAAATCTAGTTTATCTAGTGGTTATCTTTCCAGTTTTAATTAAATTTCAGGAGATTTTTAGGCGATCTGAATTCCAATTCAGGTCACTGCCAACGCCTCTCTTCCTACCACTTACAAGAGGTCACGATGGCGTTATGATGCCGCCGAATGGGAATCCTTTGGTAGCAGCATTCGACACGCGTTGGAGCACACTACCCCGCTTGAGCTTCCCAACTTCTCCAAGGTCGTTCTCGACGCCGCTGATCTATCCATCCCATAGACCAGTTCTCGGCCAGGACGCAAAGCCCTTCGTTGGTGGTCGGACGAAAAACTCCGAGCTGTTAAAGCCAGACGGAAAGCCCTCCGCGCGCTCAGGAGGCTTCCCCCTGGGCACCCGAGAAAGGTAAGTGCATTGGAAAACTACAAACAAAAACACTATGAGTGCCGAACGGTTATCCAAGACGCCAAAAAGAAGCAATGGGAAGACTGCTTTGACTCCACCAATTCGGCCCAATCCACCGCCGAACTATGGGGGAAAGTCAATGCGCTTAGTGGCAAGCGTAGATCTTCCCCCATCCACATCGATTCGCAAGACAGTACTATTTCCGACCCGCTGGATGTGGCCAATGCACCCGGGGAGCATGTTGCATCATTCGCATCAGTAAGCGGCTACCCAGCCGATTTTCGAAGGCTCATAGCCACCAGGGCTCTGACGCTGCAGAACTTTCGAGTCCCGCCGGACTTGTTAAGTTCCCCAATAAACCAGCCTCTTTCGTTCGCCGAGCTTTCGTTCGCTCTTGCTAGTAGCAAAGGGAAGTCTTGCGATCCGGATGGAATAAGGTATCCGATGCTGAAAAACCTTCCCCAAACCAAAATAGTATTCCTTGATCTGGTGAATCAAGCCTGGACCAATCAAACTTTTCCCGACGAGTGGCGCTCAGCCACGTTATTCAGATATCCAGGGCCGGATTTAGGGGGAAGGGGGCAATCGGGCGTGGCCCCGGGCCCCCACAAATCTTATGTACCAAAACCAACAGAAATACGACTGGAAGATTTGGTGTTTTATTGTGTGGCTTTCTCAGTCTAATTTAGTCAAAACGTTTAGTTTTGTTTTGCCCGACGTTTCGGCCTGTATTTTTGGCCTTTTTCAAGGGTGAAACAGTCTACCTTTTTTGTTATTAACTTAATAACGAAAAACGGTAGACCGTTTCACCCTTGAAAAAGGCCAAAAATACAGGCCGAAACGTCGGCAAACAAAACGAATCGTTTTGACTAAATTAGACTGAGAAAGCCACAATAAAAACACCAAAACCAACTTTTTTTGTACATTTAGGGGCCCCCACATACTGTCGGCCTCGGGGCCCCCTTTCGGCTAGATCCGGCCCAGCAGATATCTAAAAACAATATCTCCTCCCGCGACGCCGCTGATTTCCCTATCTCGCTGACCTCCTGTGTATCAAAGGTCGTCGAGAGGTTGGTCAATCGTAGGCTGCGTGAAAAGCTTGAGTCTGACGGACGACTTGGTTTTCGCCAACACGCCTTTCGTATGGGGCAAGTTCGTACTCTGCCGGATTAGGAGACGTACTCTAAAGCGCTTTTGACCAAGGTAACCATGTCGATCTACTTTCCCTAGATATTTCGAAGGCGTTTAATCGCACTTGGACCCCACTAGTGCTAAAAGCAGCTGGTGGACTAGGGGTTCCACTGGTAACATCCTAGCTTTTGTGCACAACTTCCTCACCCGCTGCTCTTTCCGGGTCTTTATTGTCAATTCTGCCTCCAGAACCTTCCCAGGGGAAACTGCGATCCCGCAGGGGTAACCCTGTTTCTGGTTGCCATGAATGGGGTCTTCAATGGCCTCTCCAAGAACATCTACATCATCGTCTACGTGGACGACATCCTGCTTGTGGTAGTCGGAGACACTCCGGCGCGAACGCGTATCCGAACCCAAGTAGCGGTTAGTGCAGTTCACCGGTGGGCCTCGTCGGTTGGCATCACCATGTTGGCCGGAAAAGCGTCCGCGGACATGTGTGCAATGGACGGCACCATCTCTCCGGCACTAGTCTAAATTCCAAACCGGAAACTGTCAAGGTCCTCGGAGTCACCATCCTCATTTCCAAGCGGTCAAAGTCGGCTGCAAATCAAGGATCAACCTAGTTAAAACATTATCAAGACCGCATAGGACGAACAACAGGGCCACTCGGTGTCGTTTCGGCCAATCGCTGATTGACTGCAGACTGCTGTATGGACTAGAACTGACTTGTGTAGGACGTTGTGAGCTTGTCAACATACACCCGATTCTCATTTTCAAAATTCGAAAATCCGTGTAAAAAAAGTTTTATGATTTCTCGACGAATCGTGCAAAACGGAGCAACTTTGCAAAAAAATTGTATGGGATTTTTTTTACATGGCCGTGTAAAAAAAATCCGTGTAAAAACAGAATCGGGTGTACTCTCCCCAGTCTTTAACCAATACCTCCGCATAGCTTCTGGACTTCTTCCTTCCACACCCACTGAGGCTGCCTGCGCCGAAGCAGATGTCCTTCCATTTCGCTATCGTGTGCAAGTGGCTATTTGCCTAAGAGCTGCCGCATTCGTTTCCGTCACATCTGGAAACCATAGGAACCCTCTCCTTGTTCAAGGGGATCGGATCATGCACATGATGGCCGGTGTCGATCTCCCCCCAGTGGCTTGGGTCCACTGGCATGGAGCGAGGAGCTGGCACTCCTCCACATCCAACATAAATAGCTCCATTGCAAGGCACTTTAAAAGAGGGGACAACACGGAAGCTCTTCGAAGACCGGTAGTCGAGCTGCTACACACTGAGTTTAGGGACCATGAATATCGATACACTGCTGGTTCCCTTTCGAGAGAAGGGGTCGTCTTAGGCGTTACCGGGAGCAACTTAACGGTCTCGGACAGCCTTCCTGCTCAATGCAGCGCCTTCTCGGCGGAAACCGCAGCTCTGTTGATTGCCGCTACTCCTCCGACAAACCAGTCCTAGTTCTGACTGATTCCGCTAGTGCCATCGCTACGCTACAAAGTGGCCACCCGAAACATCCATGGATCCAGGCCATCATCGCTGGTGAACTACAATCGACAACCTTCGCCTGGATTCCCGGGCACTGCGGGGTGCCAGGCAACGTCACTGCGGACATTCTGTCTGGAGCCGGCCACCAAGGCCAGCGTTTCACAACAACGATTCCCTTGGCTGACGTTAAAGCCTGGATCAAAAAGATTGTCAGCCAGGATTGGGAAATCCAATGGGCTGCTTCCAGAACCACGCAATTGCGGAAGGTCGAGAGATCCACGGCACCCTGGAACGACATGCCCAATCCCAAGGACCAGCAAGTAATCTCCTGCCTCCGCACCTCCGGCCCTTTCGTACCGTTTGTGACACCTGCGGAGTACAAAACTCAGTGGAACATGTGATCTGCCGATGTCCAAAGTTTGACATTCCTCGCTCCAGCTACGGAATACCGACAAACATACGAGATGCCCTAGCTGACGATACCGCTAGCCTATCTGTCCTCATCTGCTTCCTCAAAGATGGAGGACTGTACCACCAGATCTAGATCCAGCTTGACTTTCCGGGCACCCCTACCCGGAAACAATTTCCACCCATGGGGAGATGCGAGCCTCCCTGGTCTTTCCAGGGCTGTAAGTTATCACGCTCCCCACAGTCCCCATGTCTGCGTTTCCTCTCCAACTTCGCTAACATCGTATCCTCATCTTGATACCAACCGACCAAGTCTTGTGTAGCAGGAATACGGAAGCTGTTGCTCTCAAAGCATGCCACGCTTTCACCGAAGTTTTGACGTAAACTACGTCTAAGGGGAAGACTCTGATACAGGGTGACAAATGAAAATTTCCAAATCCGAGACCGTCACGAAATCATGTAAGATTTTGAACGTTAATAGCGCATTCATCTTTCGATGGATTTTTGAGATTTATATATCAATCGACTCGGAAACTCTCCACCAATTTTCCAGTTATATTGAAACATTTGATTATCAACGTTAAAGTAGGGTATTGGACCATTTTGGCAGCACCTCTTTTTCCCGTTCGCAACGTGAGTCTCATTCGGCCGTCGTTCAGTGTAGGGGAAGAGGCCCCAAAACGCCCCCCCGATGCAAAACGCCTTTTGTGGTTTCCCTCATATTTACCGTCATTAATATGTCCGTAACAAAACTAGATCTAAAATTATGTAGGATAGGCGAAGAAAGTTTCAAAATAGTGCATGGGAAGGTCGGAAAAACCGAAGATTTCCACATTTTGAAGAAACATCTAACATTTTGGCGAGGCAAAACGCCCTAGTGGCAATAACCTACAAAGTACTTGCGTCTCCACGGACTATCCATACTAGAATGCTGATTTGCCGACGCGTGGTACTTTGTTCCCTAGGAGCCGCCAGCTGAAAGGCGTTTTGCCTCATGAGTTTTCCGGCAACAAAATATCACCACTTTTTTGAAATGTGAATATTATCAATATGATTGAGATTTTTGACAATTTTTGAATGGCATCAACTAGCTATCTTGTTTAACTGATGCATAATGTAAAAATACTCATGAATAGCGTTACAAATAAGACAATAGAGCAGTGTTTGCTTAGCTAGGGCATATTGCCCCTCCTTCCCCTAGTTGGTTTTTGGGCTCTTCTTTTTGTGCGGTGCTTCGCACCAGTTTGCCGCAAAAAGTAGGGCCAGAGCAATGACCGCAGTCGGCGATATACATACAAGCGCATATTTGTGCAAAGATAGGATGATCAATTGTTAGCAACGGCAATGCAATGTCATAATGCGATAATCGCAATGCAAATGAACAAACATGTTCGATTCAAAGATAACTTAGGAAAATGGTAAGCCATTTTATGATAAACTGCAAATTGTTAATTATATGTTTATTATTAAATATGCGCCAAAATCAAAAGATTTCAATTTTAATTCAGGAACTTTGAATGCACTTCAGATACTCTGTGGGTACAATTATGCGGGGCTTATTGTATACGGCTATAGCTTCGGAACGCATACTTTATTGAAACGGACTATAGGTTACAATAGAACTATTACTTTCTAGCTCCCGGATCTAAGATTCTTGCAATTATATTAATAATATGGTTGCACGAATATGTTATCCATAATGCCACTGCCAGATAGTGGGAGTTAGATTGTAATAAAATAGCACAAATACCCTATTCTCGTCCGCAGCGTTTACTATTCTGGCGCATCTCAACCGAATGGCTTGGTTTTTGGTACCGTTCTGACTCAAATCCCGAATATGACTCATATTCCGAACACTGACGTTTTAGCGCCCTAAAACTAAAACTGTCATTGGTTTTCCGCCCTGAAGATCAAGATAACAAAAGAATTCAAACTCCTGTGGAGAAAATTACACGAATAAAGTTAAAATGGGCTTTTAAAAGCTAAAGTTCGGAATATGAGTCATGTTCGGAATTTGAGTCAAAACGGTACATGGCTAGTATTTGTTGATTTCTAGTTGGCGCAACCGGGTTTTATCGACTCGCTCTTCTTTGTCGGACTCAACAATACAACTATCCCTTCTCTGCCAACTATTCCTGGTCACTCCAAATAACAGAAGGCGGAGATTCTGCCAAAGGTCCAAGGCTCGTATTCTTCCACCAGTCATCACTCGATGCTCTGACTACCATTGGACAGAGGCACCTGTTTGTCCGTAGCCAGAGCAGAGATTCTTCTGTCTGTCGTAAAATCGCTAAATCGTGGTACACGCACTCACCAGTATACACCCCCAGCAACAATCATATTGCACATCGATCACAGTAGCTTATATGTGCCCGAATTCTCTCACAATATGGTTACTGCAACAAGATTGGCTCAACGTTATTTTTATTTCAGAATAGTATTACACAAGATTTTGTTTTTACACGATTTTTTTTCGCTCGTATTTTTGATCGTGTGACTTCAATTTGCCACCAAACTCTTCGCAAAATGTTTCAAAAAATCCAGAATAAATCAAAGAAAAATCACATGATAATTAATATACGTTAAACATTTAGGATGAGTGGAAAATTGAGAAAATGTAAATCGCGTAAAAACAAAATCCAGTGTATTTAATAAACATACTCCACTATATCCACCTATATATTACTACAAATAAACTAGAATAGTGGTCGAAAATTTGGAATGAAACTGAATCCCTACTAATTTTACTCTAAGTCGAATGCAACAATTGGAATTGCGAAAAGCATTATTACCACTTAGGGTTTTAAAGTTAAAATTTTAAGTTATCGTACCGTCGTCGGGGATACAACGGGTCAAATGAAGGTGAGAATGGGCCACTGTTTCAACTAAATAGAATGCTTGTAGAATAGATTTAATGTATCTGAGAACAATAAAACTGAATTATAAGTGACTTTTTTGAACGATTTTGTTATCCTACCTCCAGACTGTCGGTGAAGGCTCGGACGTCACCCCTGACTACGGTATCCAACAATTTTTTTATATTTTAAGTTATGGTAATTTTGTTCTAAACCAGTGACATAAGTAATCGAATGAATTATCTTAAAATATGACTACATTCCTCAATGCACCAGACTGTTCTACGTAGTTTACGTTGGGCGGTCATGTCTTGTACATAGCCCTTCAGATTTTTTGTTTTATTTTTAAATACAATCTGAATTTTCTCTGAAGTGGGTTTGAGCTATTTTCGTTTCTTTTACCTTTGAAAAGAAATAAATTCACCCCTACAACACTCCAGTAAAATGCTAATATCTTTGCCTAACAAACTCTTATCTTCTTGCGATTTTCAACATAACATTCTGTATTTAATTCTACAAGAACTGAATGAGTATCATGGTTCTTGATCGTAAATTGTGCCGTCCAACTGAAAATCACTGTTTTTGGATGTTTCTGCATACATTTTTTCCATATAAACTTCAACGAGTTTAGCACTGCCCAAACGTTGACCGATTTGGCTGGAATTTTGTCCAGAGCATCAGGGCATCAAACAGAACCGAATAAAAGGGCGGCCCATCGAAAAATTTGAAAAAGTGTTTTTTGAGCCACCCTACTGTCTATAGATATTATTGACCCCCATACTTGTATGCTCCTAACTCCAGGCAAATGGAGTTCAAACGATAATTCTTTTGTAAACCTTTCCAAAATTGAAATTATAGATTAGAATCTATTGGATATCATTCAAATATGCGTCTATCGCAAAACAGTTGATCAAATTCTTATAAAGTACAGATGTTTAGTGGTCTCTTATAACATAACAGATATGCCTTTTCCAGTCTTATTGTTGAGATCGGAGAAAGTAGATCTGAACAGATATAAAGGTGTGGAATAAGTTTTTTAGATTAGAATAGTTTTTCAATTGACTACAATAGTTTTTTCTTTTATAGATTAGTTGAATGAATAGTAAAGAATTTTAAAAAATAATAAAGAATCACTCTATTTAAAAAAAAAGTTGAATGATGTCAAGATTTGTTCATTTCCCACTAACTATGCGTAATCACAGAATTTGATGAAAACTTACAAGAATTTCTCACAATATGTTCCCCTTTACGGATATTTCGGCTACTTCACGAGTAGTTTGCATGATGAGGCATAGATGTACACTACTTGCGATGCAGTTGCGACATCCGAAAATAAGAAGAAATTCGAATATCGGCAGGGCTCTTTTCGGTTTTCAGTGGAATAACAGTATCATGTTTATACACGGAATCTCATTAAAATCCGGTTCTCACGTGTCCATCATTCAATACATCAATAACACCTTCCGGAATCTCAATAACTATTTCAAAAATCCTTAAAATATTTCTAGAATTATAAAACAAAGATGAAATTTACAAAAATCTCACAGAATCTCGAAAATTAGGATTTTGCAAATATTAGGATTTTTTCAACTAGGTTTTTTATTTGGTAGGCTCAGTCGTGTATGACGCTTTGTGGAGCCGCAGCTCTTTAGTATGGAAATACAGTGAACTCTCTCTAACTCGATGTTTTCTCTTACTCGATGAAATTCAAAGTCCCTTGAATTTTGCATACTGCGTTAAGGTGCAGCGAGAAGTGAAGAATGAGACATTTCGCAAATCGCATAATAGGAAATAGGAAGTGAATAGTGAAAAGTGATAAGTGAAAAGTGAAAAGTGAGAAGTGTGAAGTAAGAATTGAGAAGTGAAAAGTGATAAGTTAGAAGTGAGAAATATGATAAGTGAGAACTGTGAAGTGAAAAGTGGAAAGTGAGAAGTAAAAAATAAGAAGTGAGAATTAAGAAGTGAGAAGCGAAAAGTAAGAAGTGAGAAGTAACGAATTCGAAGTGAAAAGTGTGAAGTGAGAAGGGAGAAATGAAAAGTGAGAAAAGAAAATTAAAAAGGAAAAAGTAAATTGTGAAAAGTGAGAAGTAAGAGTTAAAAGATTTATATTGTCATTACTCACTATAGTAGTAGGAATTACATGAAATGTGCAGCGAGAAGTGAGGAATGACACATTTCGCACATCTCATAATAGGAAATAGGAAGTGAATAATGAAAAGTGAGAAGTATGAAGTAAGAATTGAGAATTGAGAAGTAAAAAGTGAGAAAGGAAAAGTGAGAAGTGAGAAATTTGAGAAGTGAGGACTGTGGGTGAAGAGTGAAAAGTGAAAAGTAAGAAGTGAGAAGAAAGAAGTTAAAGATAAAAAGTGAGAAGTGACAAATTCGAAGTGAGAATTGTGAAGTGAGATGTCAGAAGCAAAAAGTGAGAAAAGAAAAACAAAGAGTGAAGAGTCAATTGAGAAGGAAGAAGTGTGAAGTAAGAAGTAAGAATTGAGAGATAAAAAATGAGAGGTCAGAAGTTAGAAGTGAAAAGTTTGAAAAGTGAGAGGTCAGAAGTTAGAAGTGAAAAGTTTGAAAAGTGAGAGGTGAAAAGTAAGAAGTAAATGGTGAAACATGAGAGTAGACAAGTGAGAAATGCGAAGTAAGAAGTGAAAAGTGAGGAGCGAGAAGTGCGAAGTGAATGGTGAGAAATGAGAAGTACAAAGCGAGTAGTGAGAAGTGAAAAGTGAGAACTGAGAAGTGAGAGGATCAAGTAGTGAGAAGTGAAAAGTGAGGTAAAAATAGGATTTTTCCAACTTAATATTTATTCATCATCATTCCTACTTCTTCCTTCCTGCTTTCCTTGAGAAAAAAGAAGTGAAATTTTCCTGAAATAAGAGTTGCGAAGTGAGAAGTGAAAGGCAAAAGCTGAGAAGTGAGAGATGCTGATTCCGAGCATTTCATTTCATACTTCTCAATTCTCACTTTTCACTATTTATTTCGAACATCTCACTCGTCACTTCACTTAATAAATATGCCCTTAACCATATTTCTACATGTTATGAAAAAATGTTTAATATTTTGGAAGAAAAATATAAATGTGTTCTCTATCGCGATACCTCCCTAACTCGATGGTCCCTTCAATACGGAGTAAGGGAGAGTTCACTGTATTAGGATTATTAAAATCTCACAATGATGGAGATAGCATTTATTTTTTTCATGAACCCCACAATATCAACAAATCATCTTCAGACTTTTTAAGTAACCGTCTCACCATATAAGATTTTCTATTCAAAATAAGGTTTTTATTTATATGGTGCACTAAAAGCCGAGTACAATGTAAAGAAATTGATCAGAGTACACCGACTGATGTGCTTACGTGTCGCGAGCGCATATCGCACCATATCATATGAGGCGGTGTGCGTTATAGCTGGAATGATGCCGATCGACACACTCCTAGAGGAGGATGTGGAGTGCTACAACGAAAGGGACTCGGTGCAAGTGCGACGTGTCAAGAGAGCAGCTTCGTTGCTCAAATGGCAAAGAGCATGGGACACCGCAGTCAAAGGTCGTTGGACCCACAGACTGATTCCAGATGTGTCCAACTGGGTTGATAGGAAGCATGGTCAAGTCAACTTCCACCTAACACAGGTGTTGTCTGAACATGGCTGCTTTAAGAAATTCCTACACAGGTTTGGCTTCGCAGATTCTGCGGAGTGTCCTGAATGTGTAGGTGAGGTAGAATCGGCAGAGCATGTGATGTTCGCATGCCCGCGATTCGAGGTAGAACGCAATACCATGCTGCTTATTAGTTGTATGGATACAATCCCGGACAACCTCGTCGAGAGGATGTGCCGGGAAGAAGCTATATGGAATGCGGTGAACACAGCATCTCAACAGATTATGTCGAAACTGCAGCGGTGGTGGCGTCTTGAACAAAACCAACGAGTGCAGTAAGGGCACCTGTGATGCAGTGAACACTTTGCTCACCCCGACAACCAACATGTCGCGGGTGGGCTGCGGGGACCTCAGTATGTAGATATAGAGGTCATTGCGGTTCGCGCGCGGTGGTTGTTGTCGGGGTGCTCGTCTCCAACGTGAGATTATGATACGGACCGCTAGGTTACTATCATAGCTTGCGATCGACAGGTGGTGAGGTAGCCACCCTTGAAGTCGATGTTGTGTGTATTGACGTCAAGTGCGTTAGCATAGGCGTGAGCGTTCTCAATAGTCCCCCCCTGATGTATTGCTTAATTGCGGGCCGGGGGTACGGACTGGCGAAAGGGTTTTGGTTTTAGTGGGTCGGGTAAGAGTTACATGACATACCCATCCCCACACTACCTGAGTACCTCCTCAGGTGTCTGGTTGCAGATTTCCGTTAACCCTTGCTCAAGAAAAAAAAAAAAAAAAAAAAACATGTAGTCGCACAGTCAAAAGTCATGACAATTTCCGTAGTCACTCCTTCACATAATTGATCGCACGTCACTATAGACGGACTACTTAAAAATAAAATGGCGTCTCAAATTAACAAATACTTGGAACACCGGTATCATAAATATATCGATAACATTTATGACGCCTTCATACGTTACTTCCAATTCATTATTATAAAGTTTTTAAAAAATCTTTGCTAAACAGCTGCCGCTTGAAGAATAAAAGTATGAAGTCTTCGTACTTCGATGTCGTCATGACGATTTGGTTGCGAGAAGATAGCTAATGTCGTGCGCGTCATCGACGATGCGACTAGTTGCAGTGAAGACCCTGCAACTCGTCACTACTGTGGCATTGCAGGCTGCTACGATGACTTTTGTGAGCAATGATTGGCAACTCATTTGAGTTGCATAATGGTCATTAAGGCACTCATTTCATTGGTATGCAAAAGTAGGCCGTTTTTATCAGTCAAACACGAACTGTAAATAAGGTATTATGATCAGGAATTGCAAAATAAAAAATGAATCCCCATTCTGATTCATCCATTTGAACACACATGCGAGACTTCTTCTTCTTCTTCTATGGCTCTACATTCCAACTGGAACTTGGCCTGCTTTTCAACATTCTATTAGCATTTCTTCAGTTATTAATTGAAAGCTTTTCTTTGCCCGCCATTGCATGACTATGTATCTTGTGTGACAAGAACAATGGATACACTATGCTCAGGGTGCCGGACCGAGAATCGAACTCGCCATTTCCGGATTGGCAATCCTACGTCTTTGCTCGCAAGGCTACCTGGAGATCCCCTTGCGAGACTACCCTATGAACGATATACCACGCGCCTCCACGCACACATATCCATGTCCTGCCAAATAAACTGACTAAAATGTGCGCCTCTTAATCCAGTTTAGGCTTTTCAAACAGTAAAATATTAATTAATCGTATTTCACTTGTCGTAAAACGAGTTAGTACTACTCCATAAAGTTCTACCACTTTATATCTTTACAGATACGTATTTCGACAACAACAGGAAGGCCGTCTTCAGTGTCTCGTACTTGAATCAACTTTATTAATTATGTGCATATATCGATACAGCTTCAAACATATTTTCATTTAAGGTTCGCATCAATTTTGTTTTTCTTCAGAGAGCTAATTCCATTGTATTGACCTTATACAGAGCGGAAATCAGCCCGTAGGGGTTTCAATTGCCTTACCAAAGTCGGGTCCATGTTTTTGTTGATTGATACGAGCTTTAGTTTGAAGAACAATAATGTCGTCGGCTCTGAAAACATGCTACGTAATCTGACCATCTCCATATGAAAATCTGAATTGAAATATTCGATGAAATAACAAGATTTTACAACAGAATCAGCATTAAATTTCCAATTCAACAATCTGCATTGTAACTACTCAGGAATGATAATTTATTGAATGTTCAATATCAATATCAATAACACATGGTCGCAGTTACGGTACTAGACTACAAACGGTCATGCGGACGAAACATTGCGATGACTCAAGGTACACTTTCAAACCCATCCAGTTAGTACGGTGCAATGTGGTAAACCTTCTGCTAACATTGGTAGGCAATAGTGAATAGTTGGGACACCACAGACTGCAAAGGTTGATATGAAGGCAGGCTGCTACCTGCCGGTACTAAATACTCACTCACTACTTCCATCTCGCTGGACACGATCATCGTGTGAAATGAGGGCGAATCTGCGGATACTTCACAGCTGTACTTGCCGGACATCGTTGGCTCCACTGCGGTCAGCGCCAAATGGCTTCCGTTGGACTGCGAACGCTGTGGGGCGATAGGAAATTGAGAAAACAACCAGAAGGTCAGTTGTTGTTTGCATTCGTCGTTGCGCTTTCATAGGTGGCTAACTGGTTGCTGTTATGTGTTGTGAGGACTGCGAAAAACTACCTTTGCATCATGTTGATAGGATGTTCTACATTTCTAATTAAGTTTTGCGTTTCTCGTACAACAAAACTGTACCGAAAGACTATCATTTCGATTTAAATGTGAACTGTTCATAGGTTGGCTCAGAGTCCAAAAATAGTTTTATTCACCAACCCACAATTGGAACATAAGCGTTCATGAAATTCAAGTAGATGGTTTCAAAACTTTGACGTGAATCTAAACTGATTAAGCTCAAATTTGACAAAGTGACATATTTTGAGCTAATAAACCGAAAAATGTCCGAATCTATTTTCTACTACAAAAAAAAAAATGGAAGAGAAAAGCAAAATAAGAACATCATATTTCGAAGTTTCATGCACTTTTAAGTCAGTTGACACCTAAAAAAATCGTTTAAAACTTATAACAAAAAGAGTGTACCACAAAGGTTGGTATCTTGGTGATTTACAAGAAACGAATAGTAATACTACTAGATGAATGCATTGGTGTTTAAACTAGAATCCGTATGCCAACAACACATTTTCCATTTTGCAGAATGATTTTCCAAATAAAAAAAGATAGTGCCTACGTTTCTGGGAGTTGTTCTAAAAGATAATATGGTGGGCTTTATTTAGAATGCTATTTAGAGAGGCTTTTTCTTTGAAAAAAAAAAATTGGGGGATTTTGTTGATTAACTGTTGTGTCACTCAATTTATGCCTTTCAACTAACTATTGTTCACAACGAACTACTTCAAGCGACAAACTTTATTAGTAGGATGCCAAAATGTTCCACACGTATTGTGATGGTATCGTCATCATCACCTTTGTTTAGGTTCACGGAATTGGTTTCTGGACGGTGTTCGCAATATATGTATGTACATGTCCCTACACTCCATGAAACAGATTCTCCTCCGTAGTTTCCCCATATGACTTTCGCTTGTTTATCTTGCCCTGACCCACACAAAATATGTTTCGAATATAAGCGGATGGAAGCCGACGGAGCGACAGAAAGCTGAAAGATGCTGTCGTCGGTGTTGTCCTCGCTTTCAGTTGTGAGCCTGTCGGCGTTGGACAGCGCAGTGGTCAAGGAACAACGATCGGATAACTGGTTAAAACCTTAAAATAAATAACTGCAATTATTATTATCTTTACAAATATATTTTTTACATTCCGAGAGCACGAAGCCGTATTTTTAAATATGTTTCGCGCCGGATTTACTCGAAAAATAGATTCCATTTCATGAGGTATTTTTGAACTTATACCTGAAGACTATACTTGATTAACTTAACTATTCAAAACTGTTTTCCTAATCACTTTTTAAGTCGTTTTCATTTTCTGTTTTCTGGACATAAAGACACATACAATTTTTGTGGTTTGGTTTCTGCTTCATTGGTTTAATGGATAACCTCTCTATACTCCTAGGCTAATCGAGGAGAAGCTGTAGAGTGGTATGACGGCGAATGTGAGCAGTTAGTGGAGAAGAAGAATGCAGCATGGGCGACATTGCTGCAACACCACACAAGGGCGAAGGAGGCATTATACAAACGGGCGTGCAACAGTCAACACAGAAGAGTTTTTTTTAAACTTATTATTGTGATGTTTTACACTTGAGATAAGTTCATCACATAGTTCTGTTATGTGCTACTTTGAGAAGATGAAGGCAGCCTACATCAGACTGAAGATAGAAGCTAAGCGAATCAGACTACTCGTCAACTTACTACTGATACTTGTTGAGCTAAAGCTCTTCCTCGATGAACTTACACCGAATGGAGTATTCTTTTTCTCCAATGGACTCGGTCCAGCCGCCCTGAACGTTGAGCCCTCTCAGGTCCTATTCAGCAGCAAAAAGCCATTGTGTACGAGGCCTTTCAGGAAGACTACACGGCCTCTTCCGGGTTATCCACTGAATTATTCGCTTGACGCAATTCTGGCATACGAATAACGTGTCCAGCCCACCGTACTCTGCCGAGTTGTATAAGCTAAACAATATCTAGCCCTTGATACACCTGGCATAACCTGTGATTCATGCGACGCCGCCAGATGCCGTTCTCTTGTTTATCGCAGCACTTATAGCTCAAACACTCCAAACGCTCTCCGATTTGCCTCCTTTGGCATCCATGTTTCACTGCCGTATAAAGCCACCAGAAGAATCGGAGTAGTATATAGCGCGAATTTTGCTGGTTATGAAGCCCGTAATAAGCCCTATTCGCAGATGTAATACGCCTTTTCACCTCGCGAGTAACATTATTATCGCACGTCACAAATGTTCTAAGATACACAAATTCTTCTACCTCTTTCACTTTTTTTCACCATCCAGCACCATATCACTATCACCACCAATAATGAACCCACGTTGATTACCAGCTTCGTTTCGCTGGTGTTGGTCGTGAGTCCAATCCTCGCAGTCTCCCTCTTGAAAGGGAACAATTTTTTTTCCACGGCAGGGGATAATGTGGGATAATGGTACCGCTTCTTTGCACACCAGCTCTCCTAATCGCTCCCTCGGGCGCTATATTGAACAGTGGATTCGAGAGTGCATCACCCTGGTTCAATCCATATAAGGTAACAAATGATGTCGAAATTTCATCCGTAATCCTTACACTTAATTTCGATCCGTCCAACGTTACACGAATCATCCGTATCAGTTTCGCCGGAAAACCATTTTCTAGTATAATTTGCCATAATTAATTCCGTTCACTGAATAGTACACCGCTTTGAAATCGATAAAGAGATGATGTGTCTGCAAGTTGTATTCCAGGAGCAGTTCCCCTATGACTCTCCATAAAGTTGGTTGAAATTTTCATTATATCGAACTCTTAGAGAGAAGTTTCCGAGCATCTTGAAAGGCGGCTTTCGAGCCATTTAAAACGAGCCTTCTGAGCATCTTGGAATGATGCCTCTTGTACGTTGGTTTCCAAGCCTCTAGAAAGATGAACTCCGAGCCATTTGAAGAGAAGCTTCGGGGTCTCTTTAATGGACGCTTCCGGGCCTCTTGAAAGGAGGCTTCGGGGCTTCTTGAAAAGAGGTGTCTGGGCCTCTTGAAAATATGTATCTGGGCCTCTTGAATAGAGGCTTCTGGGCCTCTTGAATGAAGGCTTCTGGGCTTCATGGAAGAAGTCTTCCGGGCCTCTTGAAACAAGGCTTCCGGGCCTCTTGAAAGGAGGCTTCTGGGCCTCTTGAAAGAAGGCTTCTGGGCCTCTTGAAAAAGGCATCTGGGCCTCTTGAAAGGAGGCTTCCGGACCTCTTGAAAGCAGGCTTCCGGGCCTCTTGAAAGGAGACTTCCGAACCACTTGAAAAGAGGTTTCTGAGCCTCCTGAAAGTAGGCTACCCAGCCTATTGAAAGAAGTTTTCCGAACCTCTTAAACAAAGGCTTTCGTGGCCTCTGGACCTCTTGAAAGTAGGCTTCTGGGCCTTTTGGAAGCAGTCCTCCGATCATCTCCGAGCTGTTTAATAGATGGCTTTTGAAGCAACAGAGCTTTTCGGAAAAAGCTTCATGTTTTTTAATTGGAGGCTTCCGAACGTGTAGACTCTAAATTTTAGTTCAGAAGCATATTCATATTCATATTCTTATCATTCAACATTTTGTTTCAATCAGGTAGATAGCATAGAAGATTTTTAAAATTTATTCATTCATCGTTCTGTCCTTTTGATCTTTTCTCCCACAGCCTTTCATCCATTACGTTGGTTGTGGAGGGAAGGATTCAATAGTCTTTGAGTTACTGATCGCCATGCATATTATGTACAAGACAAAATCTTGAAATTAAAAAATATATACATATATCAAAACTTTATCAATAAGTTTTGATTAAAATCCGACATTATGCATTTTTGTCCGAGGTACCCCCTGGACCGGCGAAGGTACCCCAGGTTGAGAACCGGTGCCCTATTATAAAGAGAGGGCAAATGAGGCCGTTCAACCAGCTAGCAGGCAATTCCTCGTCTTTCCATATGTTCGACATAATAAAGTTGGTTCTTCTCCGCAGCCTTATTGTTTTTCAGCTCTTTAATGGCTTTGCGAGTTCAAAAAATATATGAAAAAAAACAGGTAGATAAGTGAACGCACCAAAATCTAACGTGAAATCTGTACCGTTATACGTAAGTAAGTAAGTAAGTAAGCAAGGCAAATGGCAAGTGAAGGCAAGGGCAAGGCAAGTAGGCAAGGGCAGTGGGTGGCAAGTGGCAGGCAAGCAGGCAGGCAAGCAGTGGTGGTGTGGGTGTGTGGGTGGGGGTGAGTGGGTGGTGGGTGGCAGGTGGTGGGGTGGGTGGTGGGGTGCAAGGTGGGTGGCAGGCAGGTTGGGTGGTGGGTGGTGGGGTGGGTGGGTGGCAAGGCAGGTGGGTGGAGGGTGGGTTGTGGGTGGGTGGGGTGGGTGGGTTGGCGGCAAGGCAGGTGGGTGGGGTGGGCAAGGGCAAGTTGGGGTGCAAGGGGTGGGTGGGTGGGTGGGGGTGGGTGGGTGGTAAGGTGGGTGGGTGGGGTGGGGTGGGTAGGGTGGGTGTGTTGGGTGGGGTGGGTGGGGGGGTGGGGGGGGTGGGGGGGGTGGGTGGTGGGGGGTGGGGTGGGGTGGGTGGGTGGGGTGGGTTGGGTCAAGGTGGGTGGGGTGGGTGAGGTGGGAGGGGGGGTGGGGCGGGTGGGTGGGGTGGGGGGGGTGGGGGGTGGTGGTGCGGTGGGGTGGTGGGGTGTGGGGGGGGGGTGGGTGGGGTGGTGGTTGGGGGTGGGGTTGGGGTGGTGTGGGGTGGGTGGGTGGGTGGTGGGTGGGTGGCAGGTGGCAGGTGGGGGGTGGGTGGTGGGTGGGTGGGGGTGGGGGTGGGTGCAGGTGTGGTGGGTGGGTTGGGTGGGGGGTGGTGGGGTGGGTGGGGTGGGGTGCAGGTAAGGGTGGGTGGGGTGGGTGGGGTGGGTGCAGGTGCAGGTGGGTGGCAGTGGGTGGTGAGGTGGCAGGTGGGTGGGGTGGGTGGGGTGGTGGTGGGGTGGGGTAGGGTGGGTGGGGTGGGTGGGGTGGGGTGGGGTGGGTGGGGTGGGGTGGGTGGGTGGGGTGGGTGGGTGGGTGGGTGGGTGGAGTGGGGTGTGGGTTGGGGTGGGTGGGGTGGGTGGGGTGGGTGGGGTGGGTGGTGGGGTGGGTGGGTGGGGTGGGTGGGGTGGGTGGGTTGGTTGGGGGGGGGTGGGTGGCAGGTGGGTGGGTGGCAGGTGGGTGGGGTGGGTGGGTGGGGTGGGTGGGTGGTGGGTGGTGGGTGGGTGGCAGGTGGGTGGGTGGGTGGGTGGGTGGCAGGTGGGTGGTGGGTGGGTGGTGGGTGTGGGTGGATGTGGGTGGGGTTGGGTGGGTGGGTGGGTGGGGTGGGTGGGGTGGGTGGGTGGGTGGGGTGGGTGGGTGGGTGGGTGGGGTTGGGGTGGGTGGGTGGGTGGGGTGGGGTGACAGGGTGGGGTGGGGTGGGTGGGGTGGGGTGGGTGGGTGGGTGGGGTGGGTGCAGGGTGGGTGGGTGGGGTGGGGTGGGTGGGGTGGGTGGGGTGGGTGGGGTGGGTGGGGTGGGGTGGGTGGGTGGGGGGGTTGGGGTGGGTGGGGGGTGGGGTGGGTGGGGTGGGTGGGGTTGGGTGGGGGGGGTGGGGTTTGGGTGGGGGTGGGGTGGGTTGGAGTTGGTTGTGGGGTGGTGGGTAATTATGTGTAAGTTGGTAGAATACAGTAAGTAAGTAAGGGCACATACAGTAAGTACAGTAAATAATGTAAGTAAGTATACATGTATATGTAAGTAAGTAAGTACAATAAGTAAGTGATAAAGTAAGGCAGGTGGCATTCCGCCAGAAAATTCTTTGTAATTCTTTAGGTGAATATTTAAGGATTTTTCAAAAGACAGGTATCCCTTTGGACATTTCTCCGGTAATTTCTTCGAAAATCATACAGTAGGTAATTCCTCACAGAATTTCTTCTGAAAACCTAGAAAAAAAATCTTGGAATTTCGTCGAAATTTTAGTCAAGCATTTCTGCAAAACTTTCTCCAGGAATTTCTTTAGAACATTCTTCAACAATTCTTCCAGAATTTTTTCCAGGAATTCTTTCGGATATTCCTCGGCAAATACCTCCAGAACATTTTCCAGAAATTTCTATAGACCTTCGGAAATTAATTTCGGAATTCTTTTGGGAATCTCTTCAGAACTATTTTCTGAAATTATTTTAGGAATTCTTTGAAAACAAAACCTTCGGAAATTTCTTTTGGAAAATCCATGCGAAATTCCTTAAAAAATCTTGAGAAATTCCTTAAAAACTGATCTTGAATTTCCATCTGAAACTGTTTTTTTTATTTAAACTATTAATTATTCGGATAACTTCCGTCAAGAATTACGGTTAGAATTGCTAGAATTTTCAAATGATTTTCCAGGTGAACCGTCCGAAGAAATTTTTGGAGAAATTTACAAAAAAAATATATTTAGAATTACTGGAAGAGCTCTCGAAAGTTCATTTATGAAGGACTATCGGAGGGAGAACTCGAAAGGATTTTCGAAGAATTGCTAAAGGAATTTTCGAAGGAATTTCTGATATAACCTTTCAAGGAACTCCCGGATGCGATGCATTTCTAAAGGAATTTTCTAAAAAATGTTAAATGGAATTTCCGAAGAAATTAGAGATTTCTTCAGGAATTGCTTCGGGAATTACTTCAGGATTTTCTCCAGGAGTTCCTCCAAAAACTTTCTCTAAGATTTTCTTCGGAAGTTTCCCCGATTTTTATAAAAAAATGACGAAAAGTCACTTTTTATCAGAACTATCAGCGTGTATATGGGTCATGTGCACCATCTTTTTTTTAGAGGGATGAAGGCAAATTACACCTGAAATTATCACTGGAGTGGGGAGTGGGGTTGACAAAAGGCCGACCCACTAAATCCACCCAAGTAGCGGAAGGTTACTTGAGTTACCCTCTCTGCTAATACCCTGATTCCCCCAGTAACTACTGCCTCCCTGCTTTACTTCTGGAGTATAGATAGTACTTAATGTACTCGCTCATCCACGCTCACACAGGCACTCATCCCGTATGAGGGTTACTTGGGTGCTCTCTCTAACGGACCATCTGACACATACTGACACGCCATAGTCGACATGGCTGGCGAAGGTCAGCTTGTCGTCTATTACGACCCCAAGGAGCTTCAAACTCCGCTTTGATGCGATCGTGACTTCACCCACATGAATCACTGCATGTTGAACCGACTTGCGGTTGTTGACGATAACCACCTCCGTCTTATGTTGAGTGAGCTCCAGGTCTCTAGCGCTCATCCAATCCACCACCGTGCTGATCGCGTGTGCTGTGGTCAGTTCTACCTCTGGAATTGACCGTAGACCTTCAAGGTTACGTTAGTGGCGAAGCTGACGATCTTAACACCAGGATGGAACTTTAGCTTTATAATACCGGGCCCAGTATTGAACCTCCTGCGGTAATAGGAACGCTTCTCTGACCGGCATCGGTCTCGTATAATAGTACACGATTCTGGAAATAGCTTTTCAAAATCCGGTACAGGCCCACCGGCAGGCTAAGCCGGTGTAACGGGAACCCGATGGCATCCCAGCTTGCGCTGTTGAATGCGTTCGTCACATCAAGTGTCATTAATCCACAGTATCGAGTACCTCGCCTTTTCCGTTATATCGCTATCTCGGCGGTCTTTACCACCGAGTTAATGGCATCCAACGTGGACTTACCCTTGCGAAAACCGAACTGATTGCTTTCCATGCGGTTCGTACCCTCTGAGTACGAGGTCAGCCTGTTGAGGATAATCCTCTCTAGCAACTTGCCCGTCGTGTCTATAAGGCAGATTGGTCTATGCGCCGATGGGTCGCCCGGCGGCTTCCCGGCCTTCGGCAACAACACGAATTTTCTTTGTTCGTTCCCAGGGATTTGGCCAACGCGAGTAACTCTTCGTTCGTCACCGGAGCCACCATTTCGGCCGCACCCGCTGCCTTGCGGACTTGTGGCTCGGGACGGGAAGAGTACCTCGATAATCCTTGCCAACCTATCCGGGGACTGTCCGGGGGGTGACCATCCTGTCCCAGCTAAACTTCACCAGTGATAGTCGTCGTTTTTGCTTCTTTGTATTTGATTGCACATTAGTGGATTAAGTTGTGCTGCTTGCGACAACTATTGGCTCAAAAGTATAAGGGAAAGTATAGCTTTTTAGAACAACTGGCAACACTGCCCAATAAGCTCACTGTGTTTACATTCTGTGCTGTTTCAAATCATTGATTCATCGCCTTCGATCGCTTCCAAAATCCTCTGCTCACCGATACGCCTGCATATAAACCGCCCTCCAATCGCCGCTTCATTAAGTACAACAATTGTGATCAGGTAGGATTGTGAAATTAATATATTTCCGAGTCGGCTCGATGCGGAAGAATCACTAAAACCGCGCCACTTGCCAATATTCCCACCTCGCCGCTCTCCCCCTGCATCACCTGTCGATCAAGCTAAAACCCACCACCGCCAATCGCTTACTGCACCAAACAAATCATCAAGCTGCGCACCGAACCAAAAGCATTTGACAAATCTACCAACCTGCACCGCACCATCCAAACATCAATAAATGCTCCTTTTCGCTGCTGCTGTTCTCATTCATCCAAGCCGAAAACACCCCATATCCTGGTCATCATGCACAACCACCGATCGTGAATTGCCATCTCCGATCATTAGCAGCTTGTTTATATTTTGATCGTCGTCGCGCCGTGTTCAAAGTTAGCCATTCAATGTTACATGCGTTTTGTTGGCTGAAGAACATCAACTTATAGGTGAGATATAGTAGTGTGTGAACCTGTTAGTAGCCACTGTCATCCGCTAAACCTGTCATCGGGAGCTGTCTTGTCATCGCCTTTGAACTAGTGGCGCCATCTGGTTAGCCAGCATATGCCATTAACTTTTTAAGAGCATCTCCATCGTTCACTCTGTTTGGTCAAGTTGCATAAAGTGTAAGATGTCTCCGCTGGGAAGTTTGGTCATAGTTGCGCTTGCAGTTTGTCAACTGTAGAAGTTTCTCTTTGCGGTGGTTTCTGCAAAGCAACTTTCATTACAACTGCGCGGGCATTTCTGGAAGATCTGTACAAGGGAAATATGCGGCACATCTTCTATTTTCTGGATGTGTACAGGATGTCGCGACATAATGAAGGCAATGCTCGATTTAAAATCGCATTGGCATCTATGAATGCTGCCACGGTTGAACTGAAGGATACGTATCAAAAATCGTCGAAGAAGGGAAATAAAGAGTGAGATTAAGAGGACAGCCTCATCGCTGAGATCAGGCAAGAGATCAAAAGGTGGTTCAACAAGCTTTCGCCTGCGGTACTATCTCCCGTTTCAGTTGTTCAGGTTCGGTAAAAATAATACGCCGAAAAGAAGCCGTGATGACGAAGCTGCACCATTTGATCAATCAGCCCAAAAATTCTTTCGCGGTGCCGGACCGTCGAAACGCCAACGTATCATCAGCTTCTGTAGCATCGATCAACTGACTCAAGTTCTGGATCTATCTTTTGAAAATTTCACCCGATGTATCGGAAGCCGATGTCGAGGAAACTTGCCAAGGATTGCTTGAATGTGGACGAAGCTATCTGGTGAAATCTCCTGATACCGAGAGGCAAACAAGTGTCGACGAAGTCATTCATCTCTTTCATGGTAGAGTCAGTCTAGCATCAGAAACGAAAGCTATGGATCCTCTGTCGCTGGCCATACAGGGATCGAATTCCGTGAGTTCATTGACGATGATACCGCACTCCAGACTTTTGGAAACCAGCCCAGAACGTGGATACTGGGCCCTGTTATCAGCATTTCAGAAGCTACACCGTTCGTGAGAGTCTCTCCAATTGTCGTATCTATCCTTCCTCATTCCGCTACCACTTGTTCTCCGCTCACCGTCTACTACCAAAACGTCCGTGGATTGAGGGACAAAAAACAAGCACTCTACTCAATTCACTGCTGTCCTGTGATTTTGATGTCATCGTATTCACAGAAACACGGCTCCTATTCCGACATCTCCGAACTCCGAACTGTCAAGCCAACTACACCATTCATCTACCGGTGCAATAGAAACACTCGCACCAGTGTATTTCAGCGTGGAGGAGGTGTCCTAATCGCAGTGAGAGCCCAGCTGAATTGAAAGCCGTATTTCTTGAAGAAGCAGCGATGATCTTGAGCGTTATTGTGAAAGTTATATACTGGCTACCATAAGGAGTCAACTCTGTCTGTGTTGCATCTATATTAGACCGCGCAGTCCCGCCGATATTTATTACGCTAAGCACGGTGAATCCCTGACCCTCGTGAGGTCACCCAAGGATAGTCATGCGGGCGATTACAACCTTCCTAATTCTGGCCCACTGGGAATTCGATGATGAAGTACATGGGTTTCTGCCTCTCAACGTACCCTCGTCGGAAACAAGAACTTGCAGTAGTTGCGAGTCTTTATTACCCACCAGGATTGCAGCAAATCAATGAGTTTGGTTAATGCGAATGGTAGGCTTCTCGATTTAGTTTTCGTGCCAGTGATTCTGATCGAATTGAACTGCTGTTTGAGATCACCTGATGCCATTTTGAAAGTCGATCCTTACCACAAAGCCAGAATTTGTTGCTCAGAATGCAGGCCTCTGAAGCACTTGCAACTCCCGCAGTCAGAATTCAGCTGCACGGGAATGAATATAACTTGCATCGATGTGACTCTTGATGTAATCAACGCTAGATTAACTGCATTGGACTGGACAGTGTTTATCAAACCTCAGAAACGGTGGATGATGCTGTGGACTGTTATGTATGACAATGTTTACCAAAGTAATTCGTGACAATGTCTTCCGCTGAAGAAAACCCGAAGAAAGTCTACACAAATGCCAACAACCATGGTGGAACCCGCAGCTACTGCGCAGACTACGGAACCGTCTACGCAAGGCCCGTAAACGTTATTTTTCGTTCCAGGACAACTGAGAATAAGTATGCTGTTCAACTTGCGGAAGCTGGAGTACAACAGCGCGTGCATGCGAAGTTCGTTTCCGTGAGTATATTGAACAAATGCAACGGAACCTCAAAAAGAACCCTTCATCGTTCTGGTCTTTTGTGAATACTCGCAAAATAACGTCTTCTATGGTAACTGGCATAATTCTTCCGCCGCCAACACTTCTGCTGCAAATCTGTTTGCTGAGTTCTTTTCACCAGTGTGTTTCGGAGTCAGACGTATCACCATTCACCGCCACAACAATATTTTAGATGAGTTACAAAGCTTCCAACATCCATCTACCGCAGCTAAACCTCAGTATTGACACGGTTTTTGGACGCTCTTAATGCAAAGTTGACGTTTCGAAGGGACCTGGTCCAGATCAGATTCCACCGTCGTTCATAAAAACTGTGCAGCCACTTCACTGGCTGTCCCAGCCCCTGACAATTTTCAACCTGATCACTCGCGGATGGCGTGTTCCCCTGATGCCTGGAAGCACGCATCAATTACATTGATTTTCAAATCTGGCAACATACATGAAGCGTGGAAAATTATCCGACCCATTTCGATCCTGAACTGTTTGGCCAAAGTATCAGAAAGACTGTTGCATGAAGCAAAGAATGCTTTATCCAGCCGTGCCAAATCCGTTATATCTGAAGATTTCCAGCATGGATTCGTATGCAAAACACGTTCGACGATCTCTAATTTGATGAGCTTCACCAATAGTGTTATTGCCGATGCATCGAGAAGCGGCAACAAGTAGAGTGCTGTGTATATTGACTTTTCAGAAAGCATTTGAAGTTAAAGTTCCGCATGATCTTGCTATTTTGAAACTGAACCGTCTTGGTCCACCGTCGTGGATCGTCAACTAGATTCATTCGTACTTGACTTCAAGAAAAGCCTTACGTCGAAGGTTCGTGGACGCCAGTTCTGGATGAATTCGAAGTTCCAGTCTGGCGTCTCCACAAGGGAGTCACCTAGGATCTTTAATTTTTGCGCTATTTATCAACGACGTTTGCGATCAGCTACACTCGTGCAAGCTGCTTTTGCGGATGACCTGAAAATTTACCGAGTCGTGAAGTCAGCCTTTAGATTGCTGTGCATTTCAAGAAAGCCGACATTGTGCGCTTATCATCGTGGTGCGTCAGATAAACGGAATGTAAGCTAACGCTTTACCAAATGCCAGAATCGTGCATTACTTTTCCCTGTGTTCACTCATCAATCAGATTTGACTATTCGATGGGACCAATCACCGCTTATGAGAGTTAACTCCATAAAGCGATCTTGGCTCATACACCTTGGACAGTAAGCTTCGGTTCAACGAGCGTAGCATCTCAAAGACAATCTCCAAAGCTTTAACCAACACTATGCTTGGCTTCCTGGCGCCGCAACTCTGCACAATTCGATGATGTTTATGCTCTGGAAAACATTATACTGCTCATTGGTCCGAAGCATTCTTGAGTACGGAGTTAAAATATGGGCTCCTTACTATGCCCGGATTCATGCATCACGCATAGCAAAGCATCCAGAAAACGTTTCCTGTCAGATCTGCCATTACGATAGTGCCGCCATGGACCAATCCTGATAACCTGCTACCGTATGGAGCACAGATGTACGCTCATTGGCTTGGGCAAACACTCTCCAAACGCTGAACGTATTTACAACGACTTCATACATTTTTTACATGATTCGTGATAACATTGACTGCAGTAGCGTGCTCCGGGAAATCAATTTCCACGGCACCTAGCCGCCAAGATTACGCAATCCCCCAATTGCTTTTGGACCCCAGCGCATCGTGTACTTTTGCTTTACGGTTACAATACAGACCACCGATGACAGATGTTGTAGATTGTTTAACGATGTATGCGTGATATGTTTGATTATAATGTTAGTGTTTGTCTTCAAAAATAGGATTAAGATACTGTAGTCTGTGTGGTTTTGAACCAAAGATGAAATAAATAAATAAATAAATAAATATGTTTAAATAGGTTGTGCGAGAAAGGCAAACATATTATGTGCCAGTTAGACACGCCTCTTAATCATGCCCAAATATTAAATTGTAAACTTGTACAGTATAAGGATGCAACAATAGTGCAAATTCCTTCTTCAAAGCTTCTGTGCTGAACTTGAAAATTTTTTTTTTAATTTTACAAAAATAAGGTTTAAAAATCTTTAAAGCTTGTGGAAGTACTTGTCCCAGTTGTGCCCATATTCCATTCAGTTCCGACCACAGTACAATGATGGACCCAAAGAGCAAGTGTTTACCGCGAGTACACCTACACAAAAAAATGCAGTTCATATAGCAAGCAATTCCCGCTGGACCGCCTGAGCCAGTTCCCTGATTGCGTTGCACTGTTGGTTGACACAGAAGCTGGAGATTGGTCCGGTGCCAAACGTTGCTGGTTGCTACATATCGAACCACGGCTGTGGAAAGTGCACGTGAGGAAACGACGACGAGGCACGACGAAAAGATGGAATAACGCTGGACGGATGCTTCCGAGCTCGGTATGCGTCACTGTGGCAATATACGGTGTGGAGACTATAGGGAGTGGATTCAGCTGGGCTGGGTTTGGGAAAATATTTGAGGAAATGTGTTTTCCAAGTAGACATCTATGGCGAAACTGAACACAAACATTTAGGACAGCTTACGCTCGCATCGATGCAATGACAGTTGTATATGGGCTTTGAAAATTCATAAATCAACCGGTGTGCAGTGTGGTGATGTAGGAAATGTCTACGAAATTTGTTCAGGTTCGTAAAATCATAGGGTTTTTTTAATGAATAGGAAGGCTTCGAGTACAAATAGTTGAAAGGCTATGGGAAAGCAACACATACTTCTTAAAATTTTCGTTTGAAATGTAAGAAGACTGATTGATCCGTATACGTATGAAATTATGGTCTTGTTTGTCGGCTCTAGGAGGAATATCTATTTGCGAAGCCCCCTATTTTCATTTCCATTGTGTATTACTGTATTTCAACGGAATGATTTAATTTTTAATACATGGGTAGTAAACTGCTAATGATCGCATATTCGTTTCATCTTTCCTGGATTTCCTATTCTTATGGGACAAATATGCGATTGTGGGCAATACATCTGTTCATTGCTAGTGATGTATAAAAAAAATCAAGTCATTTAGTAGGAATGCGGTAATAACTGAAGATAGTCAGATCTTCATTCTACATAGTTTGAACATAACGTGATAGAGAACCAAGTTAATATTTGCTCTTTAACCCCGTTGACTTGTATGAAAAAATGATAGATTCTTATACGAATAATAGAAAAGAGAGTAGTTTTGTGTTAGATCCATTGATATTTGCCAACCAAATCTGCGCATATTATTTCGTTTCATGCTTCTTTTCGCTTTAGAACTTCATAGCTACATCTATTTTTTTATATGAACTGTCTCATAGAACTACAGAATTTGGCGCTCTATTATTTCATTTTAAGATGAGATGAGTATGTGAGTGTTAGATGGAAAATGAAAAAGTTCACCGAAATAAATCTTCAGTCAAACATTCAGCCTTGATAAGAACTGTATTTCAATAAGGTACTGATTTTATTTCCTAAAGTGTTAGGAATTTGTTGGAACCAAAGAATCTTTGCATATGCGAAACATATTTAACTTTTGCCGTCTGCTTCACTACCACTCTCAGCTCCAGTGTAGACTGATTTCTTGTTTGAAATTTTGCATACAGCCCGTTGCCGCCGGTTGGTCGTTGGTCTAGTTTATGTTGCTGTTGACTGGCTGTTGAATCGAGCAACAAGATTCATATAGTCGAGAAGTGGCACCTTTTTGCAAAGTCAGAGCAAAATGGGTTCTCCGCTCCAGAGTCGGGCCCGAGTGCTAGCCTCATTGCAGTCGAGTGGTAAAAATAGCACACTACAGTGCACACCAGTTCGTTTAGAATTAGTTTTGTGCCAGTTTAGCCATCAGTGTTTGTTAGGAAGGATGGGCTAAAGTGCTGCATTGTGAAACATCCGAAAGATACAATCAAATTGTAATTTTTAAATCCTTCAAGCTTTTAGCCTTTCTCGTATACAAAGTATACGCAAAGGCTATTTTTGAAACTAAACATCATGTTAAAATGATTAATGTTGAACAATTTTGCACTATTGGACTCAACTGCAAGAATTTAACACATATTTAACAGATAAATATTATTTTTAAGAAAACCCAATATGATGACTGTATTTTCAATTGATTTCATTTTAAGTACTTGATAAGTTTTGGATTTGGTGACGACTAATTACTGCATTCGAAAACTATGACGATAATGCTCAAAGAACTGTGTTCTAGCTATCGAGAAAGTCATCATTCTCGCTAGATGAATAAGTCGCGGTTTATTTCAGTTGGGTATTCAGACTGTGGTATTTTATTAAACTATCCTCCCCCAACAACTTATTCTGCGGAAAGTTTTTTTTTCACTTTCTCTAGTGTCGTCTCTGATTCATACACACGGTGTGCCTAGTCGGTGTGGTCAAGTGGTGGGTGTCAGTTTTGTGAACTTTTCTGAACCAGCCAGCGTCAGTGTTCCCCTTCCGCCCTTTGAACGATGTCGGTGGGTTTGTGAATAACAGAAAAACGAGATGATGCCATTGAGAGCATTGAAGAGGCCGTTGGTTTGCTGTAAACGATAGTTAGTTGGATGGGGCCAGGATTTTTCTCGAGTGTTCCTGGTACTGAACCGGGTAGTGGATGCCATATGCTGTTGTAGTCTTTTTTATGGTCTATGCAGGTGAATGCTTCCATGTGTTGCAAATGTTGTATTGTGTCGAAGTTTCCGACACCAGAGAGATATGTGGTCAGTACCTGTTGTTCCTTGCTGAATGGATTATTGGTACATTGGCTTTGTGGCAAGGCAAACACTGATACTGATTGCTTTCTAAGCGATTGTGTTGTGTTTTTTTATTTTGAAAATGTTGTATCCTTTTTTATCTTTTTCTACACTAGATTTATTAGACCATGCTCGAAGTGGCCAGAGCAGAATGTAGCAGTCATCTTCATTCGGACCGGTTTATAGTCGCATGTCGCCAATTACGCAGTCTACGTATACATAGGAAGGATTCGCATTTGTACACCACGTATTTTTAAAACATCGTCGGATCGCTGTCGAAATGTTTGCCCCTTAGCTGTTTGATTTTTGCAGTACAGAGAACAAGAGCCGATGCAAATAATGATAACCATTAAACACAAGCTGCAGCCTACAACAGAAGACACATAACTTTTTTTTAAATGTAACCAATTGTACCAAATGTACGTTGGTTAGGAATTCCTTCGGGAATTTCACCGGAAGATTCTCCAGGAATTCCTCTAGAAGTTTCTCCAGAACATCCCCGGAAGTTCATCCAAAAATTCCTCCGGGAGTTCCTCAAGGAATTCCTCCGAGAGTTTCTCCAGGAATTCCTCCGGAAGTTTATCGAGGAATTGCACCCGAAATATTCGGAATTCGTCTAGAAGATTATCCAGGAGGTTCTCCGGAAGTTCATCCAAAAATTTCTCCGAAAGTTCCTCCAGGAATTCCACCGAAAGTTCTTCCAGGAATTCCACCAGAAGTTCCTCCAGGTATCCCGCTGGAAATTCCTTCAGAAATTAAACGACAAGTTCATCCAGGAATTCCAGCGGAAGTTCATCCAGGAATTTCTACGGAAGTTCTTCCAGGAACTCCTACGGAAGTTTCTCCAGGAATTCGTACAGAGGTTCCTTCAGGAATACATACGGAAGTTCCTTCAGGAATTCCTCCAGAAGTTCTTCCAGGAATTCCTTCAAAAGTTCCTCTAGGAATTCCTCCAGATGTTCCTCCAGAAATTCCTCTAGAAGTTCCACAAGGAATTCCTCTAGAAGTGCTTTCAGGAGTTTCTCCAGAAGTTCCTCCAGGAATTTATCCGGAAATTCTCCAAGAAATGCCTCCGGAAGTTCCTCCAAGAATCCCATTAGAAGTTTCTCCAGGAGTTCCTCGGAAGTTCCTCCGGGAATTTCTCCCGAAGTTCCTCCATGAATTCTTCCGGAAGTTTCTCCCGGAATTTCTCTGAAAGTTCCTCCAGGAATTCCTCAGAAAGTTCTTCCAGGATTGTTTTTTTAGAAAATTTCTCCAGGTATTCTTCACAAAGGAATTGACTTTTCCCGTCAAAAATTGTATCTCGTTTTATTGTCTCAGTCGATTCTTTGGCTTATATAAGGTCAACTTTTCCAAAGAACCCATATTTTTTTAAGCCTCTAACTATTTAAAAAATCAAAAACAAAATCCGAAAAAGCGTTGCACGTGTGAACCGGCCTGAAAATTTCACCCGATGTTTGTTCAAAATCGGACCAATCTTAAAAAAAGCAGCACTTTTTGATTTTTGTTTTTAATTTGAAAAATACTTCTTCTTCTTCTTCGATGGCTCTACATTCCAACTGGAACTTTGCCTGCTTTTCAGCTTAGTATTCTACTAGCATTTCCTCAGTTATTAATTGAAAGCTTTTCTATGCCCACCATTGCATGAATATGTATCTTGTGTGGCAAGTACAATGGATACACTATGCCCATGATGTCGAGAAAGTTTCCAACCCGAAAAAAAAAATACTTAGAGGCGTCAAAACGATGGGTTCTTTGGGAGTGATCTTAAATAAGCCAAAGAATCTATTGAGCGAATATAACATTTTGACGGGAAAGGTCAATTCATTTAAAAATTAATTTTACGGAAATTTCTTGAGGAATTCTTCCAAAAATTTCTCCAAGAACTCCTATACAAATTCATTCGAATTCCTCTGGGAATCATTTAAGTAATTCTCCCGGCAATTCTCACGGAAACTTCTCCAGAGTTTTTCCAAGAATTGAACGGGAAAACCCTACAGGAATAAGTAAATTACTCCAGAAATCTCCCACTTTTTCTTTAGATACTTCTCTAGAAGTTCTCCCAGAATTCTCATAAAATACTCACAAGAATATCTCTTCCAGAAAAATCTCTATATGTGCCCCTGGAAATTTCTCTAGAAAAATCCTCAGGGAACTGCTGAGGGAAATTTCTCTTTCATGGAGAATTCATGACGGAATATTTGTGGGCGTAGAGGGAGGGTCGTTTGGCCGAAACCCATTCGGCCGAAAGCCACTTGGCCGAATGCCATTAGGCCGAACAAACCATTAGGCCGAAACCCATCTGGCCGAAAGTCATTTGGCCGAATAGGACATTTGACCAAATAGAACATTTGACCGCATAGGACATTTGGCCGAATAGGGCATTTGGACAAATAGGACAGTTGGCTGAATAGGACATTTGAAAAGTGAAAAGTGAGACGTCTCACTTCTCACTACTTATTTCTCACTTCTCACTGTAAAAAGTTAGTAGTGCGCAGTGAGAAGTGAGACGTCTTACTACTCACTTCTCACTTCTCGCTTTTCATAGTGAGAAATGAGAAATGAGGAGTTGTGTTACTTCTCATTTCGCACTACTCACTTTTTACAGTGATAAGTGAGAAGTAATGAGTGAGAAATGAGACGTCTCACTTCTCACTCCTTATTTTTCATTTCTCACTGTGAAAAGTGAGTAGTTCGGAGTGAGAAGTAAGACGAATCCTCATGAGACGTCTCACTACTCATTTCTCACTTCTTACTGAAGAAAGTGAGTAGTGAGATGTCTCACTTCTCATTTCGCTTTTTTCACAGTGAGGAATGAGAAATGTGAATTGAGTTGTGAGACGTCTCACTACTCACTTCTCACTACTCATCTCTCACTTCTCACTGTGAAAAGTGAGTAGTGCGAAGTGAAAAGTTAGATGTTTCGCTTCTCGCTTTTGATAGTGAGAAGCATGAAATGAAGAGTGGGAGGTGAGAAGTCTCACTTCTTCACTTCCTCACAAGTCATTTATCACTTATCACTTCTCAGTGCGTAAAGTGTGAAGAGCTAAGGGGACCGTAGTGATGATATCTTCAATATGTTGAAAAATCACTCAAATAAAGAAAAAAAGGGAGAAGGGAGACGCCTATCTTCTCATTTTGCTCCTATTCGGCCAAATGACCTTCGATCATATAACCTATGCGTCGAAATGACCTTTCCGGACAAATAAAAAAATTCTAAAAGTATGTAGACGTATTAATTCACAAAGAATTTCGAAAAAGATTGCTTAGTTTCCAAACAATTTTCAGACCGAAATATTTTAGTACGAACTTCTAGGAGGACACCTGAGGATAGTTCCCACATTTTCACGCCAAAACCATTAAATCTTCGCCATGCTACCGAAGTTCACTGCTTCGATTGGTGAACAGAAAATTCGATGAATTGGTTCAAAGCAGTAACGCCTTTATGATTCAAAGCGAGATATGGGATCTTAAGGTTTTTATTCTTAAATTCTTGAAATGCACAAATTAAAATACTTTAATGAATTAAAATCAAAAAAATCAAAGTTCCTTAAATCACAATATCTTAAAAATCTAGAAATCTAAAAATCTAAAAATCTAAAAATCTAAAAATCCAAAAATCTAAAAATCTAAAATTCTAAAACCTAAAAATTTAAAAATCTAAAAATCTAAAAATCTAAAAATCTAAAAATCTAAAAATCTAAAAATTTAAAAATCTGAAAATCTAAAAATCCAAAATTCCAAAATAATAAAAATCTAAAATCTAAAAATCTAAAAATCTAAAAATCAAAAAATATAAAAATCTAAAAATTTAAAAATATAAAGATCCAAAAATCCAAAAATCTAAAAATCTAAAAATCTAAAAATCTAAAAATCTAAAAATCTAAAAATCTAAAAATCTAAAATCTAAAAATCTAAAAATCTAAAAATCTAAAAATCTAAAAATCTAAAAATCTAAAAATCTAAAAATCTAAAAATCTAAAAATCTAAAAATCTCAAAATCTCAAAATCTAAAAATCTAAAAATCTAAAAATTTAAAAATCTAAAAATCTAAAAATCTAAAAATCTAAAAATCTCAAAATCTCAAAATCTAAAAATCTAAAAATCTAAAAATCTAAAAATCTAAAAATCTAAAAATCTAAAAATTTAAAAATCTAAAAATCTAAAAATTTAAAAATCTAAAAATCTAAAAATCTAAAAATCTGAAAATCTAAAAATCTAAAAATCTAAAAATCTAAAAATCTAAAAATCTAAAAATTTAAAAATCTAAAAATTATTCCCAAGGTACGCGAAGTACCAATGAATGTTGCGAATTACCCGGCATTTGCCATGCCATCATAAAATAAAAAAATTAAAAAAATCTAAAAAAATCTGCAAATCTAACTTTTTTTTAAATCTCAAGATCTAAAGATTTGAAAAACTTATAATTTAAAAATTGAAAAAAACTATAAGTTCCTCCAGGAATACCTCAGGGAATTTCCCCAGGAATTCCTCCGTAAATTCTCCAGGGAATTCCTCTGAAAATTCCTTCATAAATTTCTACAAGAATTCCTCCGGAAATTCCTTCAGGAGTTCCTCAGAAAATACTTCCCAGAAATTTTACGGAAGTGCCCTAAGGAAATTTTCCAGAAATACTTCCAGGGATTTCTTCCAGAATTTTTTTCAGAAATTCTTTTATTGGTGGGGATTCTCATCGATTTGTTTTCGGCGAAAAATGACAAAACAAAACTTTGCCAGACTGTCCGGACGTTTCGGTCGATTTACTGGCCTTCGACCATCTTCTGCGGACAAATCTTCCAGTCACTTATTTTCTAACAGACAGCCATTACTACTAACTACTAGTAACTTCCTCCAGTAATTCTTCTGCAATTCCTCTATAAATAATCTCAAAAAGATTCCTCAGGATATCCTAAAAAAACGCTCGAGAATTTCTTCAGGAATTCCCCTGAGATTTTTCTTTCGAGTGTTTCTATAGGATTTGATTTCCCGACAATTGTTCCAGGAATTCTTTCGACATTTTCTCCTCAAAATGATGTTTTATAAATTTTCTTGGAAATTTCTGCAGAAAATTATTCCAGGAACCATTAATTCCCCCAAAATATCTGCAGAACATTTCGCAGGAAATTCTTCCAGAGGTCATCCTGAATCTCTTCCAATATTTCGCCCGAAGATTTTAGATTTTTTTTTCAGAAATGTTTCCAAATCAAACTCGCCGTCTTTGGATTGGCAATTAAATATCCTCGTTTACTAGTCATACTTGAGATAAAAACCTATTGTGCCCTCAATTGGAAACTAGAAAATGTGGTGTGACAAAAACATGTTAAATAAAAGTTTTTATAGCTAGAAGACAAACAGAAGAACATTTAAAATACGGACTCCAGTAAAGCTGCCACAGTATTGAAAAGCATAATTTGGAAAGTAGGTAATATATTCTTTTTTCGTTTCTGGGTTAGTCAACTGTATAATCACCATTTATGAATATGATTTTCCTTTGTAAATTCCAAGATCCATTCATGTGAAAACAAGCAAACAAATAGCAGAAAACGGAAAATGAACTTTCTTTTCATCAGCCAGCAACCAGCGCACCAGCCAGTCGACAGTGATGAGTAATATTCCCCGGAAATCCTCTCTGCTTTGTCGGTTTAGGTACTGGCGCTGCAATCATAGGGCAGGTAGGTACATCTAGTATGGAGTAGCACTTACCTCGACAGTGATGCCGAGCACGGGGAAAGCTTTCAGCGATGGGTTCTCCTTCGGTGTGTAGCGGAAAAATTCCCGCTTTCCTTTGTACCACTTGACGGAGTAGAGCACGGCACCTTCCATATCGTAGTGGCAGATCAAATTTGCATTATCACCTCGGCGAATGGCTGCCGGCACGCTGACGCGGACGTCCTTCAGGGTGATCACGAAATCTGGGAAAATGACGAGAATGGAGACATGCATGAGAAAAGCGATTGCATCGTTGGTTTATGTTGGACAGGGCGGGCGGGTGTTATGGCTGTTTGTGATAATTGATTTTTCGGTAAAGGAATCGGATCGTGGTGGATTTAATTGAATAGCTTTCAACCCGTAAAACGCGAATGGTATTCACTCGAATAAAATGCACCTAGTAAGACAATTAACCCGAATGTAGCGCCAAAAAATTCCAATAGTAATAGTTAGATTACGAGGGTGAACAGTGAAAAAATCGAATATATTATTTTCTTGAACTATTTCAGGCCGAAAGATACAGTTTGAACAATTAAGAATTATTCGGAAGTGTTCATCCTTTAACACATATCATCAATGTCCAAAGACTCGTAGCTTTGATTATCTTAGGGATTTAGGAGCCTTTAATTTAAAAAGTGAGTATAGTCTCTCGATTTTTCAGTTCACATAAAGTAAATTTGACATGTAGTCAAGGTAGAATGGATAATTAAAAGCAATGCAAAAATGCTTAAAAGATAAAAGTCGCGTTTTTCATTTTATGATAATTATGATAGTCTCCTCCATGAATCGAAGCGGATTTCACCTCCCTGACTTTGGATTCCGTTCATCCACCGCTCCAATCATAGAGAAGGCTGACAGCTGCGCCTGCAACGTCTGATCCACCTACCAGCGATCGGTCGTAACTCCATCCACCCGGGCTCCACCTACAACAAGATGACCGACCTCTGCCCTCGGAGAAACCCGCACTTTTTCCACCCCGGAGCAGTTGGTTACAATCTTCAGCAAACTTGCGGCTTGCCTACGAAGAATGAAAGTCTCGTTTTTTTCTAAGTTCGTTTATTTGGTAGGCTCAGGCGTGTATAACACTTTACGGAGCCACGTTTCTTTGTGATATGTACAATCGATATAAGCTTTTAAATTAGTTAGAGAGGGAAATGGGGCCCTCCTTAGCCGTGCGGTAAGACGCGCGGCTACAAAGCAATACCATGCTGAGGGTGGCTGGGTTCGATTCCCGGTGCCGGTCTAGGAAATTTTCGGATTGGAATTTGTCTCGACTTCCCTGGGCATAAAAGTATCATCGTGTTAGCCTCATGATATACGAATGCAAAAATGGTAAACTGGCTTAGAAACCTCGCAGTTAATAACTGTGGAAGTGCTTAATGAACACTAAGCTGCGAGACGGCTCTGTCCCAGTAGTGTAGAGATGTACTGCCAATAAGAAGAAGAAGAGAGGGAAATAAGCCAACGTCAAGGAATTTTAGCAGCTCATCCGGTAATTTGGCGTCGGGGACGATGTGGTGTGACGTCGTGCTCGAAGAATGGTTCGAATGGGAGCATCTTCCAGACGACCAGAGCTACGGTGCTCTACGGGACAGAAAGACAGAGACAAAACACAAAAAAATTGAAAAAAAAGAAAAAAAAAAAACAAAGGTATTAGACTTTTATGTCAGAGGAATAAAGAAAACTATGTATGGCTTGCATATATACCACATCACGGCCCCCCAAAACACCTTTTATCTACTGGAAGGGTTGTTTACCTCGGACCACTAGGGTATCCAATAATTGCTCTCTGGAGACGTCGTTTTCCGAGCAGAACCAAAAAAGTCTCGTTTAGACCAGATCTACACTCTGGTTCTTCTCGTCATTGAAAATGGCTTCTAGTGTGGGGCTGGTCGACTTGAAACCCTTGCTCCCAAAATAATCGAGCTAAACGGAATCTTCATTGAGAAGCAAATCGAGGTAGCTTTCATCTCCAAAACCCATCTGAAATTCGAGCTAAATTAAACAATCCCGGATTTTAGACTGATGGGGTTGAAAGCATAAACTTCAGAGGGATTGGAGTGGCCATAGCCTTACGAAGCATTTGGTTGGCCCCACGCAAACCAAAGCTGGAACATCGAAAGATCAATGCCAGACATCAAGAAAGGGGCAACTCTCGCCATCCTTACCTTTAACAGTCACACAGTCATCACCACCATGGACCACCAGCGTCAGCCAAATGTCATTTGCAGGCACTTTCAGCGTACTGGGCTCGTTATCAAATTCAATAGTGTTCAACACGGCTTTGTCCCCTGTCGAATGCAACTTGTTGCTAGAAAATCGGTTAAGAATTACAATATCAAAAGGGGGTAATGTTTTTCGGTTTTCGTATGCACACACACACATACACACGGACCGACAGACATTTGTTCAGTTCGACGAGTTGAGTCGATTGGTATATAACATCATGAGTCTCCGAGACTTCTATGAAAAGTTCGATTTTGGAGTGAAATTATAGCCTTTCGGTACAACTTTGTTGTACGAGACGCTGACGCTGATAAGGCCCCAGACGCTGATAACAGTCTGAATCTCAGGTTTTGTAAATCTTTCCTTGATTTTTATCATTGCCTCCGACTCAGATAATTTCCAAGACGATGTAAGCCAATGTCACCCCCATCCGGAAGTCTAGGACCCAAACAGCTATCATCCTATCAGCTTTCTCTCAGGGTTTTTAAGCTGTTTGAACAGATGATTCGCCGCCGGTTGATTGAGTCTGTAGAACGAAATATCTTACTAGAGGAACAGTTTGATTTCCGTCGCAGTTGACTAACAACTTTGTCTCCAAAACATCCGTCATGGATTTACTCGATGTCGAAAAGGCATTCGAGTATGTGTATAAACTATGGAACAATCTTCTCAACGACTTGGTGAGTGTTGAGTCTACAAAGATAGAGTGATCAGAGCGCTGATTGCATAACTTTAACGAGGTCTGGATGTGATGATACGCTGGAAGATCTATAACAACTCGGTGAAGACCCAGGTCATCATTTTCCGCCACTCAAAATCCCCAAAACATGTTTCACCTGAGAATTGTTTGAAAAACTCTCAATGGCACAACTGTGGGATAGGTCATTGAAGCCGATTACCTTAGGTTGACTTTAGTGTCCAGACAGTGAGCTTATTTTCAGGCCACAGGTTGAGGAACCAATGATGAAGTTTTACATTTTATTAAAAAAAACCGTCGGTCGTTATTGTCCCTTAGAAAAAAAAGCTTGCTATTTATAAGCCAATTATCCTCCCTGTGATCTTATACGGCATGCCAGTCTGGGATAGCTGTACTAATACCCACCACCTGAAATTGCAAAGGGTACAAAATTAGTTCCGGAGAATGATTTTTAGCTTAGTTCGAACATCAGGTCATATGGGATTTGTTTCCCAACTAGGTTACCAATTATTCAGTTTGTGGAGAAGCTGGGTAGGTTATCAAATCGTTAGATTCCGAACTAGTCAGAACTCTCTCGATAATAAAAATAACAATAATAACAAATTTCAAGAACCGTATAACCCTAATATTCTAAATGAAGTGTCCAAAGAGCTGAACTTTGATTACAAATTGATTGTAAACAAAAACGAGAGAAAATAAATAAGGATTTTCTGCTACTTCCACACAATATCAAGCAATTGGTGCTTTGATGTTGCATGAAGAAGAAGAAATATAAATAAGCTTATAGAAGAATAATCAAATAAGCCAAACTAATGTTTAGAATTTTCAGTAAAATTCATTTCAAATTTCTATCAAACCCACCGTTAGTTCCCCAAACCTAATCAAGCTTAGATAATCAACAGCCCGAATAGAACAGAAGGGCAAGAAACACCCTAAATCAGATTTCCCTTTCTCTGTAGAAGCTATATAGATTTTTGCTTCAGGATTGCTGCGTAGGTATGATGCAGGTTTAATTGAACGGAATTATTTGGAGTGACTCTCCAACCATCAGTCGTCGCACTTCCGCCTCCGATCAGCAGAAAGAGGACCTTTTTCCTCCCTTTTGTCGCCGAATTTTTTGACATGCTGGGCGACGGAATGGCTGGATGATTTTTATATCCATTCTATGATTTTTTTTCCGCTCTCGTTTGTTTGGATTTGACAGAAACCATTGATTGCTTTCATCTTTTTCGATGGTGACTGAGTGTGCTTGTGCCCCAACGGATGTACGCGTCAGATGCAATGAGCAGTGAGATGGCGGCATATCAGGATGAGAGATTAAAGCCTTCGGTAGGATTTGTTTAAATTTGATATCCACATTTTATACCTACTAGAGTTCTGAATGATTCCTGAGTAGTTCATTGTTGGAACTTTTTGGATGCATCAAAAATAATAGTGATCCTATCTTTCGTGATGGATATCGTACTAGATTTTTGTATTATTAACATAAAAACTAATGTAGGGAGAATCTGTTTGAAAATAGTCGGTTGGGTAGAATGCATCACCTTTTTTTTGAAAATAACCCAAAATTTGTCACAGAATCGAGTCAGTCAAAAAACATTTGTAAGCTATGACATAAAAAAATCATTTTTAGTAAAATTTTGATAAACTAGGCTAGGTGTACCAGTTGTGGCTATAGCACCAGTTGTCGCACTAGTGCTTTATATGCCAAATGAGTCATTTGGCCATTTGAAATGACCAATCAAATCACCGCAAACCAAATTCATATCGATAAAGCATATTCATATGACACGATAACACCTTTGATTTCCTCCAAAACAAGCAAAGTATAATTGTAAAAATTGATTTTGCTTAATTTTCAACTTCCTTTGCACCAGTTGTCGCACTAGTGGTCCCAGTTTGGCCAGTCCCATAAGAAAACAATGGGATTTGCCAAATAAGGAACCAAAATTAAGAATAGTGCCACAACTGGTGCATGCGTTCCTATTATGAATTAATCAATTTTGAGGATAATAAAAAAATTATTGTGGTTTTCACAGCTGTTCTAAGGAGCAGGAAGTAAAACCTTTCGCTTGCATGAGCATGAGCATGAGCATGATTGACCGCCCACGGTTGCTACTCCGTTATTGCCAGGTCAGCTGTAATTACACAGAGAACCAACAGATCAAGTTTGGGACTAACATCATCTTCAATGTGTAAGAACTGGTGACCCAAAAATAAGCAATACCAGCGCCGGCCGTGTCCGAATGCAGGTCAATTAAGGAATGGGTAGGAAAATGTTGACATGATACTCGCTTTGGTAGAAGCCGACGAGTCATCTGCACTTCCACGAGAAATCACTGGGATGTTGGATATATGGGGTAGGTATTGTGGCAGCGTTCGTTTTGGTAAACGGTATGCCGTGTATAGCGTGTAGTTTGATCAATACAAAACATAGTCGAACGAACACTAATTATTTTAATTACCGACCGCACTAAGCAGAACAAAATTGTCGATGACCAGCCGATCTCTCTGCTAACCGCACAAAGCAGAACAACATTTTCGATCACCGACCGATCGTTCTTCTTACTGACGCGAACTGAGGGTCTGTCTCAATTGGATAATTAAACTGAAATTAAACTTAAAAGTGACATTTCAATAATTATCGAATAACCCTGCTCGCAGAGCAAGATTACTTTTGACAGATATCGAATCATTTTCTATCGATGTCCTATTGGAATTGCTGGGTAGCACCAGCCATTCTTCTAACGGGGTGATTTTTTAATTTTCGAACTGTCACTTTTAAGTTTAATTCTCCAAATGAGACAGACCCTGAATCTTCACTTTCTAATTAATCTACTCTCCTGCACAAAGCAGAACAACATTTCGATGATCGGGTGATCGTTCTGCTAACCGCACAAAGCAGAACAAATTATGTGATGACCGGCCGATCGTTCTGCCTACTAAATAAATCACGACTGTACGTAAACTTTGAATGCTGTACACTTGTCTTTCATGCAACAAACAAACATTATCTACTTTTTTCACTCAATTCCGACAGAAAATTTGATACTCCTAAATAAACGTTTCTGATGCATGTTTTCAAGTACAGTGTTGGATTACCGGACCCTTCCCAACATAGAAAATTGGATTTTACACTGCCGAACTGTTGTACAAAGGCCACCGTAATGTGTTCGGGGATAGGGTCATAATTGTTGAGTTTGTTTGTGATGCACTTGCGTTTATTTGTCCATTTCACATAAATACAATGTCCACATTTAGTTAAACGCACATTTATTCACATTTAACACTTAATACATAATTTATTACACTTATTTACATAGTTACACAAAACATAAAATCATTGTAGAGCTCTTTGACCTATTCTAGCTGCTAACCGAGAGCCTACTGGTCAGACCTTCTCGATAAATCTCATGTAGTCCTATTATGGGATTAATCCATCTTCGGCTTATCGTGAAGCTTCGTATTACCCTCTAAAATACGGAGTATGTAATTACAGAGAGCGATCCTTCTATCTACCTTCTCTTATAACCAATGCCGTAGCCAGAGTGGGTGGGTTACTCTCGAACATACAGCATTACGATTAATTAAATCTATTCACATATTGACCACACAAGCACATCAAAAGCTTCTGATTCTCGCTAACAATCTGCATATCTAATAAAAACGCACTTTGATCTATTTTCTTTTCAACCTAATAGGTATTAACATTTCTACCACTCTTCAATGAATCAGCTTTGTTCAAGGCTTGAATGTATTTTCTACTAACAAAATGGAAAGCGAGGAAGATAGTTGACAAAAGAGATATATTTGAAATTGGCATTGAGAAGGAAGATTTAAAGATAGTCAAAATAGAAGGCAAGCAAAGGCCAGAATGAATATATATTGTGAAATGTACCTTCGTAAATCGGATTTGTCTTGCTCCGATCCACATTCAATAATCTACTACATTCCGGCACTATATTTTTCGCGAATCGGGAAATATATCAGTCAATAACACAATGCACAATTATTCAATGAATGTACAATAATTAAAAATGACATATTAAAAAGAAAATGCAAATTAGATGATAAAATTTTAATTTGAGAGGACGATTTTTTTTTCTTTTCCGCCATTACATATTTGTCTTACCTGCAATCGTTATCTAAATTATTCCCGGCAAAAATTATGGATATCATGAAATATTATGAACATGATATAAGAAACAAAATGTATAAACGAATAGAAAGAACATAAAAGAAAATAGTAAAATAATTTTTAAACGAATATAAATGAAAATAAAGAAAAAAAAAATAAACCATAAAAAAAATTGTTACATTCAGACTTGAAGAGTAAAAGCACTGAGGATAACTTTACAACCGAGACTGAAACACGCATCCGTTAAATTGCAATCGATGCTTGGTGCAGCAACTTGTCTTCAAAAGATAAGTGAAGACATTATATTGAAAAAATAGTAATATAACTGTCTATTGAACCATGCGATATGTTTTGGTTCGGTGTCCTAATTAAAAAACCTCATAAACAACCTCATAGATTATTTCTAAGCATAAGTCAAATCATAGCATTAATTGACATATACATATAGGGTAAGACACCCAGAAATCACCCTCCCCCCAGCTTTCGCCCACCCATCTCAAAATCCCCATCTCTCGCAAACTAGTTGTTGAAAACAGCTACAGTTAAAGTTTTTCCATACAAGCATCCATCAATTATGAAAAAACCTGAACCTCACCTGTCTTGTCTTAGCACATGCACAGCCAGTATTGAAAAGCATCCTGGAAATGTCGGTTGTATTTCCGAGCATTTTCTTGTCTGCATTAATATTTGCAGCATATAATAAATATGACACAAGTATTAAAACGGCCAGGCCCACCGTGCAGGCTCGAATTTGGGAGATAATCCATAACTCCCCGGCAATCAGATTATCTAGTAATAAATAACATGATCAACGAAGAGTTTTGAATCTACGAAAGGAAGAAACGGGGACAGCCGTACCAACCGTTTCACATTCAGAGGGAAAGATGATTGACAAATCGTTGGGAGTGACTTTGCTAAGAAGATTATTGTACACTCCTTGGGTCCTCGACGTCTTGGGATGGGACACAGTTTTTAGTCTAGTGCCCTGGCTTACACACTGATGGGCAAAAGTATTCGCATAAATTCAGATAGATTACTATGAAAACATGACAAATACTTATGTACATCAATGTACACATAGGTCTAGATTTAAGCACCATTACTCGCTCTCTGGAACGAGAAAACAAGAAAAAAGAAAAAGAAACAAAAGCGATGAAAATCAAGCAAAAACTCATAAGACGATAAAATTATACCAAATTTTTACTTACAATCTCCATGTTTTCCATGCTTTTCTGTGGAATCGTTCTTTTTTAATTACTCCCGTCAAAACACAATTTATTAAAATCGCTTACCACAAGTTTTCGCGAAAAGTGAGTGAGGAGTAAAAATGAAGAAACGAAAATTGATGATTTTTGGATATCCTGACATTTTGTCATAAACAATATACGAAAATTTGATCATCAAAATAGTTTAGATATGTTGATATTGACAGAAAGATAAAGTCAAATACTTATTCCCAATCATCTCTTATATTCATACTATTAAAAACAGGGATATCCAATGCATAAAATTCCATGCGATAGACTCAATAATGGTTTGCCACAGGCGCTCCGTTTATATTTGAATTTCTTAACTGGAAAAGAACATTCTGATTTTTTGTTCCGGTTTCAGATGTTTAGTGTTTAATGGTATAATAGATATAATGCATAATTTAATATAAGTAATATATTAAATGTGCTGTAAAACAAATGAGTATAATGAATCAAATAAATAAAATGGTAACGAATCAAATCAAATACCTGAGACATATTGAAAGTATTATTATGAATGTAAATGTAATGAATATAACAAATAGAAAAAAATCATGTACCATATAGAATATAATGAATATAATATGAATGTGATTGTTCATAATTCATTCTCCGTTGGTAAACCACCAGAAATTACACTGCATCACACAATAGTGATGTTTTTAGTATTCGATTTCGATGAGCAACTTCTGGTGATCTCATAAGCAAAATAGTACATGTATCAGTCTCATCTGAATGCAATGAAAAATGAAACAACATTTAATGTTCTCCAGTTGATGCTTGTGATTACGTGTTTCAAAGTGTTACTAAAAAATCCTCGAAATTGATAACTAAAATAAAAATCCACTGCAATTCTTTCTACGTCATCATGACTTTACACAATCATTGTCTATATTTTTTAAATGGCTTCAGAGAGATTAAGATTTCCCTAGAGTGAACGGATTATTGCAATGGAACTTTTACGTATTGTTTTCAAGGTTATAAAAGCGGAATAGAAGACACAATTGGATACGACTCACCAAATACAGCTTCCTTCGGTGGATGGCCCGTATATTAGCAGCTACATTGATTGCTTCAAATGGCAGAGCTCACAAAGTTCCACAGATGAAATTTCAAAAACTTCCTTCTTTTGTCGGTGGTCCGAAAAATGCGTTGGGATCAAAATCAGAAGTCAGTCAATGATGTGCCCAAACTGTTACATTTCGCTCAGCATCAGTCCTGCACTCTGCTTCATGTTCAGCCATCCAGGACCAACCCTCCTCATATAGGAACACTACGTTTCACCCCATCAGCGTTTCAAAGAATGATGGTTCTTGTAATGCTTCATGAACACACACAAACTAAAGTTAACTTTGAAAATTAAACATTTTGAATATTATAATTTATTTTTTTCATTTTGACCAAAGAGTGAAAACTTTCGACTAGCGACAAATGTTAAATATAATAATAAATTTAGCAACTAAGAATGATGGCGTTGACTAAAAACGGAACACACAGGTTTAACAAAATTGGGTAAAAAAGTGTGTTTTTTCAATAAGTATTCAACAATTGGGATTATCCCTGTGCAACGTAACGCTCAGAAAGGAACCGGATTTGGTGAATTGCTAAACATAATATTTCCAGACGCTCAACTACATTTTTTAAGTGGACGAAGGGTTGGAATTGGCAATTTCCATACATTATTTCACAATATTTATCGCATCAATCCTGTATATTATCATCCAGCACCGTTTCCTCTACTCTTCATTTCTTCATAAAGCTACTCCTTTCCAGCCTCCGGAGAGAAGAGTATTGGAGCAAGGGACACGGTAGTTGGTGATGTTCCGCCCGGACGTTATCATGCTATTTCGTAGCATGCTATTTATCATAGCATTACCCATTTCGATTAGAAGGTGTTTGATAACCTCTTTTCCTATTAAAACCCGCTGCACATTTTCTTTTTTTTTTTCAAACCACTATTCCGAAGTGATTTTTTCCAAATAGACGTAATTATTTTTCATCATTTTTCAAGAACTTGTGCGAAAGTATGAATGCGATGTGCTATTTCAACAAGAATATTGATGCTTTTAATAAATTTTCAAATTTCAATAGGCACCAAGCCCTCTACTTCGCCAAAATATCTCGATATTCAAAATACATTTTCAATGGCAGGTTTCAACGATTATGATTACGCCTTCGTATTAAATTAATCGATGATTTTGATGCTGGCATCAGAAACATGGCCGCTTCGCATAGACCCCTGCGCACAACACAGCAGGAAAAATTTTCGCGTCCACTTTTTAGCGGACCTACTTCGACCCTCATAAAAAAAAAGAAAAAAAAAAAAAAAAGAAAAAAAAATCCCTGACAATAATAGAACAAGAAAAAACCTGAACATCACCTGTATCCAACAACTGGTCTTCGAGCAACGAAGGTTCCAAAATAGGCGGGCGAAAACTGGGGGGAGGGCGACCTCTGGGTGTCCTACCCTAATAAAAATTATGTTTTAAATTTTATTTTAATTAGCCGTCATGCATCTAACTATGGTGATGATAAGCCGGAAGAACACATTCACAACGCTACCGAAAAATAAATTATATCCGAACAGCGTATTCATTTCACGTTTTGTGTTCTTTGGTTCTACGTAAATAAATACTGCTCCTGCCATAAAAACTGGTGCTCACTAAAGACACTATATACAAAGACGGGAAGTCTGATCCCTGAACAAATAAATCACCAGGCAACTCTGCGTGCGCAACACTGCTGATGTTGGATATACTTTCCATATTGGTCTATACGAATTTCATAATTCAAAAATATTTTATTTGTATCGTGTTCAACCACCCAATAAAAAGCCACAATTCACTATAAACATGTTTAATTGATTTTCAACCACATACGAACAAATTTTTACCTAAATCCATCGAAAAATATTCAAATAATAATATAAACATATTTATTCGTGCTGGTTCAAATGAACCCTTGCCAAATGTTGTGCGCGATATTTTGGAATGACAGGTCTCTTGCTCGATTGGAATGACACTGACAGTAAATTTGGAATTCCAATTGGAACATTTCCCGTCTTTGTTTATAGTATCTTTAGTGCTCACCAGTTCTGCATCTGACTTCATCTCGTCCTGGGAAGCATAGACTTGAAATTTTCCCTCCAAGTAGCTATTTGAAAATGACATCTTCGTGTACGAGGAAGGCAAATAATTGTCCACTAACGCAATCTTCAATCTTCCGGTTTTCTCGTAAAGGTTGCCGGAATGAAGTGCGTTGGATGATCGGATGTCGGACGCTTGGCTGACATTCAGTTCTTCGTTTTTCATTAACTGTACAGACGCACGGAGACATTGCATTTCATTCTTTTCTCCCTCTAGCCAGTCATTTGTTCACGAGTGGTTTTTCTTGAAGTTGACTTGACTATTACCAAATAATAATAACAAGAATTTCAAGAAATTCTGAAGTCTTTAAAAGTTTTTTGACGTGCGCAAAACTTTAGCATCCGCTCTTGAACACGGCTTCCTGCGATCCTCCAGGAAGTAAAACCTTTCACTTGACATATAAAGTCCACCCACATGCCTTTTACTTATTTAAAAAAAAATAGTTGTTCTTATGTATGGCGACAATTGGTACACCGACCCTATATGCTTTTTTAATGCAATTATGGGGTTTGCTTCTTCAATGCTTTTTCTTTAGATACAAGAAAAATCCTCTTTATTGACATCAGTCGGGGAAATTGACCAACGTGAAGAATAGGACATGAAAATTATTTGGCTATGGGCTCAAAAGCTATGGCCAAAATATTTTTTTTATAATGCATGAGAAAGGCAACATTACCGACGGGGTTTTCGCTTTCACCTCGACAAAATTTTGGAATTTGACGAACGTATTTTTCTGAACACATCGTAGGTATTTATAAATCTTGTAAATTTAAATTTATGTGTAACTTTTATCTAAATGCATATAAAAAACTCATGCGTTTTTAAAATGTTAATATCTCAAAAAGTTAGATCGATATTTTTTCGATTTTACCGTACACCTAAAAGTAGCGTAACGAAGCGTTACGAGAAACAAACTATTACCGTTAGGTGAATTATTCAGGGTTTTTCAAAGGGGTGAGGCACAATTAATTGCAAAATTATAAAAACGTAGATTTTTTAAATTGAAATTGTTAACGACTGAAATTCTCATGGAAAAAATCAAATTTTCATAAATTTACAAGCGCAACGAGGTTCTATAACACATTTTTCTTGAAAGATGTAGAACTAAAATAATATAATGCGGGCGCCCATACTTAACTTCCCACCTTCCCACCTTTACCATCAGACTTCAGAAAAGACATTTAAGCAACGCCCAGTGATGAGTTTATCGCTTTATGACATTTGTATTCCTTAGTTGGCTGGGGCCCTCCTTAGTCGTGCGGTAAGACGCGGGGCTACAAAGCAAGACCATGCTGAGGGTGGTTGGGTTCGATTCCCGGTGCAGGTCTAGGCAATTTTCGGATTGGAAATTGTCTCGACTTCCCTGGGCATAAAAGTATCATCGTGTTTGCCTCATGATATACGAATGCAAAAATGGTAACTTGGCTTAGAAACCTCGCAGTTAATAACTGTGGAAGTGCTTAATGAACAAGGCGGCTCTGTCCCAGTGTGGGGATGTAATGAAGGGATGTAATAAGAAGAAGAATAAGTTGGCTGGGAATCAAATCCACATCCCGATGTTCGCAAATTCGTCTGGACGACTGATACCGTCAACCGCATGACCACGGAACTAATGAACAACATTTAAACGTGATAAAAGAGTCCTATTGCCTATTTCAGCCTGACGTTAGGATGAGCGGCCAGACCATTACTGAAGGTAGCTGAGTTCGATTCCTGGCTCGATCTAGGATTTTTTTTGTGTTAAAGGCAACTTTCCTGGGAATAAGAGTATCATTGGGCTTGCTGTGATCATTTAGCTATCTAGTAAATTGCTTAATGAACCGACCTTAATGTGGCCGACGGGGAAGTAAAACGCGAACAAATTTATTGGTTTTGTTGTTGCTGTTAAGTTACGGACGAAACTCTAATTTAGTTGTTTGTTTTGCGTTGATCTAACCATCTACTTACAGTGACACTTAGCTCTCGTATACCTGTCAGGTCGAGAGCAGGGTTTGCAGAAAACGCTCTCAATAGATAACTAACAACGATAAAAGAAAGGCAAAAACTGTTCCGATTCATAACAAACCATGATAACAAATTTATCAAACTTGTATACAAGTGCGAGAAAACAGATTCGGATAAGCAGCCACCAAACAGAAGTGATGATTTTCGCTCATTTTGTGTTGCGGTCGCACAGCTGAGTTTTTTTTTTCGAGCAAGGGTAAACAAAAATCTGCAAACAGACACTTGAGGAGGTTAACTCAGGTAGTGTGGGGATGGGATCCTCACCTCACCTCACCACCCGTCGATCGCAAGTAAGTATCTGTTTCCTATCGATTTGTGCTATCGGTCTGTATCATAAACTCGCATAGGAAACGAGCACCCCGACAACAAACACCGCGCGTGAACCGCAATGACACCTCTATATCTAAATACGGAGGTACCGCAGCCCACCAGCGATGTTTTTGTTGTCGGGGTGAGTATGGTGTTCACTGCATCACAGTTCAGGACGCCATCAGCGCTGTAATTTCGACGCTGTGTTCACCGCATTCCATATAACCTGCTCCCGACACATCCTCTCAACGAGGTTGTCCGGGGTTGTATCCCTGCCGCTGACAAGCAGCATGGCATTGCGTTCAACATGGAATCGCGGGCAAGCAAACATCACATACTCTGCCGATTCTACCTCACCTACACATTCCGGGCACTCCGCAGAATCTGCGAACCCGAACCTAAAGCTGTCATGTTCAGACAACAGCTGTGATAGGTGGAAGTTGGCCTGACCATGCTTCCTACTAATTCCATTCCATACCTCCGGAATCAGTCTGTGGGTCCAACGACCTTTGACTGCAGTGTTCTTTGCCCTTTGAGGAACGAAGCTGCTCTCTTGACACGTCGCACTTGTACCGAGTCCCTGTCGTTGAAGCACTCCACATCTTCCTCTAGAAGTATGTCTATCGGCATCATCCCAGCAATGACGCACGCACTGATTAATTTCTTAACATTGTAACCGGCCTCTAGTGCTTTGGACCATGCTGGTACGCCGTGCACTGTGCAGCGCCGCGGCGCGCCGATCCGTTTGATATCATTCGCGATAAAGATTTTATCGCCAATGAAGTCCTTTGGCATGCATAATCGACGTGGCTCGTAAAATTGAGCTTACCGTCGATCATCACGCCCAGATGCTTCAATGACCTCACGGAGTTAACTGTGCAGGACCCTAAGTTTATCCTTGATTGCTGCACCCCATTGTGGTTATGCACCACACAACCTCAGTCTTGTGATGTGCTAATGCTAACCTCTTTGAGTTGAGGCATTCTTTGACTCTGCTAATCACGTACGTTCTTTATCAAGACAGCTTGCGAAAAAAGTCTCTCGCGGTATGCTACATATCGTATATGTATACAGTGATGATAAGTTTTAATTCTCTTTTGGATTCAATCCGTGGTCGAGAACTGAGTGTTATCATTGGAGATGATCAAGCACCTCCACTCCATTCATTTCCACATCAGGCATCCCACAAGGCAGCCATTTGGGACCTTTGATTTTTCTCCTGTAGAATTGTATTTATTTTCTCAATAGAAGATTGTATTTTGCTTCAGCGACAGCTACTAGTTTTTGATGAATGGTATAAATTAAACCGTCAACCCGAAAAATGCTCGATGATCTTTTTCTCACGGAAGAAAGATTCCATCCAATTCAGCTACCGACTACAGGATACTTTAATCGAACGCATAAGCGAAGTGAACGACCTAGGAGTGATTTTGGACTCTCAACTAACGTTTAAACAACATATCTCACGGTGTGCATGTGACCGGTATTAACGAAAAAATGTCCATCTATTCTGAACTCGCCTTTTGAAAGATATAGTATCCAGGCGTCTGCAGTGAAAATTTCAAAAATAGTTCATCTAGGGAATCGAAAGTTATAGCAGTTACAAATTTAATGATTTTTGCGTTCGATATTTCACTAATATGTAACCATATATACCGTGAATTTCCTCCTGATTACATCCAAATAATTTATCATCAAATATGCAATTTGCAACCTCAATCAACTATAACCTAGTAACCAGCATTTAAGCAACAATGTGCATCATTTGTTGTCAGTTATTCAAGCATCATCCAGTTCGATTCAAACAGTGGTACGAAAACGAGTTGCATTTGGAAAAAAATGGGAAAGGCTAGATCACACGAGGAAAACCGCCTTTTCCGAGAACGGTAGACGGAAAACCCAACAAACAACGACAAGCTACAAATAAGCATCTAAGTTGAATTATTGTTTATTTGTAATCTTCATAGCTGAATAAAATGGATGCTGAATAATTCGCTAGACAGATTTCATCTCAGCATTTAATCCAACTAATATTCGACTTGGCCTATTTATTTGTTTACCACCTTTATTTGAGGTCGAACTAACGTTTTAGTTTTATCACATTTCAGCACATTGGGGAAGTTTATCAATGTGCTGAACTAATGATTTTTAAAATTCTCTGTTCGACTATGATGTAGTTCTCTAAAAGGGTGGTCGAATTAAGTTTGAATAGTAGATTGATAAGCAAGAATTAGACATTCTTCTTAACCGTTGTCCTTCTTAACCATTGGATTTTACCTTTGCCGGATTTATCGCACAGTGGAAGAAAACATTATAATAGTTTATGCTTTTTCCGTTTGAAAGAAAATCGCGTAGGCTTGAATTGATGATATTTGGATAAAATAATAATTCATTTTCAAGACATTGTTGGATTCATTGTCAAGAACACTCAGGCTTTTTATATTCGTGGGGCAATACACAATTGTTTCGTGACACATAACTAATTCCTGATCTAGGTATAAAGCTGTTGGAGACTACAACGAACAAAATTGCTGGAGCAATGGAGAAAATTCATGCAGTTGTTGTAAAGTTGTGCGGAAATGAACAAAAACAAACTCATGAAAATCGACCATATTGCATGTCTGTTACAGATTTCCTGTGTACTAGTTGTTTTTCTATATGTAAATAAATGTCGATATGTGTAGTTATTTTCTCGCTGCATGTGTGGTATTGATGGCACAATCATATCACAACCGGTTATTCAGAAATTCTGAGTAAGGTCGAACATAAAATCATTAAATTTTCATAAACCCCATCATTGCAGACGAATTTTATTTTATCGTTTTGACATTATTTTCTTATAGTTTTTCCCAGTGTTGAATGGCTGGCTGAACTGGCTGAACAATGGTTGAAATAAAAATCTTGTACAGTTATTAACAAACTGTAGTTTGACAGATTGACTTGTTGATTAAGAGTCCAATTATGATTCATATTCAGCCATACGGTTATTTATGTTTTGCATTGAGTAAGCCATAACTTACAAATCAAGGATGGCGCGGATGGCAACGTTACCGGCGGATGATCAAATGTCAGCAGTTCGAGACCCGATTTAGGAAAATTTTAAAATGATTATATGGAAATAGCAATTGATTCAAAATACGTTCAATGGAGATCTTGATGATGTTACTCTCAATGCGTTATTATTGAGCATGAGCATGAGCATGAGCATTATGACCGCACAATTCGTAGTTGCTACTCCGTGATTGACTAGAACTTGCGAAATTGTACAGAGAACACAATAAATGGGGCTTGGGACTAGCTACCCATTCTCAATGTACACGTTTCGGGAGCTCAAATATCTAAAGTAAATAACGGCGCCGGCCACGTCCTTACGGTCATATAGGAAGGGGAGGATTGTTAGTCCGACTCTCGTTGCTACTAGAGACCGAGAACACCTCTGCATCTCCACGATTGTCTTGGGATAGGATATCGTTTTAGTAACAAAGGATAATTTATCTGGATTCACTTCGGTAAGTGATGCGATCTATGGGATGGGAAATAACACTCTCGCTGTTTGAAACTTTCACTTTCTGATTTATTCACTCACCCGCGCAAACCAGAACAAAATTACGACGACCGGCCGATCGTTTTGCCTTCCGCACAAAGCAAAACTAAACTTCGACGACCGGCCGATCCGCTTACTGAAGAAACACGACCGGACAAGAAACAAACTTTCACTTTCTGATTCATTTACTCACCCGCGCAAATCAGAGCAAAATTACGGCGACCGGCCGATCGTTTTGCCTTCCGCACAAAGCAAAACTAAACTTCGACGACCGGCCGATCCGCTAACTGGAGAAACACGACCGGACAAGAAACAAACTTTCACTTTCTGATTTATCTACTCACCCACACAAAGCAAAACTAAACTTTGACGACCGGTCGATCCGCTGATTCGAAACAAGAGCCAACACGCACTGAACTAATTAACTTTACTACCGGCCGCGCAATGCAAAACACAAAATTTCGGCAAATCGCGCGATCGTACGGCCGTCCGAAACAAGAGCCAACACGCACTGAACTAATTAACTTTATTACCGACCGCGCAATGCAAAACACAAAATTTCGGCAAATCGCGCGATCGTTCGGCCGTCCGAAACAAGAGCCAACACGCACTGATCTAATTAACTTTACTACCGGCCGCGGAATGCAAATCACAAAATTTCGGCAAATCGCGCGATCGTTCGGCCGGCCGAAACAAGAGCCAACACGCACTGAACTAATTAACTTTACTACCGGCCGCGCAATGCAAAACACAAAATTTCGGCAAATCGCGCGATCGTTCGGCCGTCCGAAACAAGAGCCAACACGCACTGAACTAATTAACTTTACTACCGGCCGCGCAATTCAAATCTCAAAATTTCGGCAAATCGCGCGATCGTACGGCCGTCCGAAACAAGAGCCAACACGAACTGAACTAATTAACTTTACTACCGGCCGCGCAATGCAAAACACAAAATTTCGGCAAATCTCGTGATCGTACGGCCGTCCGAAACAAGAGCCAACACGCACTGAACTAATTAACTTTACTACCGGCCGCGCAATGCAAATCTCAAAATTTCGGCAAATCGCGCGATCGTACGGCCGTCCGAAACAAGAGCCAACACGCACTGAACTCATTGTCATTAATATGAACCATCATTCTATTTAAAATAATCTTTTCAAACAGTTTGCTTATTGAAGAAAGCAAACTGATTGGGCGATAACTAGAAGCCTCAGCTGGATTTTTGTCCGGCTTCAAAATTGGAACAACTTTGGCGTTTTTCCATTTATCTGGAAAGTATGCCAATTGAAAACATTTGTTAAATAAATTAACCAAAAAGGATGAAGAGCTCTCAGGAAGTTTTTTGATAAGTATCTGTTACTCTCAATGCGTTATTATTTTCGAAGAATTTACATGTAGCTGAATTAAGGCTGAGTAAAATGCTTATTAAAGGTTTTACGAATCAGGTAATAAAGATGTTTTTCAAAACTAGATGTTATAGCTGTATAACTTCTCCAAAATTGTGTGAACAATGCCTGAACAGAAGTTGCGATAAGAAATAGTACAGACATAATTCAACACAGTGCTGAACTTAATCATCACACTGATGTTAGTTAAACTAGTGAATGTTTGTTGGGAAAGCATATAGGCACCACTTCGGAACGTCTCAACAATTTAACTGACTTGTTGAACTAAGATGCATTTATTTTATAAATTAATGCATTTACTACATAAATTAACTGACACAGGGAATACTAGTATCCGAAGAGGGAAACCATCGCATTTCCATAAAGCCAGGTAAGAAAATGAGAGATTTTGAAAGACTGAAACTATTTAAAAAATATTTCACTGTCATGAGACGAGTTTAGTACAATTCCATTTCATTCCACCAAATCGTATTACTTTTACATATACGTATTTCGACCTTAACTGTACACACTTAGTTTTTATTTCTGCAGCTCGGCAAAAATCCGCACAGCCGTACGCCAGCAAAATAAAAAGTTGATATTCCGATGTTTGTTAGCTGGTTTTCGGCAAATCATTTGCTGATTTTCAGCACTAATAAAGATAAATGGCGGGCTGGATACGTGGTTCGTAACGTGGCCGGAAGAGTAACAAGCGAAGATAATACTCACGGTCTGTCTAATTTGGAGAAATAAACTCAAAAGTGACAGTTCGAAAATTAGCAAATAACCCGGTAATAAGAATGGCTGGTGCTGCCCAGCAATTCCAATTAGACATCGATGCAAAATGATTCGATATCTGTCAAAAGTAATCTTGCTCTGCGAGCAGGGTTATTTTATAATTATTGAAATGTCACTTTTAAGTTTAATTACAGTTTTATTCTCCAAATGAGACAGACCCTCAGTAGAGAAGCAGGAAGCGGCCTTAGGTTTTGTGGGAGGCCGCGTACACAATGCATTTTCGCAGTTGAGGAGGATCTGGGGGCGCTGAACGTTCAGGGCGATTTGAAGCGCTTGGCTCAGGACAGGATCGACTCCAGGGAAGAAGGATACTTCATTCGGCCTGGCTCATCGAGGGAGAGCTGTAGCTCATCAAGTATTAAGTAATGTTGTAATTAAACTCAATATTTGCTTCATTACACAATGCACAATCCAATCCTCCGATATTGAGTCAATTACATATATTAGCATAAAACAACGTTTATTATTAGCAATAAAAATCCATTTGATATCCGTCATATACAAATCTGCAATACGAGATTTTTTCTTTTTAACATCTTTTCAGAACACAGTTTTTTTTCAGCAAGTAAGTGTCACGCATTCAGCCGCGATGCAAGTACTTTTTATTTCATAATGGGTATACGTACCATCAACTCACAATAAAGGGAAACTAAGCCCGACGCGTATACCTTTTACAATGTAAACTCATTTGAGAAAGCATATAACCACGAGCTTTCATTTGTGCTTTGTGCATGCTGCAAAGTGCAATGGAAATGAGAACACTCACCGCTCGGCGTGGTGCAATACAATTTATAGGTTTTGTTTTGTTCATTTTTCATACTTTAGATCGCTCATACAAAAGAAGGAAATGCGATGGTTTCGTTTCCATTCTGTACGCCCTAAAATGCGACCAAATGCACCAACTGGGATACAGCCAGGAAACGGTGCCGCTGAATAAGGGTGTGTGTAGATATGTGCCCTCGTTGTGTATGAACGTACCGTGCGGGCTCTCTGTCTCCTCTGCTCCAGACTTTTTTCTAGATGGGGATAAACGCAATTAAATAGTACCCAGTCAGTATGGAGGAAAGCTTCAGCATATTTTCAAAAGCACTTCAAATGATCGTAAAAGCTGCATCAAGCTGAAATAAATTTAATTACGCTTGTGTTTACAAAAAGAAGGCGAGACTTTTTCATCGGTCGATGTTGGCGGTTAATGAGCCATTCTGACTGTAACGCAACTCAATGAAGAAGTTTGAGGTTTCTACAATGTAAAACTTTATAATTATATGATATTTGAGAGTTACTTAAAATTAGATTACAGCAATAAATTTTGCACAATGAGTGACTTACTCATCAAACTTAGTTTGTAGAATTGATATTTTGTGTATGTAGCTAATTCAACAAGTAACAAAAATGCTGAGATGACATTCTTTTGTAAATTACTGAACTAGTCCAGGACACTTTGGGTCTGAAAATATACACAAACAAATTGGAGCATGAATAAAACAAACGATTGGAATTAAATGTGGTTATTCCATTATGATTGACATCTCAAATATGGTAGCAGAATAAATGAGCTAGAATTGTTTTTGTTCTGGAAATTGTTCTGAAACAGACTTGAACGGCCCAGTACAAAAAAAAAGAAGAATCAATAAACACTTAAATTGCCCGTTATCAAAGCATATTTACTCATGCCATGTGCATGCTCAAATTGGTACCGTGCTGTAAAGTGCATCATCACAAGATTGTGCAAACTTTTCGCTTGATGAGGGTTCAATGCAGGTGCAAAATGGTGTTTTCTTTTGTTGGCAATGGCTGGGTAATCGATATCGTACGCGTGCAATCTTTCGTTGAATGCGCTCGTGATCTCGCCAATCTTTGCATAAATCCTTATACGTAGCTAAGCTATATCCATCCACTGAGCTGCAGCAGCATACAATTCAAATGCAAACACGAACCAGCATCAGCGTGGAAAGTGTTCCATCACGTAAACGGATTCCACCCGGTGCCGTCACGTGTACTCCCAGAAGCAAAGTCTAAAGTCTCGGAAGGATGTGCTCGGAAAGCTGAACTATGAGCTGCCAGTTATGAGAAAGTAAACCCCTTTCATCCGACTGGAGCTACTAGCTAGGAAGGCAGGTATTCTCCGCACCCACCTATCCGGGAGGAGGCGAATGGATTGCTCGGCAGGATGGAGAGGAGTGAAAATGCTGTGAAAAACTTTGCCACATCACTGAGCATTCATTTATGCAACATCAAACGAACATCGACTGACAGTGCCGGATAGGTTGGTAGGTATGTGCCACTTCATGCACCCCATGGTGTGTTTCCCTTCGAATATGGTACTTTGACTTTGGTGGAGGGAGTTACTATTTGTAGTCTAGCGAAAGAATGAACTCCAACATTTTTGATCAAGCAAGGGAAAGTGTAGAATAAGGCAAACGTTTCCTAGATTTTGTATCTGATATGATGTAGATACTAGTTTTTTGAATTTATTTCATTATGAATAATAATTAATAAATAGTAATTTAATTTTTAAAATTTTTGTTTTTGCTCAATTTTGCGTTTTTCAAATTGTTTACGACGAAAAGCTCTTGACGGATAACAAGTGATGTAAAATTCAAATCATTGACTCAATAAACGCAAGGAGTGTCTCCTGTTAACCTTGCGAACAAAGGCACAGGATTGCCAATTCAGAAAAGGCGAATTTGATTCTTAGCTTCCTTTGCTGGGCAATGTGTAATCGTTGTACTTGCCACACATGCAATGGCAGGCATAAAAATGCTTTCAATTAATGGCTGTAGAAAAGCACATTGTCTTCTCTTGAACCTCTTCCTATCATGTACTTCGACTTCGACGTGTTGATGACTAGTCCGATTCGCTTGGCTTCCCTCTTCAGTCTGATGTAGGCTTCCTCCAGCTTCTCAAAGTTACGTGTCATAATATCTATGTCGTCGGCGAAGCCAAATAGCTGAACGGACTTATTGAAAATTGTACCACTTGTGTTAATCCCTGCTCTTCGTATTACCCCTTCCAAAGCGATGTTGAATAGCAGACACGAAAGACCATCACCTTGCCGTAACCCTCTGCGGGTTTCGAAGGGACTCGAGAATGCCCCTGAAACTCGAACTCGATCCATCGTCGCTTTGATCAACCGTGTCAGTTTATCCGGAAAACCGTGTTCGTGCATTAGCTGCCATAGCTGGTCCTGATCGATTGTATCATATGCGGCTTTGAAGTCGATGAATAGATGATGTGTGGGCACGTTGTATTCGCGACAGCAGTACTTGGCGAATGGCGAACACCTGGTCCGTGGTGGAGCATTCGCCCATAAAACCCGCCTGGTACTGCCCCACGAACTCCCTTGCAATTGGTGCTAGTCAACGGCATAAAATTTGGGAGAGTACCTTTTAGGCGGCCTTCAGCAATGTGATTGCGCGGTAGTTGCTACAATCCAGCTTATCGCCCTTTTTGAAGATGGGACACACGACACCTTCTATCCACTCCTGCGGCAAAACTTCCTCCTCCCAAATCTTGGTAATGACCCTGTGCAGCGCTCTAGCCAGTGCCTCACCCCCGTGGTTAAATAGCTCCCCTGGTAGTTGGTGAACCCCATGGGCTTTCCCAGTCAACATTTTTATACTTATTGCTATTGATATAGGTCATCATATACACATAAGATATTATGTATATAATGCACCGAGTCGCTATATACCTACTAAGGTGGAGGCTATATACGTGCTAAATAAGGACTTTCTCGAATTTTCATGATCATTTATACGACTTAGTGAATATTTGAAAAAATAAATGGTAACAACCCTGTCTCGAACATTTGACCTCTGGAACTAAAGCCTGGTGCTCTACCCTTGCGCTACTCAGCAACTCTTGAAAAGCAGCAAAATTTTGACAATCATAATCTAGATGGAGATTTATTATTGACAAGAGTCTCAGTCTACGATATGAACTACATTGATACGATTCGGATGCCTTGTTGGTGAACGTACAAATGTGGCTTGAATCGTATATGATAACAACTTAAGATTATCCTGATAATGTTCGTACATAACAACGATTGCGCATCATTCCAAACGATTCAACCCACGTATAAACGATTCTGAAATGTCAACATCAGTAATGCCTTTCATCGTGTTAAATTTCGATATTGAGCGATAATGGTTGGCAGCACAAAATTACACCGGCAATAATCGGAATTTTGGCAGATCGAATGGAGTGAAGTAAGTAATTTTGAAATTAATTTAATCGGTAAGGTTCAGTGGTTCAGTTCTCAACACGCAGAAGGTGGAAGCTATATACGTACAACGCACATCGGTATATGATTTGCATGACAATATTTGTATACATAAACGATATTTCCGATTTGATCCGATAAAACTGATATTGTTTATACAGGTTTATGACTTTCATAAACGAAATCGTAAATATTGCATAAGCAGGTATCATATACAATATTATTCATATTTTAGCCATCTTTATAAGCAGTCATAAACGAATGTGAAAGAACATAGCAATATATGCGATACAATTTATCATTTCATATACGATATGTGGTTTACTGGGTTGTTGTTCTTCAGCCGGCCAATCTCCTCCTGGATTTCCTGGAGATCCGGAGCCGGTAAAATTATGTCCTGCGCGCGTTCTCCCAGGTCCATCACCATACCGCCATCTTCGTCTGCCACATCGCCATTCAAGTGCTCTTCGTAGTGCTGCCGCCACCTTTGGATCACCTCACGCTCGTTCGTAAGAAGGTTCCCGTTTATGTCCTTACACATATCAGGCTGTGGCAGGTGGCCCTTACGTAAACGGTTCAACTTCTTATAGTACTTTCGTGCGTTATTAGCGCGGTACAGTTGCTCCGTCTTTTCACGGTCTCGACCTTCCTGCTGGTGCTTTTTCCTCCGGAAAATCGAGTTTTGTCTGTTCCGCGCCTGTTTATATCGTGCCTCGTTCGCCCTCGTGCGGTGTTGCAGCAATCTCGCCCATGCTGCATTTTTCTCTTCTACTAACTGCTCACATTCGCCGTCATACCAGTCGTTTCTCTGATCCGGGGGCACCGTGCCAAGTACAGCGGTTGCGGTGCTACCAATGGCGGATCGAATATTTCTCAAACCATCTTCAAGAGACACTGCGCCTAGCTGCTCTTCCGTTGGGAGTGCCACTTCCAGCTGCTGCGCGTATTCTTGGGCTAGCCTACCGTCTTGTAGCCGCCCAATGTTAAGCCGCAGCGTCTGACTTCGACGCGTGTTGTACACCGTCGAGAGTTTTAAGCGCAGGCATACTGCAACGAGGTAGTGGTCGGATTCAATATTCGCACTGCGGTAAGTGCGGACGTTCATGATGTCGGAGAAGAATTTACCGTTGATTAGAACGTGGTGGATTTGGTTTTCCGTTTCTTGATTAGGTTATCTCCATGTGGCCTTGTGGATATTCTTGCGGGGAAAGAAGGTGCTTCGGACTACCATTCCGCGGGAGGCTGCGAAGTTTATGCATCGTTGGCCGTTGTCATTCGATACGGTGTGCAGACTATCTGGTCCGATGACCGGTCTATACATTTCCTCCCTTCCTACCTGTGCGTTCATGTCACCGATGACGATTTTGACGTCCCGCAGTGGGCATCCATCGTATGTCTGCTCCAGCTGTGCGTAGAACGCTTCTTTCTCGTCGTCGGGTTTCCCTTCGTGTGGGCAGTGCACGTTGATGATGCTATACTTGCCTTCAATGTTCAGCTTTGGTAGAAGGTAGCCGCTCGATGCCCGCTTTTCCACACTTTCTGTCCTGTCCAGCAAATTTCCTGCAGCGCCACGACGTTGAAGTTGCGGGGATGTAATTCATGCGGATACATGCAGCTTTTTATAGGAATTGAACAGGGCCCACTGTCAAACCCCACCACATCCTAGGCAAGCCCCACAACTCGCAAGTGGCCTGGGGAGGGATCGTCAAGACCTTGGACATAGTCCCTGCTGCCCGCCCGGTATCACCTTCGTAGAAGCCTGAAATAAATTGCAGAATTATTTATCAGCTGCCGAAGGATCCAACTAACGGGGAAATCCAACCTAAGGAGTGTTCAGTGCAAAGGGATACCACACTTCGGAGGCCTCTGAAAGGCCGCAGTTGGTTCTGCGAAAAAGCATTTCTTGAAGGCCATCGGCAAAAATTCAGTTTCACCTAAAGATTACACATCACTTCTCGTCCGGCCACTCACACCTATATCGGAGTCCAGAAGACTTTGATCCTTTGACACCAACGCATTTCCTTGTTGGAACGTCGCTTCAGACAATACCCGAGCCCAACCTTGAAGGCATTTTCCTCAATAGGCTTGATAAATATCAGCTCATTCAACGAAAACGCCATAAATTCAAAAACAACAAACTCCAGATGACACCGCCAAAGTTTTTGCATTTTTTCGATTTTGTCAACTTTTTACATTACGGGATGAATTTAATTAAAAAGGTCTCTATCTACCAAATCGCCTTCATATTCCTCTTATCGAGACACTCAGCTGTTTTCTTTCAATGGAGCAATCCGAAGATAAAGCTGATATTTTGTGTTCAGATGTTAAGTGAGTCGAGCAAAAACTTAAAGTGGTGGAAATAATCCCTTCGTGTTATAGTCGAAAGCAATTAGGGTCTGTCTCATTTGAGGCATTCCACGGGGGCATGTCAGACGATCCTGAGCGACCATTTCGAAAATATTTGAAACTCTGCACAGTTTTTCAATTTCATCTAAATCGTCATTTTTCGATATCAAATCTTCATATTGAGTCACGACTAACTTTTCAAAAGGGTGTATGTGAAAATGGTTCAAAAATATTTAAAAAGCTGCACAGCAAAAACGGAATGTTCGATTGTTATGATTTTTTCAGCAAAGTTAGACAACTAAATGGTGATTCTTAAGAAAATGTGCACAGTAAAAAAAAAATTTTTGCCTTTAAAAATATCATTTTGTCACAAAACTCAAATATCTCAAAACCCTATCTTTTTCGAACGTAATTTTTTAGGAAAACGGTCCATTATATTAGCTATCTACCATAAAAATTTGGTGATGGTAAACTAATAAACAAAAAGTTATGACATTTCAAACATTTCACAATTTTCACATTTAGTAAAAAAATTTTTTCTGTGTAAGTTATTTCGAGAATTGCAGTTTGATGCAGATTTTATTGTTAAGGGACGTGATTTAAACAAGTTGTTTTCATGATATTTTGATTTAATTATTCATTGCATCTATAAGAAACTTAGACACGATCCAGTGTTGTGATCAAAAGTATTGATAGTGTCATAATTTTCATTGCACGTGACTGGCGAAAAATTCTTTTAATAGTGTTGAAACCTGTTGATAATAACGTTGATAGAAACATATCAGAAATGTTATTTTTAAGACAAAAGCTGCAAAATCAAAGATTTATATACACGTGTACGTCTATAGTTTACCTGCAAAAAATATACCTCTTAGAGGATAGACTTTATGATCGGGAGGAAACGGGTATCTTCAACAACAACAAATGCATGATAGGTACATACCATGACAATGCTCACGAAAAAGCAAAAAAATTACTACTAAGGTTGTTAAAGATCTTATAGTAATTTTTTTCTTCAGTCAAGCAAATGACACCAAACTAGTCAGTAAAAACTTAAAAGTGATTTTGTTTATTGAAATATTACGAACAACATGAGTAGCCGCTTTCTCAACTGTTGTAGGCCGTATGATGGAAAAAAGTGTTCAAAAGAGTTACGAAATCTCACCGAAAGCACCATAGATAAACTGAAAGCGACTGGTTATGCTCCAATGTCCACATTGAATACAAATTTACGCATTTGCACGTCCTGCCGTCTAAACGTTGACAAAAGAGCAATCTGTATATCATCGGTTGAGCAGAGCGCAGGAAGTTCGAAAACGACAGCAACTGAGGAATTGCCAGATGTATCGACAACAACTGAGGAATTACCAGAAGTATTAAGTGCTGAGAGCCTTGCCACCGTACCATCAGCGAAATCTGTTTCAACAAATCAATCGGAAGATGAGTGTATCCAAAAGGTCAACATCGAACGCTTTAACGAGGGCATAGCTGGGATAAAAGTGACTCCGATTAAATGGAGTAAGATGGACTACGTTTATTACCCGGAGAAAAAATACCGTGAAATAAACGAAGCTGTACGAAGAAACCTCTTCAAATTAGGACCTGATGATGTGGAAAATACAGACTACGATGAGGTAATTATAAATATGAAGGAAAGGTTCTCGAATGCAGCCACGACAAGGAAAGAAAAATTATTGATTTTGTCGATGCTGCCAAGTTCGTGGTCTATTCAGGATGCCATTGATGAGTTCAAAACCAATAGAAATACAGTAAAAGAGGCAAAACAATTGAAGAATAACTGTCTTTCAACCAAAAATACTAGGTCTAGTACTGCATTAACAGATGAGACAAAAGAAATAGTAGTTCAATATTTTGAAGATGATGAGGTAAGTCGAGCTATGCCTGGTCAAAAAGATTATGTATCAGTAAAAAAAGATGGAAAGCGTCAAGCAATCCAAAAACGATTAATGATAACGACTTTGAAAGAAGCGTACACACGCTTCAAGGAAATTCACGATAATATTAAAATAGGTTTTTCCTCATTTGCAAGCCTTCGGCCAAGGCAATGTAAGCTTCTTTCCAATTCAGGAACACATAATGTGTGTGTGTGTGCACAACCCATGAGAATATTAATCTTATTTTACATAGTTTGAAAAGAATCAATTTAACAAAGGATATTAGAATGTTAACTGGTAGTCTTTTGTGTGAAAATACAACATCAAATTGCTATCTACGATCTTGTTCGGATTGTCCAGATTCTTCATCATTGGAAAATACTTTATTCGCTGAGTTTGAAGAAAAATATATTGATCAGTTATCATTTGAGCAATGGGTGACCACGGATAGGTGTGACATAGAAACTATTGTAAAACCTGTAGATGAGTTTGTGTCATATTTTTGCTTGAAATTAGAAAGTTTAATCCCTCACGATTTCATTAAAACAGAACAATCCAGCTTTGTATTGCAAGATGAAGTGCAGTCCCATCACTGGAACGTACAACAAGCTACAATTCATCCATTCGTTATTTATTTTAATGGAAGTACGCAAATTGAACACTTAAGTTTTATTATAATTTCCGAAGATTTAAGACACGATTCAGTATCCGTAAACTTGTTCATTGAAAAAATGATTAACTTTTTACGCGTTGATAAGCATAAAGAAGTCAAAAAGATATATTTCATGTCTGATGGAGCAGCGTCGCAGTACAAAAAATCGTAAGAATTTTTCGAGCCTATGTCAATTTAAATCAATGTACGGAATTGATGCAGAATGGCATTTTTTTGCTACATCACATGGCAAAGGTCCTTGTGATGCTATTGGAGGAACAATAAAGCGCATGGCTACAAGAGCAAGTTTAGCCAAAGAACGTGAGCATCCAATTAAAACTGCGAAAGAACTTTTTGATTGGGCAAATCGTAGAAAAGGAAAAGATTTAACCAAATTATCATTTTGTTTTACTACTACTGAAGAGTACGAAATAAACGCGACAGAGCGCAGCGAGCAATTTAATAACGCGAAAACGATCCAAGGAACCCAAAAGTTGCACGGTTTCATGCCATTTTCGGAAAATAAAATTAAAGCAAAACTATACTCAAACTGTGCTGATAATAATTCAAAAGTGTTCGATATTTTAAAATATTTGAATAAAAATAAATAAAAAATAAGTATTATTAAACTGTTTTCATGATATCATAACCCATACCAAAATTCAAACCCAAAACTCTTAGAGTTTCTATAACAACATTTTGTAACTGCCACATTTAATTTAATACTTAGGATAATATTAATTCATTTTTATTTATTTATACATATAATATTTATACATATAATATACATAATATCGATGAATACATAAATATGGAATATCATACAAACAACTTGTTTAACTCACGCAAGGCCCTTAACAATAAAATCAGCATCAAACTGCGATTCTTGAAAAAAAAAAAAAATACACGGAAATTTTTTTTTGTTTACTATATGTGAAAATTGTGAAATGTTTGAAATGTCATAACTTTTTTGTTTATTAGTTTACCATCACCAAATTTTTATGGTAGATAGCTAATATAATGGACCGTTTTCCCTAAAAAAATTACGTTCGAAAAAAGATAGGGTTTTGAGATATTTGAGTTTTTGTGACAAAAATGATATTTTTAAAGGCAAAAATTTTTTTTTTTTTACTGTGCACATTTTCTTAAGAATCACCATTTAGTTGTCTAACTTTGCTGAAAAAATCATAACAATCGAACATTCCGTTTTTGCTGTGCAGCTTTTTAAATATTTTTGAACAATTTTCACATACACCCTTTTGAAAAGTTAGTCGTGACTCAATATGAAGATTTGATATCGAAAAATGACGATTTAGATGAAATTGAAAAACTGTGCAAAGTTTCAACTCAATAGAAAATCATGAATTAAAAATTTTCTTAAATTTTGATGCTGTTGCTTGGAATCGCTCATTTGGAGAATTAAACTGAAATTAAACTTAAAAGTGACATTTCAATAATTATCAAATAACCCTGCTCGCAGAGCAAGATTACTTTTGACAGATATCGAATCATTTTGCATCGATGTCTTACTGGAATTGCTGGGTAGCACCAGCCATTCTTATCACTGGGTTATTTGCTAATTTTCGAACTGTCACTTTTAAGTTTAATTCTCCAAATGAGACAGAGCCTTAGAATTCTCAAAAGTTTACTGTATTCAAACAAGTATTATGAAGATGGAAGTAAGATTCATATACCCGCATATATTTCCAAATTCTGACTTGCCGAGACGGATTTTTGCATATGATTTTAAAACCTGGAAAAATCTGGAAAATCTAGGTAATTTTTTCCCGGATTTCGAGTAGACACACCCTGTCAAAAAATAAGGATCAACCAAGAGAATAAGATTACTAATCACTAATTATAGATACGAGCTTATTTTTTTTTAAATTATATTTGTTTTGAGTGCTTTTTTGGCAGCTTGCAGTGAGTTCAAAAGATGGTGATTTATTCTTCGCCACCGGCGAGCGACGATCCGTCCAGTGTATGCTGTCAGAACCGATAGCCGGCGACACTTAAGCTTCCCCTAGTTGTTTCCCCCTGTCCACCATATGGGGAGGTGCATCGAATGAACACAATGACGTTTGAGCGGTGCGCTTTTTACTAAAAATGAACACTCTTTCATACATCGAGTTCATTCAAAATGAATTTCGGCACCGCTCAAAAGTCAAATAGGGACACGGCAGGTATTTCCGTCCATCGTCATAGGGGCTAAACCATCGCAAGCAACATCCATTCGCTAGAGCTCCACTATAGCAGAACGTATTTATTTATTTATTTATTTATTTATAAATCGTATCTCCTGAGCTTAAGTTTTGATACGAATAAGTTTGTCAAAAAAGTGTCTCCTTCGAGACTATGACGAAAAGACGAGAATACCTGCTTTAACCCTAATGAAACTATGCACTGCCCCATTGCGTTTGAGTGTTTTTCTTTTCATTCTTTTTTACTCGTCTTTTCCTGTGTTCCCATTTATTATTTTGTGTTTTTTGTCCCTGTGGTGTCTAATGTATTGATTGTGTCTCGCTGCAGCAGCGCATTTCGTGTCCGCAATGCACAAAGACGAAGATGGCGGAGGAACTTCGAATCCCTTGTTAGATGTTTCGTTGCATTCTGGTGTAGCGAGTAAAAACAGAATGGATACTAGCAACGCAGTTATTTCCCCTGCGAACTCCCGCCACAAGGACTACCCTCCCGACTCTAGTAGGCCGTACGTTGTTTTCTTTCGACCCAAAGGCAAACGCTTGAATATCAGTAAAGATCTGGAAAAGCGATTTTCGTCTGTCACGACCATTGACATGGTTGGGCCCAGTTAGCTTCGCGTCACGGTCAGTGATCGCAAACAGGCCAACAAGATTGTCACCTGTGAGCTTTTCACTCTTGAATGAAAGCAGTGTTTGAAATCGCGGGGGTGGTGACGAAGTATGACATGCGACGATTTGAAACAAGGTTTCGGTCGTTTCAAGAACGTTTCTTTGTCTCCTCTTGCGATATTGGATTGCAAACAAATGTATTCGGTGTCGCAGGAGGGAGAAAAGCGGATTTATTCCCCGTCTGACTCTTTCTGCGTCACATTTTCCGGGTCCGCACTGCCCAACTACGTAGTGATTCGCAAACTTCGTCTACCTGTTAGGTTTTGGTACCTTAGGTACTGAATTGTGTTAATTGGAAGCAGCTGAGCCACATCGCTCAGTCCTGTTGCAATAAACCTCGCTGTGCATCATGCGGAGAAAAGCATGTGGTGGGCGCGTGCAAGACGGCACCGAAATGTGTCTATTGTAACGAAAGCCCTCCACATGCTCTTGAAGCTTGCCCAACGTACATACAGCAGCGAATCCACCAGAAGTGGTCTCTTCAGCAGCGTTCGCGGCAAAGTTACGCCGAAATGTTGAGGAAGACTGCTTCTCCAGTAGCTTCTGACACCATCTACTCGTCTCTTCCTTTGGACGATCAAGGTAGCTCTGACTCCGAGGTTGGAAATGGGGTTCCCTTTATTTTCAATGGCTCAACGAGGAAGAGAATAAAACAAATCCAGCGACCCTCGAAAAAGCCTAGAAAACAGCCTCAAAGTGAGCCCCAATCTAACATGGTCAAATTCAAAGCGGGTGGAAATACTCAAAAACGTTCAACTTTCGTGGTTTCACATCGGGGTGGTCGAGAGCTTCCACCGCTTCCAAGAACATCTAAAATCCCAGATGCCCCAATTTTTGCTTCCGACCCCGTAAAGAACATGGGTAAAACTGTTCTTCATATTCTGACTCCTTTCCGAAAGCAGCTGGCTTCAAAAATTCCCCTTCTCGAGTAATTTGCATCCTTCGATGGCTGACTATAAGGCAAATATGATTTCGATTCTACAGTGGAACTGTCGAAGTATTCTTCCAAAATTAGATATTTTCAAATTTTTAGTTAACAAATTGCAATGCGATGCTTTTGTTTAATGTGAAACATGGCTAACACTATATGTGAACCTTTACTTTCCTGATTTCGACATAATCCGCCGCGATCGGGCATATCGATATGAAGGGGTGCTTTAAGGGATCAAAAACAGCACTCCTTCTATAAAGCTGATGTCAGGCACCGAAGCTGTCGCATGTCAAGTGACTATTGAGCAAAAGACCACAGTATCGCTTCGATATATCTTTCTCCAGACACTGCGATATGTCGTAGAGATCTCTCACACATCTGCTGGGTTATGCTCAAGCCACGGTTGCTCTTGGGAGATTTTAACTCCCACGGAACAGGCTGGGGGAACTGTACGACGACAATCGTTCAACAATGATATACCTGGGGTAATATGCACCCCCGGGGCAAAACGACCTTTTGGCATTTTTAGCGTTGTTCCAGGAATATTTTCAATAATGTTTACTGCTGGATTGGTAGTTCAAGATCCGAACTACATACGCTGTAGTAAATACTCTGGAAAAACTGCTGAAAATGTACTCAAAAATTCCAAAGGGTCGTTTTGCCCCGGGGTGGGGGTGCATATTACCCCAGTTTCCCCTACGACCTCTGTGACGACTTCAATATGTCGATTTTGAAAACAGGAGAAGTTACACGAGTGGCCCCTCCAGCAAGAGATAGCCATCTAGATTTTTCCATTTGTTCGAGCTCATTATCGTTGGACTGGACTTGGATGGTGGTCCAAGATCCCCAAGGTAGTGATCATTTACCGTTCTAAGTTTCGATTTCCAATGAACATAATCAATCTGTTTCTATCGATCTCTCAAAACGGCCATTCCCAATCACCATGGCTTGGGTCCCTTCTCATTGTTCGATCCCGGAAAATGAGAAAGCGGACTCTTTGGCTAAGGTGGGCGCTATGGAAGGTGATGTTTCCGATCGGAAAATCACCTTCGATGATTTTTTCACATTGAAATAAAGCAGATATTGCACACTTTCATGCCCTGTCACGGAACAAATATTTTTTGAGATTTTTGTAGCATGCTATTCATTCTTTGCGTTTTTATAGATATTGAAAGGGGTAGATATGTAAACATCGTGTGACATTGAAAATGAGCACTGGATTTAACCATCACTGAAGCTAACTGATCCTATCACTTATAAGAAACCAAAATTAGTCATAATTGACTTGTTGCAACCAAATAGGGCTGAGCTTTGCTGTAAGTTTTTCAATCCGTTCGTTTTAAGTCCGAATAAATATAGACAGTAGCATAGTACATGTCTTATGTCTAGTACATGTCTAGTCTATATGCATGAGTGCGCGAGTGCGCTTGATTTGATTGGGAGTAAGCGTCCAAGTGATCCTGATTAGTACTTCCGGATTGAGGGATTCTAAGCCGAGAGTTTTGGGAACTAACTAAACTGTTGAGTGTCGCAGCATGCGTGAAATAATAAAAATGATAGTTATGCGTTGCTTCCGTATTGAGTGGTGTGTCCTTTAAAATGCGAGTACTAAAAAAAACTTTGTCTCATCCACCAGCGACTTAGCGACGGGCTCAGCTCTTCGCTTCGGGCTCCGATTCAAGTGCCGGTTCAACATCACAACCGAAAAAGAAGTGCTCGCTTGAGCTTGATTGACTGTCCGTATGTGCTACTCCATTATGACCAGACCAGCTGTTCTTGCACAGACATCCAACAATTTTTTTAGTCTTTATTTAAGTGGTTTTAAAACCAATAGATTTTTGCTTGAGATTAACTCTCATTTTCAATGTACTGGTGCTGGTGATCTTATGTGTTAGGTCACACTGGCGGCTGCCACGTCAAGTCAATGCAGGGAAGGGGGAGGTTATCCTGATGCAATCACTCGCCCACTGCAATATATATGTTCTGGAGCTCCCGGAGGACCAGTAAGTGGCCAGCGGGGGTGAATAAGTGGTTCTTGCATTGATTTTTCTCTGACATTGCTACAACAAACGGCCGCTGTCAAGTTGCAGCTTTCTGGGACGAATTGCAAAAAAATAACCATTTCCAGGGATCAAGCCAGAGTCACTCAGCATTGATTTTCCTGTTATATTGCTATTACGAAAGAAAATTTGGCTTATCGCTGGAATGAATGGATTTACGAAGTACGCACGTGTTCCTGAATCCGGATCATCCGGATGTAGCCAATGCACCTCAGGGAGCTAAATTGTCCTTCGTCCTAATGCACATAACGTCATAAACACATTTTTTGAAGGTTCCATAATTAAAAATGGAGAAGATCCGATGATACATTATCACGAATATAGGGTTGGGGTGTTGCAATACTTATTTTTGTGCTTACATACTTTTGGCGGGTAGTGCACCTCTGCACTTGCCACGAGTTCCTGCGGAGTTTAATGAAACTTTTGGGTTAGGTTTGAGAGACAGAGGTTCGTCTTGGTTAACGAGCTACTAGTGAGATTAGAAGAAAGCAATTAATGGAATTTCCAATTCTAGCAGTTCATTTATTTAGTTTACATCTAAACAGATAACACTGAGCAGTTACTAGTAGAATAGTTAAGTTTTTTATGGTATAGAATAGAAATGGAAACGATATGTACAATTTTGACTCAAATTCCGAACACCAGCTTTTAAATGGCCATTATTATTATTATGGCTTTATCTGTTTAATTTTCTCCACAGGAACTCAAAATCGTTTGTAATCTTGATCCTCAGTGCGAAAAACCGATGAAAGTTTTAGTTTTGGGGCGCTAAAATACCAGTGTTCGGAATATGAGTTCTTTTCGGGATTTGAGTCAAAACGGTTAGCCCATTTCCAGTTCTACTGATTTGGCTACAATTTTGTCCTAAGGGCATTGAATAGAATGGAGTGTAAAGTAAAATGGCTCATTTCAGGTTCATGTACATATATCAATCAGTGGATGTTGTTCACTAAATAGGTTAGAGTCGTGTCACTTGTGTCCTACTTGAAAGTAGACTTAAGACTAGGCATTATTACAACTTCCATTTGAATATCTACAGAGTTTTAGAGATCGATTTCTCTGTAGAACGCATTTTATTACAACCAAAAATCATAACAGTTTCCTCCCCATCACAGCTTTAGTACAAATTAGCACTCTCTTTCGGAAATGGCATCAATTATCATTGCCAACAATCTCATTTGTATTTAAATGAGCTTAACATGCTGATAAATTGTATGTCATTCTTATCTGACCCATTCATCTTTCCTGTCCTGTCATTGAATACAATGAATGCAACCAACGATCCGTGATTGAGATTCCTTTCTTTGTTGTCTCGCGGCATCGGAGGAACGGAGAATAAAGATATTTGAGTTGCACCCCTGGGGCAGCATTTGGGAAAAGCTATGGGCACCATGTCGCATTTTACCGCTTTACCATGAGTGTGAATTTTATTGATTTATCAATAATTGAAATAAGAGTGCGAAAACTAAATAAACATAGTATTTTTTTTTAAATTTACTGTTTTTACAGGATTTACTAAAAGTTCTTTTATTTTAGTGTATGAACATGAGATTGAGTTCAAAATCAAATCCCACTGGGACATTGTCGCTTCGCAGCTGAGTGTTCATTCAGCACTTTCACAGCACTACCATTTTTGCATTCGTATATCAAGAGGCTGGGGCTCTCCTTAGCCGTGCGGTAAGACGCGCGGCTACAAAGCAAGACCATGCTGAGGGTGGCTGGGTTCGATTCCCGGTGCCGGTCTAGGCAATTTTCGGATTGGAAATTGTCTCGACTTCCCTGGGCATAAAAGTATCATCGTGCTAGCCTCATGATATACGAATGCAAAAATGGTAACCTGGCTTAGAAACCTCGCAGTTAATAACTGTGGAAGTGCTTAATGAACACTAAGCTGTGAGGCGGCTCTGTCCCAGTGTGGGAATGTAATGCCAATAAGAAGAAGAAGATATCAAGAGGCTAACACAACAATACTTTAATGCCCAGGGAAGTCGAGAAAATTTCGAACCCAAAAGTTTCCTAGACCGGACCGGGAATTGAACCCAGCCACCTTCAGTATGGTCTTGCTGTGTAGTAGCGCATCCTACCGCATGGATTAGGAAGGCCGCAATTATAAATAACGGTTATATTTTTCTTATATTCTACTTGATATTTTATTTTAAATGCAAAAATCATAATATCAGTTAACGAAGAACGACAACATCGCTGTTAGCGGGGTTATTTTGGTTTTCGATTTACAGGGGTTGGACCAAAAAGTAGAGATAGGCAAAATTTTATCGTAATTTGCATAACTTTGGTTAGAATAATTCGATTTTGATAAAACCAGGACGCATCGGACGCAGAAACTATTCTAATATTCTGTCTCCATCCAAAATCTTATTTTGATCCTCGGGCACCGGCGATGTTCCGAGTTTTCCTCGGATATGTTAATTATGCATTTTGCTTCTGCTTTTCATTTTATGTGATGTTTACTTTTATCACTAGAACTAATACGCAGTCCAATGCTGACTATAGATAAAGAATCCATAAGGAATACGTATAGATATGACCATTCCAGTATTACCTATCCCGACCTCTTTGTCTAACCCACGTAGTTTCTTCCTTTGCATGTCATTGAATTCCTAACAGTTTAGCAATTTATTTGATGCGTACATATTCCAGTAAAAAACTAATCTGCTACATACATAGTACTTACCTATCGCTATGAAAAGCGTCAACATCAGCAAGGCTCGTAAATCTACCATGCTTGACAGGGTTCTATTGTCCACTTTTCTTTTGATCGTAAGCTCCTCGACGGGTTGTCAACACGAACCACTGAAGAAACTCTAGCAGCCTCTGAGACAGATGTCAGACATTTGGGCTTCCGTCTACGACCGTCTTTCTTCTCTTAGTAGTTCAACACACTCTCAGGTCTGATATTTATTAGCCATACACTGGAATGTAAATGAAAAATATTGCCCGAAGCACGCCAACACAACGGCGACTTATACTTTCTTCGTCAGACAACCAAACACTGTTTCACTTCTGCCTTCTTTTTCGGGATGCTGCTCGCTAGAGCACAAAGAGACTTAAGCAAACATAACGCAAAGGAAACTTCACTCAAACAGAAGGTTTATTTATTTCCAGTTCTTTCCATTCCGGAAAACAATCGCCTCCGGGCGATCGCTAAACTTTGTTTCCAAACACATCAATTCATTTTATTTCCATTTTTCGCCGCCATCTCGCACAGGCTCATTGTTTTTCTTCTTATCAATATCTTTGATGGGTGGAAAACGGTTTGTTTTTATTGCCTCGAGGCAACCCGCTGCCGGGGGTTTCGCAGTCCACGATTCACTCAACTGATTTCTCTCATGGTAATCTCCGCGGTACGTGGATTTTCGTAGCCTCCAACGATTCTAGGATATTTGTTTTTCCGTTTATGGACCTTTACTACCGTCGCCTTTGATGGTGATCCTTATTTATTGTGAGCTTAGTAAGCTCTTTTTACGATTTCTTGCTCCGCTCCGGTCCGAATCTATTTTGGATCGTGTCGATATCCGCTACGGGGTGGGAATTTATTGTCCCCCATGTCAGTAACAGCGTGTTCCTAAAAGAACATCGTCAATGAATTCAATGGGCTATCAAATGTGTTCGCTTCGTGTAGGTGTTCCAGTACGATAATCGCACTGCTTTAAACTGTATATGGGGAGACGGAGCCAATATGCAGTTTTAGAGAGAAAGGAGATTATTGTTATTGATTACCAACTGTTACGATTCTCATGAGTAATTTGACTCATCTGAGAATTTGAAAGAAATGCAACCTCTTGCCATCTAAAAATTTAAAAACACATCAAATGTTTTATAACTTTTGGCTTCAACAAAGCAGAATAATGATTGTTAACTGCTATTCTAAGGGAATAAAGCACCATGCGTCCGCTTGACTGTGTTACGTTGGACTTCTTTGGCTGGATATGTGGTATCCCCAGTAACATTCGGGTTTATAACGGTTTTATAAAAAAACCAAAAATGTTACTTGGGTATGGTATCTTTAACCCATTTTGGAATGTTATGTCAACTAAATAGAAACATTTCTGTTTATTTTCCCAATAAAATGTTTGTTTACAACTAGTATGTAAGTATTCTAAAATAACGATTCTCGATAAAGGGTATTACGGTGCATCTATCCCTACCATTTGGTGAAATAAAAGCTATAAAATCTAGGCCATCAAACAGGACAGATGAATGTTATGATTTTCTTCGAGGTTAGTTTATGAAATGCTGTTAAAGACCAAATTAGGGCTTATGAAGTAGAATAAAACAATTTCAATAAATTCTTGTCTATTTCAAAGCTCTAGTCGTATTTATCGTGCTTTGCTATGCGTCATGAAGAATTAGAATTCAAATGACAATCGCGATGCCTGTATATAATATTGAAATGAATAACTAGTTGCAATAATATTTTTTCTTTTCTACTCTACCCGAGCAGAATTTGGGGTAAGGAAATATGACTTTTTTACTGTTTTTACTGTCATTATATCGGCTTATGTACTTATGGGCATAAATGTGACACGTGATTGTATGTTGCAAAATTCGTTTGCAGACGAAGTATAAATAAGTAATCGGTACTTGGTAGATCAGCTTCAGTTAGCCTTGCGAGAAAAGGCACTGGATTGGTCATTTTGGGGATCTTCTTCTTCTCTTCTTCTTCTGGGGATGGCGAGTTCAATTCTCTGTCCGGTCCAGGATGTTTTAAGGCGGGAAACATTATCGGATATGGACATAGTGTATCCATTGTTCTTACTGCACAAGACACATATTCATGCAATTGGCGGGCACAGAAAAGCTTTCAAATAATAACCCAATCTGTACAGTCATAGCTGAAGACAAAGTGGTATAAATAAATCAAAACAGTAGAAATACTAATAGAACACCAAGTTGAAAAGCCGTCCAAGTTCCAGTTGGAATGTAGAGCCATGAATAAAGAAGATTTGCTGTATCGTACATTTTTATTACTCATTTCTGCTGTCAAAACAAGCATTTGGTGCGCTTTTTTCCTGTCTTGGACTCGTGGGACATTGAAGATGAGTAATCAATGTTTGGTATTAATCTTCGAGAAGCGTGAAATTTATTTTTCCCACTTCACAACATATAAGGTTTGCTTTTTTATAAAAGTTGTAGCAAAAGTTCTCCTGAAAAACTTTGTCAAAGACACCAAGTTCGTAATTCTGTTACTTTCCGAGATTTTTTACGTGTTATACTGACAACTTAACAATGTTTTTTTTCGTCATATCTATTTCATTTTTATTTCTATATTTTTTGCATGTTCTAGAAAGTTTTTGATAAATGCTTGATGGCTATTGCGACTTAAAAACTTGAAAAATATAAAAGTTATAACAATTTTATTGGATTTTTAGTCGTATTTGATTTAACTGCAACTTGACAACGGGCAAATTGTGGCAGTCAATCTCATACGCATGACAAAGTACACGAACTGTAGAGTTGTAAGCAAATGCGTTGAATGTTTTATTGAAAACTATTTCCAATTATGCAAAGCAGGAATCAATCTCCCATCACAAGGAGTTGATGAACCAATGCACCATGCGTCTCCATATGCTTGTATGCTTATACATCGAACATGTCCAAAGCTTGTTGCCATAGAAAGCAATAAATCTCCAAAAGAAATGAAATTACGAACTAGGTGCGTTCGACAAAGTTTTTCATGAGACCTTTTGCTACAACTCTCGCGTAGATATATATACCCTGCATGTTGTAAAATGGAATAAATAAATTTTTCATCTCACTTTTAGGGGGATTGATCATAAGACTGAGTACCTTCCCTTTTGGAGCGCATCGACTTACTGGTAAAATGCCTCGAAGACGCCAGTACGCTAAACCATATATCAAGGGTGCTATCAAATAAACGCAGTAAAAACACGATTTTAGCCACCGTGTGATGTTTGGATGTGAATTTGTGTGTGTGTTGTGTATGTGCGCGAAAAGTCTAGCTCACTTTTTGGGCACTTATCCTTAACCGATTTGCACACAACTAGTTGCATTCAACTGGGAATTCTTTTCCATTGTTTTGTATTGAAAATTGGCTGGATCGGGCGATGGGATTGGAAGCTATGGCAAAAATATAGTGTTTCAAGCCAAAAACGCGTAAAAAAGTTTATCTCATTTTTTGGGAACTTATCCTTTACCGTAGCGGTTCCAAAAGTTTTTTAAAGGGTACTTATTTGAACTTTTACATTCATTGAGGTACCCCCTATTTTTAGCTGTAAATGAAAATAAGCATAACTAATGAGATATATGAAAAATTGATCTGAACACTATCAGGATATAGGCAATCCAAAAAGTTGTTTGAAATTTTTCTGAATGCAAGTTAATTTTATACATCAAGCTATAAGACCTTGAGGACTTTTTGAGGCTTCGGAGCCTCTTGAACGGAGGCTTCCAAGCCTTTTGAAATGAGACATCCAAGCCTCTTAAAAGCAGGCTTCCGAGCCGATTTGAAAGCAGGCTTCCAAGCTTTCTGAATCGAGGTTTCGGAGCCTTTTGAAAGGATGCTTCGGAGCTTTTTGAAAGGAGGCTTCGGAGCCTTTTAAAATGAGGCTTCGGTGCGTCTTGGAAAAAAGGCTTCATATCCTCTTGACAGGAGGCTTCCGAGCCTCTTCAATGCATACTTCAGAGCTCTTGAAAGGAAACTTTCAAGCCTCTGAATTGAGCCTCTTGAAGGGAGGCTAACGAGCCTCTTAAAAAAATAAGCTTCCGAGCCTTTTGAAAGGAGGCTTCCGAGTCTCTTGAAAGTAGCTTCCGAGCCTCTTGAACGGAGGCTTTTGAGCCTTTTGAAATGAGGCCTCCGAGCCTCTTGAAAGGATGCTTCCGAGCCTCTTGAAAGGAGGCTATCGAGCCTCTTGGAAGGAGGCTGCCGAGCCTCTTGAAAGGAGGCTTCCGAGCCTCTTGAAAGAAGGCTTCCAAGCCTTTTCAATGCATACCTCAGAGCTCTTGAAAGGAAACTTTCAAGCCTCTGAATTGAGCCTCTTGAAGGGAGGCTAACGAGCCTCTTAAAAAAAAGCTTCTGAGCCTTTTAAAAGGAGGCTTCCGAGTCTCTTGAAAGTAGCTTCCGAGCCTTTTGAACGGAGGCTTCCGAGCCTCTTGAAAGGAGGCTGTCGAGCCTCTTGAAAGAAGCCTGCCGAGCCTCTTGAAAGAAGGCTTCCGAGCCTGTTCAACGGAGACTTCAGAGCCTTTTGAAAGGAGACTTCCAAGCATCTTTGAGGTAGGCTTTCAAGTCTTTTGAAAGATCACTTCTGGGCATGTTGAGAGGATGCTTCCGAGCCTCTTGAAAAAAGACTTCCGCGCCTCTTCAATGAAGACTTCAGAGACTCTTGAAAGGACGTTTCGGAGCCTCTTTAAAAAGACTTCTAGAGCCTCTCTAAAGACCACTTCTGAGCAGGATGAAAGCAAGATTATGAGTTGTTTCGAAGAAAGCCTTCTTACCACTAATATGGAGGCTTCCGAACCAGGTTCTAGATTATAGTCAATCGACGTTTTGCCCTTTTGATCATTTGTCCTTTCATACAGTATGCTAGTTGTTGTGGGTAGGATTCAATAGGCTTTTCATATACTGATCGCCATTTTATTTATTTATTTATTACCAGACCGCAGTCTGCGGAGGGTCCGCAAATCGTCCTCCATCTGATCGGACCACCTTGCCCGCTGTGCACTTCGCCTTCTTGTTCCCGTCGTATCGTTGTCGAGAACCATTTTCACCGGATTACTGCCCTACATTCTGGCTATGTACCCGGCCCACCGCAGTCTTCCGATTCTCGTGGTGTGACCGATGGTTGGTTCTTCCAACAGCTGATGCAACTCGTGGTTCATTCGCCTCCTTCACGCCATCTGCACCCCACCATAGATGGTACGAGCATCCATCGTCCTGGTCTCCTGTCCGTAGAGAGCGTTTTGTAGATAGTCAGTTTGGTACGGTGGCGAACTCTAATAGAGTCCAAAGTACTAAAGTTTTCCTGCCATGGTGCATCACCGAATTTCTCTGCTGGTATCGTTATCGGAGGTCACCAGTGAGCCCAAATACACAAATTCTTCAACCACCATGATTTCGTCATCACCAATACAAACTGGTGGTGGATGGCTTACGTTGTCCTTTCTTAAGCCTCTTCCTATCATGTACTTCGTCTTAGACGTGTTGATTACTAGGTCATATATCAGGCTGTGGCCCTTACGTGAATGGTTTAACTTCTCCTAGAACTTTCGTGCGTTATTAGCGCGGTACAGTTGCTCCGTCTCTTCACGGTCTCGATCTTCCTGCTGGCGTTTTTCCTCCGAAAAATCGATTTTTGCCTGTTCCGCGCCCGTTTGTGTCGTGCCTCGTTCGCCCTCGTGCGGTGTTGCAGGAATCTCGTCCATGCTGCATTCTTCTCCTCAACTAACTGCTCACATTCGCCGTCATACCAGTCGTTTCTCTGATCCGAAGGCACCATGCCTAGTGCAGCGGCTGCGGTGCTTCGAATGGCGGATCGAAAAACTCTCCAGCCATCTTCAAGAGACGCTACGCCTAGATGCTTTTCCCTTGGTAGTGCTTCTTCCAGCTGCTGCGCTTAGTCTTGCGCTAGTCTACCGTCTTGTAGCCGCACAATGTTTAGCCGCAGCGGACGACTCCGTCGCGTGTTGTACACCGTCGATAGTTTTGAGCGCAGACATACTGCAACGATCCAAGTAACCAAAAGTTCCTTTAAAGGCGGCTTATTGGGCCTGCGCAAACCTCCTGTCTCGTCGGAGGGCCATCGTGTCAGGTCTGTTTAGCGTCCCACCTAACACCAGGACTTGGGCTAACTGGTCGCCATGCATATTATGTACAATACAAACTTTGAGAATCCAAAATTACACAATTATCAAAAATTGATCTTTAAGTTTTTTAAATACATCCGCCATTACACATTTTTGTCAGAGGTACCCCCTGGGGCCAGCGGAGTAACCCCAAGGGATACATGTTCCCCAGGTTGAGAACCGCTGCTTCACCGAGTTGCATTCGATTGTCCTGTCCCATTGTTTTCTATTGAAAATTGGCCAAATCGGACTATGGGCTCAGAAGATATGGTCGAAATACATTTTCTTTAGACAAAAACGTGTGTGTGTATGTGTGAATGTGCTCAAATTTTGTAAGTAGACACACTTTTAGGAACTTAACATTGTCTGATTCCCTCACAACAATTCGACTGGGTATTCGGTCCCATTGTTTGCTATTAATAATTCCTCCACGAGTTCTTCCAGAAGTTCCATCAACAGTTCCTCCGGAAATTTCTCCATGAGTTTCACCGGAAATTCATTCAAAATACCTCCAGAAATTAGTTTTAAAGCATTATTGTGGAAATGCCCGGATGAAGTTTAGAGGAATTTCCGGGAGAAATCTTGGAGTAATTTCTGGAGAAAATTTCAGATGAATTCTCGAAATTGTTGGAGATATTACCGGACGAATTTCTGGAGGATCTTCCACAGAAATTCCTGAAGGTTTGCTGGGGGAATTTCCGAATGAATTCCGGGAAGAGTTCCTTAAGCGATGGCAGAAATGTTTTCATAAGGAATACCTGTAAAAGTTCTTGAAGATTTGTTTGGAAGAATTTATTAAGAACTGCCTGAAAGAATGCTCAAAGAAGTTTTTCGAACAATGCTTAGAAAAATTTAAGGACAAGCCTCTTGGATTCCAAAACTATATGTACCCGAGTATTCAAGGACACGCCTTTCAAAACGGAAGCAAGTCATTTTTATTATTTCACGCATGCTGCGATGCGACGCAGCAAAGCAGGAATAATAAAAATGACAGTTGTGCGTTGCTTTCGTAATGAATGGCTTGTCCTTGAAAACGCGAGTAAATTTGGTTTTGGATTTTGGGAGGCTAATTCTTAAGGCTAGTACGCTGCTGAAAAGCACTGTGCAAATAGATAGGATACGGAATGCTAATATCGCCTGCTGTGTAAAGTAAATGGAGCTGTCACTTTTCTTTACGGAAAAATATTCCGTACCATTATTCAGCTGTCAAATTTACTTTGGCAATTTGATCAAATTTTCCGTAAACCCATTCCGTATCAGCAGCGTACTAGGCTTAAGGAGGAATCCTGGAAGAAATTCCGAAGAAATTTCAGACAGAACTCCAGAGGAAAATCTTGAAAGAATTCACGAATAAATTTCTGGAAAAATATTCGAATGATTTTCTAGAAGTTTTGATATAATAAACAATAAACAATATAATGCCTGGATTACCTATGGAAAGAACTACTACCCACTCTCCAAACAATCAATGGGAGAACTTTCGAACGAATTCTCAATAGTTTTCCAGAATATCAACACTCGAGCAGCGCGTTTGCTGTCAAATCGATAGTTCCAATCAAGCACAAGATTTTTGGATGTATGGAATTGACTTTTCCCGTCTGAAAGTTTCGGAAAGTTGACCTTAAGGAATTGATTAAGCGACTTAAAATGTTGACGGGAAAGTTATGGTTTTGACATTTGAAGCATTGCTGTATTGGTGAATCCGGTGCTTAACGGTAAAACCGTACAGTGCGAACCTACGAGTTTTATGGATTAGGCTGGCGCAAAACGAAGTTCAACCTGTGTGAATAAAACAACGACAGCAGTTTATTTAGAGCTCCTCTCCACTCGTTGTGGATGTGAACAAAACAATGGAGTTGGAGATTGCGAGTGTGGAACTACGCGCCTAATGCTGGATATTTTATTTCACCAGTACCCGCTGAATTGCGGGATGTTTTAAGGGAAGTAATAATTCCCAGAGCTCACCTTTAGGAATTGCTTTACAATTTCCATAGTAATTGTCTTAATAATTCCTTTGAGAATCTTTTCTAAAAAAAATACTTCGGGAATTTCTTCTGAAATTTCTCCCGAAATTCCTTCGAAAATGGCAAAACGGTTTTTTTGCTCATAGATCGGAACAACGATCCATAAATGTTCAATACATTTTCAATTGTGTATTTCTTTCACATAGTACATTTATTCAAAATTATTTATCATGAGGCCTTCTTTTATCGATAATTAACATCTTTTGAGGGAATTTCGCTCATGATGTTTCGATCATCGTGCTAACTATCGAGAAATGTTTAGAGATCATGTGACGATTTTGGTGTTCAAAGTCGTTGAAAATTCCAATAGAAATTCTCTTGGATTTTTTTTCCAGAAATCCCAGGATCTATCAAAATTGGCCGAAAAAACCCTGATTAATCCACCTAGCGGTGATGGTGCCTTTCTCGTGCATTATAAAAATAGTATTTTGGCCATTACTTTTGAGCCCATAGTCCGATCTGGCCAATTTTCAATAGGAAACAATGGGAGAGTATTCTGCGTCGAGTGCAACATGTTGCGAGTAAATCGGTTAAGGATAAGTGCCTGAAAAATGAGTGACATTTTTTTACTCATTTTTTTAATAAAAAAAAGTGGTATTTTGGCCATAACTTCCGAGCCCATAGTCCGATCAGACCAATTTTCAATAGGAAACAATGGTAGACTATCCTGCGTCGAATGCAACTTGTTGCGAGTAAATCGGTTAAGGATAAATACCTGAAAAATTAGTGACATTTTTTACTCATTTTTTCTATAAAATTGTAGTATTTTAACCATAACTTCCGAGCCCATAGTCCGGTCTGACCAATTTTCAATAGGAAACAATGGTAGAGTATCCTGCGTCGAATGCAACTTGTTGCGAGTAAATCAGTTAAGGATAAGTGCCTGAAAATGAGTGACATTTTTACTTCTTTTTTATAAAAAAGTGGTATTTTGGCCATAATTTCCGAGCCCATAGTCCGATCTGACCTATTTTCAATAGGAAACAATGGTAGAGTATTCTCCGTCGAATGAATTTTATGTAAGTAAAGTAAATCGGTTAAGGATAAATACCTAAAAAATGAGTGCCTTTTTTTTGGGTGGGTGCGCACAGACACACACACACACACACACACACACACACACACACACACACACACACACACACACACACACACACACACACACACACACACACATACACACAGACATCACCTCAATTCGTCGAGCTGAGTCGATCGGTATATAACACTATGGGTCTCCGGGCCTTCTATAAAAAGTTTGTTTTTGGAGCGATCATATAGCCTTTACCGTATACTTAGTATACGAGAAAGGCAAAAAGATTTTTGTCAGACAGATTTTGGAGTGAATAATTCAAATTTCAGGGGAAATATTCAATTTGGTGGGTCACGTTCCCCATCGTGCTCCAGTTTAACTTCGCCAATCCACAATGAAAGATTGCATCCATCAGTGTTTTGCTCCTTCTTATTTTCGACAATTAATGTATGCATCGTTAATTTGTTTTGCGAGTGAGACCAGCTCCTTGCTCGCGATTTCGATTTTATTTTTTAAACAGAATCGTATCGTTTCACCAATTTGCCGAACAATGATTTCTCTCCAAAAAGCATTAATTGAGGTGCAATTTATCGTTTACACATGCGATGTTATCGCTGACCGGTTATTGTGTACAGAAATGTGAGAAACACTTTTTAATACTCATGATTGTGCGGTGTGCTCGTCAGAAGCTTCATTCAACGGCGAATTGGGACTATTTTTCGTAATTGATAAATTGACCAGTTCTGCCGCAACGATCAAGAGATATTTGTATATTGAGTAAAAAAATTAACAATTCCAGAAAAATCGGTATTGAATTAAAATTGCAAAAACAGAAATGTTATTTTTTGCCTTTCTCGTATACTAAGTATACGTAAAGGCTATATGTTCACTGCAAAAACAAACTTTTTATAGAAGGCTCGGAGACCCATAGTGTTATATACCAATCGACTCAGCTCGACGAATTGAGGTGATGTCTGTGTGTGTGTGCGTGTGTGTGTGTGTGTGTGTGTATGTGTGTGTGTATGTGCGCACCAAAAGAGCAAAAAGTTTAGCTCACTTTTTTTGCACTTACCCTCAACCAATTTACTCGCAACAGCTTGCATTTGACGCAGTATACTGCCCCATTGTTTCCTATTGAAAATTGGCCGGATCGGACTATGGGCTTGGAAGTTATGGCCAAAATACTTTTCCTCATAAAAAAGCGCGTAAAAAAGTCTAGCTCACTTTTAATGCACTTACCCTAAACGGATTCCCTCACAACAGGCTGCATTCGACGCAGTATCTTACTCCATTGTTTCCTATTGAAAAGTGGACGGATCGGACAATGGGTTTGGTAGTTATGGCCAAAATACTTTTTCTCATAAAAAAGCGCGTAAAAAAGTCTAGCTCATTTTTAATGCACTTACCCTGAACGGATTCTCTCACAACAGACTGCATTCGACGCAGTATACTGCCCCATTGTTTCCTATTGAAAATTGGACGGATCGGACAATAGGCTTGGTTGTTATGGCCAAAATACTATTTTTTACCGCACGAGAAAGGCATCATCACCGCTAGGTGGATTAATCTGGGTTTTTTTTGGAAAAGATGTAAAATTTCGATACACATTGATAAACTATTCAAGAAAGGTGTTTTTATGAGATATTGTGAAAAAATGATCCTACTACGGTGGCATCGTTATTATGTGTTTATGGAACATTGGCAGCTGTTGCATAATTGTAAACGTTCAAAAACTTTGTGTTATTGAAATGTGATAAGGCCGAATTATAAACAAAAATGAAGCAAATAATAGTGTTACCTAATCTTTGTTATGTTCTTCTGCAATGGCTCCGCATTCTAACTGGCCTCCTTTTGAACTTAGTAATCTATTCGCATTTCCAAATTTCAACAGTTATTTATTGATCTATTCCCAGCATTGCATGAGTATGTATCAGATGTAGTAAGCACCACAATGGATACACTATTCTCAGGGAATCGAGAATGTTTCCCACCCAAAAGCATCCTTGATCGAGAATCTAACTCCCCATCTCCGGATTGGCAATCCAACGCTGTTTCTCGCAAGGCTAACTGGATACCCCTTTGCTGCGTTACTGACTCTGCTGCGTTACTACTGTGCATATGTAATTTTGACGTGTGTTGAACTATAATTGAGATTTATGCCATTAATAACAAAGCGTGAAAAGCAGAGTCTACCATTTGTGGCAGCCCCTTTCTAGTTCTGATGTAGTGCTGCGTCATATTCCTAAAAAAAAAAGTTTTGTAAATACACAGACTAACAAGTGGACACACCTTCCCACAAAAAAAATCTTGATCAAGCTGTGATTCTGACATTGTCACTGATGCGAACTTTCCTGGTCACTACTAAGAAAATCAAATCAGAATCTGTCTCATTTGTACATATATTTTAATCCCAAACTTGGCCATCACAGTGAACCACACACAACGTCTCTACAGTTTCAACATCTTCTCATGACACCCACCGAAAGCACACACAAGTTTTCGTATCACATATCAGTCGGTAGCATTCTTCATTCTTCTAATCCTTATCTCCGGTTCCATACGAGAGTAGAGAGTATCGAAAATAGCAATCAGGCCACTAACTGCCCTCGGAATCACTTCTCCGAACGGGTTGTTGACATATAAATTGGATCGCTTCCGGGAACAATATTACATCCTGCTTTTGTTCCTGCTTCTCACCGCAACCACCAAGTGGCACACACTTCACATTATCTGTCGCTGCTGTGTCTTTTCTGGCTCCTCTTAGATATTGGAAAAGTATTTTCCGGCTTTGTTTGTTACCACAGCGTAGACGCCCACTCGGGGTGGACACTAGACACAATTAAATGCAACAGTTTCCATTCAACATTATTCCCATCCTAGCTGGTGGAGTGGCTGAACTGATGAAGAGGTTATCCACACTTGGAGCGACCAAGTCCCCGCGGAAAGAGAACCGAACCGACCGGATTGACTAATGGTAGTCAACTGAGAATTATTGGAAGCGGTTGCGTGTAGTTTAGGGATCTTGAAGATTATGGTTCATGGCGGTAGCTCAAAGTCTCGGACATCTTCGGATGGGTTGTGTCACGTGGAACGCTACCGCGAACCGATGAGTGCACTACCGAATGGATCAACACGTGGTTGGTCGGACTGTGTTTACAGTAGCAACAGGTGGTTTCGGGTGAGTTCGGGGATGAATTCAATGCTGAGTTCAGGCATGCGCACAGGAAAGTAATTATGTTTACGTTCATTTGTACTAGCTACCTGATTTATAACTAAGAAGTGAAAACATTTCATGGGAATCAGTTGTACGTGAGCTATCTACAGCATCACATAGAAAGCTTGGGATGTTGTCTCTCTGGAAGGGAAAGTTTTATATACAACCTATCGCTTTCAACAGTTTTGTACATCAGCGATTCCATAAAAATAGTTCTCCGATTTTGCTAAAAAAATCATGCGTCTCCATCACTTCAAAATGGTGGAACTGAACACTAGCGTGCACAGCGATCATATGAAGGGGGGGCACGGAATGACAAAGGTGCATAATAGTCCAAAGTGGTGGCGTGGTGCGAGGTGCGAAAGGTGCATAATGCAATAAAAGGTATATGGTAATAATAGCCTATCAGATGGTGTAAAAATGATCACACAGAATAAGGTGCAAGGAGATATTGATGAAAGAAAGAGCTTTTCGAACAAATCACCCCACCGCCAGAGTGTTCTGTTTAGTTTCACAATAATATTAAGGTGGTAAACTCAATCTACCTTGCTAAATATGTACAAAAACACCTTGCAAAATACCACCTGAAATGTGAAGCAGCAAAAGTTGGACCGAGGTGAATGCATCGAAGACTAAGTATATGCTAGTGAGCGGAACCGAGTGCGACAGGGCTCGTCTGAGAAACAGTGTTACGATAGAGGTGGTCTTCTTCTTTGGCGGTGTGCAGGAAAGTATGAACCACGAGCATGATCAACTCTACGGCGAACCCAGGGAAGGGTACGATGGGCAGGACATGTTGCAAGAATGCCAGACAGCAACCCTGCAAAGGTGGTGTTTTCGACCAACCCGGCAGGTACAGGAAGGCGTAGAACGCAGCGAGCGAGGTGGGCTGACTAGGTGCAGAACGGCTTGCCAAGCGTGGGGCGCAACCGTGGCCTCGAACCGTGTATCCAATTCTCCGCGAGCGGTAATGGCCGCAAGCTTGCCTGTGGGCTAGTCTCTGGAGGAACTTACATTTTTTTTATTAGACACTTTTTCGCGCAGTCTTTTGTACATGCTAAGGTTTTTTTTTATAATTGGTTTTGCTCCGTTACACTTTTTGTATTAAACCTTTAAAATTTTATATAGATCGCCACGCTGCTCGGAACACTAACCCCCCTCGCTCCCACTTAGAAGCGTGACGTACTTTGTGGATGATGCCTATTTCTTTTTCTGCAGCTTTATAATCAGACTAGAGCATGCTAAACAAATTTTCACGGGATATGGTTTATAATATTCACGGGTAATCTTTTTATTTTAATCAGGAAATGCTTTATTGGGATTCATTTATATTCACACAAGCAAACCCACAATAGTACTTCTTTGACTTTCTAAGGAAAATTATTTTTCATTTTAACGCGATTTTTTTCTGAATTTCCACGAAAATACTTCTCTGCACGCAGCACTTTCTTACTTGAATTTTCACTGAAAATGAGACTGAAGAAGAGATTCTACTAAAACTCCACGGGATTTTTCTCAAGTTGTCAAGGTGAATTATAACATTTTCAAAGAAAGTTCAAAATGTTCAACATTCTAATCAAGGAAAGGAAATTCTAATCAAATTCGTAAGAAACTTGTTCTGAACTTCACTGGATGTTCTCCAGGCATTTTTTTTTTAGATATTTTCATGAGCATTTTTTTTTCGATTTTTCACACGAAACTTCGATTTTTTAACGATTAATTTGTATTTATTTTCTAGTATTTGTTTTTAACAATAATTTTACATTCTAAGTTGTTGACCACATGGCCCTTGATCTTAAGAATTATAAATCTCTTTATATAATTAAAGTTTTCGCACCGGGGAAGTTAATCCTACATAGTAGCCTGAGCAAGGATTTGTTTAATGAAAAAATGACTTAAAACTAAATTTGATATTCTAACTATTCTATTTACAGTACGATAAAATTTGATAACTTTATTTGATACGAGCGCCCTAATTGCATCTTGGTCAGAGGAAAAGCAACAGACCCTAAACTTTTCTTTGTGCTCACCAAAGCGATCTTGCAATGTTTTAATCTCGGTCAGACGGTGGACCTCAGATGTTCTTTTCCTGGTGAGGTG